>NW_027491349.1:445000-759066 GCF_021521415.1 Bidens hawaiensis
TAATTTTCCCAAATACTAAATAGTATATGGTAAGAATGGCAATTTTGCTTTTTGACTGAGACTCTTGAGTGTTAATGGCTTATGAGTTTAGTTAAATCTAACATTTGGGTATTTTGTTAAATTGTATTCGGTCATCCGTTCATTTTTCAATTCGTTCGTTCACTCTCATTTTGCTCTCGATAATTCTTTTCTTCGGAATTCATGTTTCCTTTCATAAACATTTTATAGTCGTCTGTAACTCATGTTAAAATTCATTTGAGTTCATCATTTGTCGGGTTTATATTTTAGACCGACGCATCGAATCATTACTTATTTATATTAATTGTTAATTACAAGTCAACAACAAGGAGTGATTAACTGAAAGTTATTTGGGTGAAATAAGTGGGTATTATTAGATTTCGTTGGTTTTTTTATCAAGGGCGGATGACTTGAAGACCAAGGCAATAGATTATTAGTTCCTTTGTTTAGAGTTTATGTGTTTGTTAGAGAGTTTCCCCCGGAAAGAGTTCTCCCGGGGTGGCGAACCAGAGCCGGCTTCGAGAAGGCGAAATTTTTTTTGGGCCAAAGGCGAAATTTATTTTGGGCCTTAAGTAAAATAAACATTTTGTTGGGTTTATACAATTTAATTTTAAATGAGCTTACCTGATTATGATTTGAGTTGTGTAAAAAACTTTTGTATAAAAATAAGCTTATAATTGTCTCGAATAAGATTAGAACCCACAAGCTCTTGGAGATATCATACCCCTTTACCACTACACCAAGCTAGTGGTTACGTAATTTTGTTGAAACATTGATTATACATATCTTTTTTGATAAAAATACATATAATGTTTTTTGAAAAAAAAATATTTCGGGCCTAGTGGGGTGTCGGGCTTGTGGCCGTCGACTACCCTGCCATGCCTCAAAGACGGCCCTGTGGCGAGCGTTCACGTGTGTATGTCTGTATGCATGTGTGAGTGTTCTGCATGTAATCATTCGATTATGAAATCATACGACTACATCACGATTTATCTTGTGTTTCAATTGCAATTATTTAGCATATTATTGTAATTGAATCAAACTCTCCACATCCGTCTATATCTTTCAAGAGTGAATACACAAGTTCATTGCTGATCCGATCCAAGTTCATAGAGATTCCACATATTGAAAATCGAATCATTTGGCTTACGCATTTTGTTTGGTTTCATCTCAGATTCTTTGGTGTTTTAAAACATTTAAGGATAGCACGGGTAAATTAGTATTGGTTTAAAAAAAAGGAATAGATTTTAAGGTGCTAACATTTAGGCTTAAGAAAACTTTATTGCACCCATTATCTATATTATATATAATATAGAAGTTATGGGCAAATTAATACGTTGGATTTTAAGGGATTTACAATTGTTTAAGAATATGGTATAACTCTAAAGAGGGGCAAAGTGGTCATTAAACACTTAAATATCACGTGTCTTATATATTTCTTCATGATAGTTGTAATTTTAGTCTATATACTTTTTTTTGAACGACCAACTAAGTAAAGCCGGGTACTCCGTACGCGACTCCCATTGGCTAAAGCCTAAAGGTAGCCCGAGGTAGCCATGAATCAAGTTTTTGTAAATTTATAGAATAGTTACAAATTTAACCTCTATTGCCTATTTACTCTTTTTAATTTCACTTTTAACCCATCGTCCCCCACGATTTTCAAACGGTCATGACTTTTTTCGTACAATATTATATATTTTTTAAAAAAAATTGCACTACAAAAACCAACGTTTTATTCTCTTTAATTTAAGTATGATATTACCTTAGTTTGTTTAGGTTATAAAAATAACAATTTATGTATAGTTGTTTGTGGTCCAGTTTTGATGGTTTTGAATTAAATCGAGAGCCAAATCATTAGTAATGGTATTTGTTGTCGAAAATTGAAACCAACCAAAAGCGAATTTTTACCAACGATTTGGTTCCAGTTTGGACTGTACTTTTATAATAAATTGAGTTTAAATTAATAATGATTAATCTAGATATACTAGCAAACGCTTTCAGGATTTGAAATAAAACAATAAACACCCATAAATCTATTACGTGATTATCAAGGTCTGTGTGTCCCGCTGCATCGCACGGACACCCGTCTAGTATTATGTAATCTATGACGACTTTACAAAACTTATTATTTTTTAATTTATAATAATAACTTTGTTTTATTATAACTTTCGATATTTCATATAAATTTCAATATAAAAACCAACGTTTTATTCTCTTTAATTTGAGTATGATATTACCATAGTTTGTTTAAGTTATAAAAATATATGTATAGTTGTTTGTGGTCCAGTTTTGATGGTTTTGAATTAAATCATGAGCCAAATTATTAGTAACGGTATTTTGTTGTCGAAAACTGAAACCATAACGTTGAAAATTGAAACCAACCAAAAGCGAATTTTTATCAACGATTTGGTTCCAATTTGATTTGTACTTTGATAATAAATTGAGTTTAAAATAAGAATGATTAATCTAAATAGACCAACAAACACTTTCACGATTTCAAATAAAACAATAAACACTTATAAATCTATTACGTGTTACCAAGGTCTGTGTGTCCCACTGCATCGGACGGGCACTCGTCTAGTATTATGTAATCTATGACGACTTTACAAAACTTATCGTTTTTTTTAATTTATAATAATATTTTTTTTATTTTAACTTTCGATATTTCATATAAATTTCGGGGTACTGTTACAATCTTACTTCTTACTTAACTAATAAACAAAAATACTAGAGATGATGTGTCATAACCATATTCATTCTTATTTCTAATCTTCATTCTCACTAATCGTATCCATGGGTCATTGGTTTAGTTATTATGACCCATTAAACTTGATTCTAGGATTTTATTTATTATTAGTTATTATGATAACCCATTGATTGAGGAGAAAAGAATCAACTTTCCATATTTAAAAAAAGAAAACCAGAAATAATATTTAAAAATTAATAATTTATTTGTTTTCATGCAAATATACATCTCACAAAGAGAGTAAAATATCTTAATATATATTTGAGTATATATATTTGCATATGTGTTCTTATTTTTTATCTTTAATTTTTTTTCCAAATTATTCTTTTTATTAATTTTAATATTGACAAATCCCATGTATTACACACGGGTCTAAAGCTAGTAAGCTGATATTTATAAATAATTCAGTGTAAATTTTATAAGAACATATTCTTATCAAGTATTATATATTCTTCCTTATCTATAGCCATACTTTTACTATATTCCTCAACTATATAAACAAAATTTATCAAATAAAATTACACTATTATAAATTGTTTTCACGTTTTTCTTTTAAAAGTCTTTAATAAACTCAGCTTTATTTTCATGTCATGTCACGTCACATTGTTCATGAACGCGTTATGTGTACTTTGAATACTTGGTTAAAAAAGTTGTTTTATATTTGTGAATCTTATTTAAAAGTTTTAAATCTATTTTTCTATTTTTTTTTCTTTGAAAATTCTTCGCTTCTTGGCGTTTGGAACATTAAGTTTAATGGATTGACTAAAGTGATGCGTTGTGGACTTCATTTTCATTGTTGTTGGTAGTCAAATATAGAGTGGATGCATGTGCAAGTGTTTTGAACAATCCCGCAACTTATGCTGGGAATTATTGCAACTGAGTTTCATTTAGGATTAAACATTTAGACTCACGTTTTTGTGTGTTGCGTCAACCGCAGTGTGGTAAAACTTTGACCATAGTTTCTTCACTTTATTTAATCATTGTTTACTTATAAATTTCTACTTGAAAAAACAAAATCCAAATTGACTACGACCCATCTAGTCGTTAGTCATTACCGTTAATCAAAATACTTTATTTTATGAGTCAAGAATGGAGTATAGGCCAAAATGTCACGGACCAATTATCTAAAGATCGAGATACTTGATTTGTGTTAAAAGGTTTGGGTATGTTGGCTTGCTCTGGACTTCATCGGGCACGGCTTCAACAAGAAATGAGGTGTACAAGCCTAGTTGTGCTTGCACGATGAATGCATCGCTTGAAGCGAGCTGTTGCTGCTCGCCTGATGAGTCTAATGCATGATGAAATCATCATATCATGATCATAAGTGGATCGATTGGCTGGTCTTCGAGTACCACACCGAGTCTTAGAATATAACTCTGTGACAAGTAGTATCAGAGCTTGTCGAACCTTGGATACTTTGGAACGCGCGCACTCAACCAAAATGAGCTTAAAAATGCCAAGTTAAGTTTTGCAATGGTGGTGGGAGAAGATCGAATGGTCTTTGTAAGCGGCAAATTTGGGATCTTTAGCTCCGCCCTAGTCTAGCGTGACTGAAGTCTATGTTCGTGTTAAAGCTCCACGGTGTAGCAGAGCCGTAATTAGTTTGAAGTATGCTAAATTTGGTGTACATCGACGTCACCAAACATAATTCGCGGCATATTTAACTGACAAGAAGATCATTGTTGTGCTACCAAATGTCCCATTTAATCAAAGTGAATCATTCTCAAAACGCATGGCTTTGGCTTGTGAGCTAGTATGGGACGACGAGTTTGCCCTTTACACATGCATGGCATAGGGGAAGAACACACGGTCTAAGTCTTGCATATAGGTTTGGGACGACATGTGCATGCATGATGACGTGTATGGTTATGGTGGTAGAAAAGTGTCACAGACCGAATATTTGAAGAATGATATGCTTGATTTGTGTTGAAACGTTTGGGTTTGTTGACTCGTCCCCAACTTCATCAAGCACGGGCTCAGCAAGAAAGGAGGCATATATGAATAGTCGTGCTTGCACGATGAATGCATCGATGGTAACGAGCTGTTGCCGCTCGCCTAATGAGTCCAAGACAGGACAAAACTAGTAGACCCTGATCATAAGTGGATCGATTGACTGGCCTTCGGACGTCACACAGAGTCTTAGAATATAACTTTGTGACATAAAGGACACTAAGATAGTGTTTGGTATGCAGGAATGGAAGATTAAATGAAATGGAATATTACCAAGTAATGAAAATAAGAGTGTTTGGTTGGTTAATGAAATAGAATCACCTTTTTTTTAATAGCCGAATATATTATTTACAAACCACCTCAAGTTGGGATCGAACCATTGACCACCATTTGAAAACTAAACCACATTTCCCACAACACCAAATGATGTGTGAATAGAATCACCTATTAGATTGTCCATTTAATTTTATCTAAACATCTCAAATTCATTTTATCTACCCCTCGTTTTTTCCCATTTCATACCATCTTTCGCCTCAATCTCCACCACAGTCGTCCGCCACCTCACACACCCACCATCGCCATCGACCTCGCCCCTACCGCCCGCGCCTTCCACCGCTACACCAAGTGTCACCACCAATCACCATCACTGACTGTGACCCACCACTGTCGCCACCTCACCGTCACCGCCAAAGCTCCATCCACCACTATTGCTACCCACATACCACCATCGACCCCGCCACCTCTACCACCAACCACCGCCGCTAATCTCTGTCACCGACCGCCGCCCACCACCACCAAACATCAACCGCCACTCACCACCAGTTATATTTTGTTTCTTTGGATTCTTTTTCTACTAAACAACACAAAGTAAGAATTCATTTCATATGAGCTCTCATATGGTAATCAACAAGACAATGTAATTATATAATTCATTTTATTTATTTGTCCTTTCGATTACCTCGTCAATTTTATTACTCGTCTATTTTATTAAGAGAAAATTACCTAAATAGCCATTTTGAAGAGAGAGAGAGAGAAAAGCAAAAAAAGCCCGTGAGATTTAGTTTTCCAAAAATAGCCCTCGAAATCCAACTTTCACGTGACATTGGGATTTTCCCCGTGAGTTTTCGCGAACCAATCAAGATCTGCCATGTGTCATGCATTCCCACCAACCACGCAAGTTTTCATTCCAAATCCGTCTGAAACGTTACTTTTCACATCAAATCTAACATGATGAAAACCAACTTTAACGTGATATTTCAAGTTGTTTCCGTCTCCAACGTGAGTTTTCAAAAAAGATGGTTTTTAAAGTTTTTTTGAAATTCATTTCCAAAGATGAATTTCATTTGAATTTTGTCTTTTAAAAAAAATCATATTCATCATCTTTTTCATCTTCTTCATCCAACTCCAAGCATTTCACCCCCCCCCCCCCCTAATGCTACCAGACACCACCACCACCACAACCACCCACCATCACCATGAAACTTGAGCCGAACCTTGTTCCACCGCCATTAACAACAATATCGTGGATGTCCGTGGTGACGGTGGCGGTGACCAGAATAATGATGAAGGTGACCGGAATAATCACCGGAATAATGATGAAGGTGATTATTCCGGTCACCTTCATGATCACCGCCATTAACTAAGGTGATTATTCCGGTCACCGTCACCGCCACTGTCCGATTCTATTTATTCAATTTCAACATGAATTAAATGTTATATATCTAAAAATAACTCATGGATGGATTCATATGGGAGTGGGAGAAGAAGAACATGGTTGTTGTTGAATTGTTCATTATCTCATGGATGGATTTCATAGGAATGTTTATTATCTCATGGATGGATTCATAGGAATGTTCATAGAAAAAACATAAGGACAATAGAAGAAGATAATGAACATTCCTATGAAATTCATCTTGTCAGTTGAATTGTAATCAACATTCGTCTCCGAAGTTGAAATTCATTTGAAATTCATCTTTTGAGATGAATTTCAAAAAGCCTTTAAAAATCATAAATTTGAAAACTCACGTTGGAGACGAAAACAGTTTGAAACATCACGTTAAAGTTGGTTTTCATCAGGATAGATTTGATGTAAAAAATATTTTTTTAGACGGATTTTGGATGAAAACTTGTGTGGTATGTGAGAATGCATGACATATGGCAGATCTTGATTGGTTCACGAAAACTCACGGGGAAAATCCTAATGTCACGTAGAGGTTGGATTTCGAGGGCTATTTTTGAAAAAACTAAATCTTACGGGATACTTTTATTTTTCTCGCTTTCAAAAAGGCTATTTAGGTAATTTTCTCTTTTATTAATCCTATATCAAAGAGACGCTAAAAATTGTTAGGGGTCCTTATCTGGTCAAACCAATATTTAAAGTATATTAAAGGGACTAAAGTAAGTACTTGAAGACGACTCGTGTACTTCTTGACTCTTGGTCCAACTTAAAAAATGAACAATAACATATTTATAACATATTTAAAATTTAACAATAAAATTCTACCAACATTATTAGTTATTAATGCAAAGACAATTTCACATGTCATTCAATTAGATCATCTATATTGATTGTCAAGTGTATAAATATTTATTTTTACAATTTCTTCTTCATGAAGAATTAAATAAAAAATATGTTGTTGAGAGAATCTAACTCACAACATTGCTTTTAAATTGATTTTGGCTTACTAACTCAACTAGGATTAATTGATGTTAGTCTTCTCTTTTTCTTAATTGGTATAGATTCATAACATTTCATTTTGATTTCTTTTAAAAATACAAATACAAATTATTTTTACTAATTTATGTATTTTATGAAATTATTTATATGTTATTATATATATGATTAAATATTTAAATTTAACTTATTTTACATTAATTTTTTTTACCACCCATATATTTCATGAGCTGTATCTTAGGGGTGTTTGCGATTCCTTATTTTGTCTCCTTATAACTTTTCATTAATTTGATAAGTTACAAAAGTGTAACTTATTAAACTTTTCTTCTCACAATATAGGCAATTCTAAACACCTTAAAATATAAATTGTACTATATTAAATAATTTGATACTAACATTAAAATATATATATTCATAATACAATATGTATATTGTACATTTATCAAAAATCTAGTTTTATAATTAATACGTTTAAAATACGATTGTTACAATTTTACAGAATGAAACATATATATAACATTAATAAAAACAAATTTATAAAGACGTTTGAAGACGAGTAAACACCAATAATAGTGTCGGGTTTTTAAGAAAATAAAGATGATTTATTATTATTAAAATATAATTTTATACATACATATATATACACACACACATACACACCCGAATTACTAGTACGCGAGATTTATTGCCAAGACACGATAACATAATGAGGTCGTTTTAATAAAATAATGTTTATTTTATCTTAAATATTATTTGTAACAATTTATAATACCCATTAAACATTTAAAACAAGAAAAACAAAAATAAATGACAGACCGCATCCAGGGGCTCGAACCTGCGCCCTTGGCCGGTTCTTTGATCTGGACACACACCCACAAACCAACTGAGGTGGGCTACATGTTCGTTATGGAATAAGAAAATTAATTTAAGTATAATATGGCAGATAAATCCCCAATTCTTATAAACCCTAGTTCCCAAATCGTTCAATCCGCTTAATGATAGTTTAATTAGTCTTAGGATTAGCGTTAAACACTGCAAAACGATCAAGAAACATAAACAAATTACCAGTTCTCGTTGTGAATTGATTGCGAACCATAAACGTGTTTTTCCAGCCAATAATGCTAACCAGAACGTGCCATACGGACTGTTATAACATAATCAAACTTAGGGTTACGATTGGCGATGGGGAGGAGTTGTTGTCTGCAAGTTTAATTGAGTTTTGGTGAAGGATAAACAGTATATTGATGAACGGGGAAACAACCCAGCCGCGGCCAAATGCGACGGAGAACAACAGATGCAGACTTTGATAACGTAATTCGTCATATGGGTTTGATTCGCAAGGTCCATCAGGCAAGGCATACCGGTTTAATTGAATTGAAATCAACTGAGTAATGATATTGGCTATTAAGAATAATGACGATTTCGGTAAATAAGTTAACTCGTATATTGCAAATCGTGCTTTCCTAATTCAAAACTTCGATTTGTTCGTTTTAACCATAATTACGATTTTCAATAATCATTTCCTTGTTTGAGACGTAGATTAGGGCTCAAGAAACCAAAATAGGTCTTCGAGTTTGCGAAATGGGTACGTTATACGTGTAAACGGATTCTGGGTTGGGATTAATAATATAATATATAACAGATTTTGCAAGATGGTCCTTGAACTTTAAGGTTGGGAACACAATTGGTTAATACTCAAGTTTAGGGTATAAATTGTAAATAACTGAAAGTTCTTTTGAATAAACAATAATAATAATAAATAAAATATTATTAACTCGTAAACGAATGTTTTGTTGATCAATTACCCGGAAACGAAAATGGGTCGGATAATGGATATTATATTATAGTCGGAAAACCCGAGTTGTTACAGTCTCCCCTACTTTAGGGAATTTCGTCCCGAAATTAAAGAATACTATAACATCATTAAATTTTGAGAAAAATAAGTTTTTTAAAAGATAGCTTTTAAAATTTATCATAACACAGAACTTCGAATAGTCAAAACAACGCTCCAAATGAAAATCCGATAAGGACACTTATATATAGGATGTACCATCGGCATATCCACCATGTCCTTATCATCTCTACATTTGTACTGTTATCCCAACTACTTTCGATTCTATATTATGACACACAATTGCACGCATTATGATTTTCATGCGAGGACTTCGATAATTATGTAGGCCTCCATAATTACCTAGATCGTCGGATGGTCCACATAACTCGTCCCATAATGTGGGTTACAAAACGTTTACAAAATATGATTTTGAGAAAATAAGAGTTTTAATACGTTTTGGTTGTAATTAAAAAATATTGCTAAAAATGTATTGAATTTATGAGTTGTTTTAATAAAATATAAAATTTTCTAAAATGCCTCTTAATAAAAGTTATAAATTCTTAGAAGTTTGAGAAGGAAAATATTCCTTAGGGTTGATAGTGAAACGAATTATGTCAATGAAGACATGAGATAAACTAGGAGTACGGTAATATAGGTGGTTGTCTTTCGAAAGAAAAAGATTTTTTTTGGGATGAGCATAATCACTTAGAATGAATTATTAGAATTGAAATTGTTTAAATCCAAAAATCGAATAAAGATTTGTTAATTGAGAAAGATAAAACATATGTTTAGATAAAAAAAATGACAAAAACATCTTCTTTGATAAACTTCGTTATGATTGATTTAATTTATCTGATTTGGAATAACTTGATTAATTAGATCTATAAAACTTGAATAATTGAAGTTGATCAAATCGCAATAATTTGATTAGGTTGGAAAGTAGGGGTCTAATAGAATAAGTTTGGAAATTTGAACTTGATGAATATGATTGAATCGGGAACACACATGGCGTAGGTGATTAGGATTTCCATGGTTGTAGTAATTACAGGTAGCAACATATAAAATTTGAGCAAACGTCATAGCATGGGGTTTAGAATTATACGGTATAGGCGGTTGTGGAACGTCTTGTGGTACGCGGCAAGTATTAACAAGATAACTAAACGATTACATTGGGTATAATACGATATGAGAATTGGATTGAATGGTTATAGTGGCAAGTGAAACGTAACGAGTGGATTTTGACGTAAAGTTTATTGTTTGAGACGCTAAGATTTTGGCTGAGATTGATTGTTAATTTGATTAATGGCATATAGTTGATGTTAGGACTTGCGTTTGTTATTGATGTTATTATGAGAATAATCATGGGTAAGTGAATTAAAATTACCAACAATTAGTTTAATGAACAAGATTTAGTTGATTGTATTCATGTTTCGGAAATTGAGTTTATATTTTAGAGATTAATAAATAAAAAAATTTATAAGATGAAAGGTAAATTGTAATACATGATATCAATATATACACGCCGTACAAAAATGTTAAAAATCAAAGTTGAGAGTAGAAGTTGACACGTTGTCAATAAATTAATAAGTAAACAAGGTAAATGAGAAAAGACAAATTGAATTATATAGTCAACTAATAACTGGCTGTCGAAATTGAGTCTTTTATAATTAAAAAAAAAAGTTTGTTTCGATTTATGAGGATCTAAATATTTTGATCAGTTGACGAAATGCTAATGAACCAAATCCTATTTTGATTAAGTAAAACCAAACGTATAGATAAGTACGGCAACCAACGATATTGATCTTTGAAAATATAAGAAAAATTTTATCGTATGCGAAAAAGATACTTAAAATGATAAATTTTTCAAGTTGGGTTTGTTCCAAAATAACTAATTTAGACAAATAATCGTTTAAGGTATAATTGAATACAAAATACGTTTAGACAAAAATGATGAAGATGATAAAAATCTTCTTTGTGAAAACATAACTACGATTGGTTTAATTCAAAACACCTTTGTTAATTGAGCTTATGAAAACTTAAATAATTGAGATCGAATGATTTGGGGCACCTCGAATAGGTTTGTGAAAACGAGGCATAACCAAGGTAAGCTTGATGAAATTAAGTCTTGCGGGTCTAGAATCGAATAAGCGAGAACGACCTTCTTACATGAAGAAAGCCTGAAAGGCATAGAGTCGATAGGTTTAAGCTAAATGAGCATGGGTAGTACGACACGGTGCCAACATAATTTGAACTCGGCGTGAATTAGTAAAGAACAATGCGTTGTTATGAGGGCGAGTAAGGGTAAATGAATAGAAATTTCTCTGAAAAAAATTAGTGAACAAGATTAAATTGATTGCATTAGCGTTTTGAGTTAGAATTTATACCCTAGAGATTGTAGGAGCTATCTTTTTAACAGTACTTGTGGTCACAAAGCGGGTGTAGAGAATATAAGATCTATATTGTTTGATGTAGAAATCCTTCTATAATTATGTAAATTGAGATTAAATGAGTATACATAATAAGTTGTGTAAATTTCTTATTAGTTATTAAGGAAATAGTGATATTTGACGTAAGTTGTGCTAGCGTTAATCATGACTTAAGGATAAGTCATAATTTAAATGAGATAATCTATATGACAATTTGTTAAGTGGCTGATATAATCAATGAGGTGATTTGATATGAGATTATTGTCGAAGCTTAACAAATTAAAATGTTAATACTTAAAATTTGGGGGTGATAACTGAGATGTAATTGATAGTTATTGGGGTTATTGAGTTACTTGTGATAAGATCGTTAATTGATAATGTGATAATCATGAACGTGAGGGATATTGTTCAAATATTAAGGTATTTAATAATACTTTTATTATATTTGATAGTTTGATGATGTTGTAATATGCGTATGAGAAAATATCTATTAATTGCTCTTGATAATTTGTGAATGTGATAATATGAGTGCGAAATAACCGATTAGATAATTAAATAGTAAGTTGTTTAGATGGGCTTGTGATAACAGAGTCCCAGTGAGTGAATGATTTGCGCTCCTTTATGGAAATAAAAAAATTTGTGAGTATGTGAATGAATTGAATCAGTAAGTCTAGGTTCGACGTAATTGAATAGTTAAGTAACTGAGTCAAATCGTAACTTGTTTCAAATAAATAAAAATAACCTAAGTTTCTTGATATATTGGGTTTCCCATGAGCTTGTCCATAGTATTATTTTTTGGCCCATGAGTGTTACGTGCCGTTTTAACAGACCAAACTAAATAACGAATAGCAAATGTAAGTATGAGTAGTTGAAGTATCTCGTGTATCACCAGGCGTGATAATGCTCCAATCAAATATCGTAAATATAATAATTGTGAAAATGAATAGTTGGCGTGTCCATGGCGTCCGATGGATTTTTCACCCGACTAGACATTTAAAAAGTAATAAAATAATAACAATAAAACACAATGGAAAAAAAATGTAACCGTTAACTGATTACGTTAAACGCTTAAAAGGTAAAAACAAAGCTTATGAAATCCTAAAAGAAATTCCCATCAACGAAAACAATCAACAAAAATTTAAATGTAAATATATATCTTGGGAATGAGGCATTGCGTCGCAGCTATAAAAGAAAAATATTTTGAGAATGAGACACTCGGTGTAATAAAATAATTTTTGAGTGAAGCTTAGCTTCGGAGCTGTGTGTGTGCATGGCAAATAAAATAAATAATTAAATAAGTAATTAATCTACCAAGTAATTGCGTAAGCTGTAAACAATCAAATAGAACACATCAGGTAAACAAATAAGCACATATGGGGTTCCTAAGTGTTGGTTCCCTGGATGGATCTACACGAGATATCTCGATCTACGTAGGTGCGGAATCCCTGCGTAAGTCGTTACGAGCGTAGAAAACTAATCGATAAAACACACGATACGAATAAACGAACACACGTTATATTATAACCGAAACACGTGATGTAATATCACTGATTACAGAGAACTCTCGAATACACGTCTGACGACTTACAATTCACGAACTGAACGAACTAGATCATCCTATAACCTAAGCCGTAACCTAGGTGTAAATACACGACAACTTCGCCTGATATGTTCAGGCGAAGTTGTTGCTAACTTCGCTTGACTAACAAGTTCGCCTGATAAGCGAACTTGTCAGTAACTTCGCTTAAACATAAACAAAACACAATTAACATTACAGACTGGATTACAGACACTAGACTATGAACTACTGACATTATGCACCAACAGACTCTCCCTTGGCAGTAGCTTCATATCTTTATCTTTAAGCACTTGTCTTGTAATCTTCATGCATGCACTCCCTCTCTTACACAGACCGTGACTACTCGCTGATATTTCCTCGCTTCGTCTTTCCAAGCAGGAATATAGAATATCTTCTTCTCGTTTAACACCTGCAGATCAGCTTTAGATAAATTAACAAGATGCATCGGATCATACACTCTTAGCACTTCTTGTTCGTCTTCGTCTTCCATCACGGCTTCAGCAGTCTGGCAATCCACATACCACCATTTCAGATCTTTCAGCACATCTTGAGGCATAGTCTTCATTGGAACCTCTTTCAAACACCGAATCGGCTTATATTTCATCACCATCCAAGGTTTGCCATCTGCTCTCATTCCTCTTTCAGTATCTTCAACTAATTTCCCTTTCTGTGGTTTTAACAACTCAAACTTTTTCTCTTTAATACTTTCTTTCCATACTATCTTCCCAATAACTCTGGCCATATTATCATCACTTCTATTAATCAACCCCAGTCTGGCCAAATCCTTTACCTCACACTCAGGTAAGGTATTTAGAGATCTCAACGTCCTCTTAAAGTATTGGATCCCATCATATCTTTTCACCACGAACACTTTCAGCTGTTCATCATATAACCAACAGATAATGCCTTTCTTTGACTCAGCGTACCCTTTAATATTATAACTTTTCTTGAACATTGTAGGTACCACTGGCTTCTTCGTTTTGATAAACCAATGAGCATAGCCTTCCTTCCATCTAGGCTGCTCCTCCCATTCTGTATCATCAACTACTGTATCTTCACATACATTCGACTTCTCAACGGTTGGAAGCTCGTGTTCAACATTCTCCTCTACAATTTCACCTTCTTCAACATCATCTTCTATCACTATCTGTGCACCAATCTTCTCAATTTCTTCTAATGGCAGCACATCATCATCACACACATCATCAACATCTAACATATCATCATCCAACTCCTTCAAGGCATCGATCACATCATCTCCCATCTCCTCGTCACCACCAGAACCGCCAGCTGCACCTGCAGACTCCCCCTGAGCTGTGGTTGTCCCAAGAGCTTGAGTAGTTCTTGGCAACTCACCACCTGCACCTTTCGATGCATTGGGATCATCGTCTCTGTCATTCTTCTTCTTTGTCCTGAGCTCGTCGCCTTTACAGCTCGTCTCCCCCTGAGATGCCAAGAACTCCTTCATAGCATCTATAATTTTTCCATGTTCAACCAGGAGGGACGACTGTAGTTGATTTTCTGCTACTAGGCGCTGAATAGCCTGGGTCTGGATAAGATTTATCCTAGATTGCTCTGCCACGACCCGCTCTAGTGCAGCTATTCTTTCCGAGTCTGATAGGGTTGCATCAAATTCGAACCTCATGTGAGATATGTCTTGAGTATACTGAGGAGGGATTTCGAATGAAACCGGGACATCAGAAGTAGCTGTGGACGTAACCGCAGGTGGTATCGTGACCGACAACCCTGCAGTGTGAACCACTGTCAACTCAATAACCTGTGCAACAACCTCCGACGGAGTAAGCGTTGGATGCGGCAATGATACAATATCTGGAGTCGTCAGCTGGAGTGTGATGGATGGGAGGCCAACAAATGATGATGTAGCCACCATGGGAACGTCCGTGGCGCTTGGCCTTGTGACCTGTAATGGTGTAGGGACAATTGACATACCGGACAGTGCGGGCGGAGCGAAACGTATGACCCTAGAGCTCTCACCAGCTCCCCTACCTGCACCTGTCCTGTCCCTTCTTGAACGTCTGATCAACTTATGAATGTCTTCTTCTTCTTCTGACTCACTGTCGTCATATGTCCTCTTTCTCTTCCCATACGTCCTCTCTTGAGTCACCATCATACGTCTTGCCTCATCCATTACATCATCAAAATCTGAGTCATCCACCGTCGTAGCTGCTCTAGTAACATTTACTCCCGTACTCTGTGGAACCGAGACCTGTATATTTTCTTGAAGATCAACTCGGTCCATATCAAAAAATCCCTGGCCGCCAAAAGCAGCGTCAAGGTCTACCTCTTCTTCAGCTGACACAACAGGCGCAGCAGGTACAGCTTGAGGTGCTCCCGCCTGTTGTGTTTGAGGATCTCTAAACTCGTCCCCATTAGCAGGAACATACTCCGGGTTGATTAAATACCCAAACAGTGGAGTATGCCTAGGACGCAGTTCAGGCTTGCTTCTAGCACTCGAAGTTCTACATTGAGCAAAGATACGCTTGTTCACACTCTCCACGTATCTGATAGGGCGACGTTGAGGCAACGTGGGAGCAACATGATTCAAGATCATTTGGAGAAATCTTGGATACATGATGAATCTCTCACGCCCCATCGCCCTTCGCTGTCGATCAATCTCATAGAAGACCATCTGACTCAAGCTGTAACGCTTGTTATAAGTCAGAGCAGTCATCGCAGACTGCAAGGTCGCGCCCATCCCGTCAGTGCCTGCCTTCCTCCCTGACATGCAGACAATCATTACGTGCATGAGGAAGCGCCACTGATCGAGCAAGAAACCTTTCCTTCTTTGTGTATCCCCCAAGGGACCAGAATATCCCATTCGTAGAAATGCTCCATCACGGAACGGAGCAACAAACTCTGTCGGGTCGTCCCTCGTCTCCTCTCCGAAATGCAGAGCCACCCGGATTTGTTCAGACGAGAACTGAACATCCTGACCATTCACCGTTGCACGCATCACCGGGGGGTCGACGCGGCAGTCATATTCCACCGTCTGCCAGAAATCCTCAATGTTGGGCAAGGAAATCGGCAGAGTTGTCGTAATGGCGTGGAATATCCTCGAGCGAAGGAGGAATGTAATTATCTCGCGGTAATCCTCCACACCACTCGCATCTGGGTCTAATGTGATATACATGTTATGACCCAGGAAGAACTGCCTTTGATTATCTCCTCCCTCATCTCCTCCAGCACCTCCAGCACCTGCTACTGCAGCCATATCTGCAACAAACAGATCAAGTTAGATGACCGTCAAGGCAAACCACAAGTTCGCCTCTTACCATGAGCGAAGTTGTGATTATTTTGTATAGGCAAAGTTAAAGGTGGGGCGAAGTTGGTAAACAACTTCGCTTCAACTGTAACTTCGTCTATTAACTTTTAAGTAAAAGGTCCAGGCGAAGTTAATGATAACTTCGCCTAACCACAACATCGCCTCATATACTGTTGCATAATTCATTATCAGGCAAAGTTAAACCTTAGGCGAAGTTACGGATAACTTCGCTTAACCTATAAGTTCGCCTGAATATGAATCGGCGACAGTAAGCAGATTCAAACTCGGAAATCTGATGTTTCATGGTTAGTTTGACGATTGAGGGGTCCGAAACACATGATTTTAAGGTTATTTAGACGATCAAACTGATTAGAACCACGTAAAACAATTTTTGAAAAATCCGATTGAACGGTCCGACGGTCCGAGGTCCATAACCGGGTCGAAACGACCACTGATTAACATCGGAGAACAAGGATTATACGATATAATGACAACACACACCTTGAAATCGAAACGGAAACTGGAAAAATAAGCACAAGGATCGAAAAAAAAACGATAAGTTCGCTGGAAAACGGACAAGTTCGCTGGATTAATCGAGAGAATAAGTTTCACCGAATTTTAGAAAATAATGAACTGTTTGACCTTAAGTATTCTTTATATAGGGGCGGAGTTACACAGGCGAAGTTGTGGATAACTTCGCCTAGGGCAGGCGAAGTTAATCACAAGTTCGCCGATTTTACAAAATAAACCCCTATAATTTGAACAATTTGCAATTAAGTTTTAAAACTTCCTTAAAGAATTAAATGACACGATCAAGTCCAAGTAACCGGTTATAAAATCATAAACTACCTAAGTACGAAAAACTTTTAAAAATTAAAGTACAAGGGATCAAATTTCGGTCTCGACAGGGACTACTACGTTTTAGAAAAGATCCGAACAGGAATCATACTAACTACGTGACTGTCACATAGATCCGTGTTTAGCTGTATTATGACATAAAGAAACAGGTTGTAAGTAGGTAAATAACTTAAGATGGTTTTCATCGTTTCTGTGATACGAGTTAAGTTCAATTAAGCTCAAAAATTAAGTGGGCAACAACTCAGAGATTATGATGCCTCCTATCTATTCTCAAAGCGTATTTGGCTTTCCCCAAGTCACCCCGAATTGACTTCAACCCATAGTGTCTGATTAAGTTTGTAAGTACTCTTCATCTGCTTCCCGTTCTCTTTCTTACTCCATGATTGAGAAGTCTTGACACAGGCGGACTTGTTTCGCCTATACTAACATCTGGTTCTTTACTAGTTACCTTAATTGGAACTGTCTGAACAACCTCAAAGTCAACAGATTTCTGATTACTAGGATTAAAAGTGTAATTGTGATTATAAGGTGGTGGAACCTCATGATAACCAATTCCTCCCTTCTTAACAGAGGAACCTTGATCACTAACAAGGTGATCAAGAATAGCAGAGGAATTTCTGAACTGCTCAAGTTTTCTATTCAGTTCCACCACTTTCACCTGGTGATCAACAATCTGTTTTTCTCTTTCAGCTATTAGTTTGGTTTTTTCTTCCAAAACTTCATAGCTTAGATCAATCACTTGAATTTTTTCAGCAAGTTTTGCTTTTAGACTTTTAATATCTTTTTCACAAGCTTTTATTTTAACTTTATAGCTATTTTCTCTTGCTTTTGTAAAATGATGATCTTCTTTTAGAGTTTTAAACTCAGCATCCAAACTAACATACTGATCAGTTATAGTTGCTAATTGCTCAGACAAGTTTTCACATTTAGAACAAGTAGGTTTAGAACATACCTCGGAGAGCTGGTCTTTAACATCAGCCATGAAAACTTTTTCTTCTCCAGTAGCTTTCTTACTTTCTTCATTTTCAACATTCGCCAAATTTGCCTGTTCAAAGATTTCTTCAGAATGCAGGTTCCAGTTATATTCACCATCTTCTCTGGAAATCATGACACTATAATCTTTACTACCCCCATTATGCTGTGTAGACTTGCCTTGACCACGTTCTACACGCTCATTTCTGCACTCCTTAGCAAAGTGGCCGTTTTGCTGACAGTTGTAACATCTTACCTTCGTCTTGTCAAACCCTGGCCTTCCACCGACAAACTTTCTTCCGGTCTTTTTCATAAACCGTTTCACTCTTCTCACGATCATAGCCATCTGCCATTGCAGATCCATTTCTTCCAGATCATCAGCATCAATCTGGTCATAGTCTTCATCCAACATAGCTGGATCAACAATCTTCCCCTGAATGTAGTTCTCATAGGAAGCAATAAAAGAAGCATAGAGAGCAAACTGCTCTTCAGCAGATTTGACACTCATAGGCATCTTAGAGTAGTTGTTGCTAGGAATACTTGGAGAGCAACTACTCTTGCTTGCTTGCGGTTTAGTTGCACTAGATCCACCTGCTACAAAGCAAACATCACCATTCGTGTTGACTGACACATGCCCCTCATGTGATGAGTTGGCGCCCGACTCTCCTTCGAGTAGTAGGCAGCTGATTCAGTCTTCGAACCTGAACTAGAGTTGACTTTAGCACCATACATACCTGGATCTTGAACCTAATCCGTAGGTGTCTCCTTTCTAACCATGTTAAGCTCAAAGGTTCGGAGCTTGTTAACTGCTGTCTCAAGGTCATAGTCAGCAAAGTCTTTATCTTCTCTCATCAACACAGTATACATCTCCCATTTTGGTGGGAGAGCATCAAGAAGCTTCTCAACAATCTCATCTTCTTTGTATGCAATTGAATAGTTGCTGAGTTCAGTCATCAGATGATAATATCTGGTGATGATATCATCAAGTGATTCCTTTTTCAGATACTTGAAGACCGAGAATTGAGTTTTGAGCAATTTGATCTTCGAAGCACGGATTCCCACATTTCCTTCAAACCGGTTCTCAAGAGCTTCCCAAAGCTCTCTTGCTGTCTTGTACTTTCTAAAAGTATGAAGGATCTCTTGTGGAAGAGCCATAGTGATAGCAGCATGAGCCTTGCTCTCGGCCTCATACATTTTCTTTTCTTCATCTTCCATTTTGCTGTACTTCTTGATCTGATCACGACCTTCGTACTCCATAGTTGGTGGAATATAACCATCCTGGATGCATACCCACATTTTCGCATCTTGGTACTTGACATATTGTTCGAACCGATCCTTCCAAGCAATGAAGTCGGTTCCTTTAAGCAACTTTGGGGCCTTAGTAGCTGACCCTGCTTCTACTTCCATCTTAACTAACTCTGAGATGTTAATTAACGACATCTTTCTCAAAAACTAAGAAACCCGAAAAACAAAAAAAATTTCTTCTGAAAAGTACTGTAGGCGAAGTTACGGATAACTTCGCTTAAGTCTTAACTTCGCTGAAGAACTTCGCTGATTCTTAACTTCGCTTGAGGTAAGCGAACATAGGAGGTAGGCGGAGTTGTAGAGAACTTCGCTTGAGTTAGGCGAACTTGAGAAGGTAGGCGAAGTTGTGGATAACTTCGCTTAATCTTATATCTTCGCCGAAACCCTACGAACAGTGACGGCAACTTCGCCTGATGAACACGAAGTTTCTGCAGATCTGATTTCTGGATTTTTCGAGGTTTTTGACGGTGTAAAGGGTTGAATACGATGGTAGGAGGTAAGAATGACACAAAAACACAGAAAACACGTCCCGCGAATAGTCGAAAAGGGACGATTTCTACACCCGCGTGAATATCCCGAACCACACAATCGAGCAATAGCTCTGATACCAATTGATGGTTCCCTGGATGGATCTACACGAGATATCTCGATCTACGTAGGTGCGGAATCCCTGCGTAGGTCGTTACGAGCGTAGAAAACTAATCGATAAAACACACGATACGAATAAACGAACACACGTTATATTATAACCGAAACACGTGATGTAATATCACTGATTACAGAAAACTCTCGAATACACGTCTGACGACTTACAATTCACGAACTGAACGAACTAGATCATCCTATAACCTAAGCCGTAACCTAGGTATAAATACACGACAACTTCGCCTGATATGTTCAGGCGAAGTTGTTGCTAACTTCGCTTGACTAACAAGTTCGCCTGATAAGCGAACTTGTCAGTAACTTCGCTTAAACATAAACAAAACACAATTAACATTACAGACTGGATTACAGACACTAGACTATGAACTACTGACATTATGCACCAACACTAAGCATGTTACTAAGGCACCACTAACGACTTATCTTAAACTTTCGGCCCTGATACCAATCTGTCACACCCCAACCTAAGGCGGAAATGTCGGGGCGTGAGCTGATTGTCACAGCTCACAAAGTTACTATCATGAAATTATAAAGCGACAATATATAATTAATTTATTTATTATCAAACAACATTCATATACAACAAAAATAAAGAAAATTACAAATACAAAACCAGCTATTCTTGTATATGTTTTATCCTAAAGTCATCTCTATGTGAGCTTCAGTTCGATAAGCAATCCAAATCTATAACCTGCAAATGCGTACAAAATATATGTTTGTCAACAACACATGTTGAGTGAGTAGATCACCAGTTTTGACACAAACAAAAATGGTAATAATATATAATGATATAAGTGAATAAGAATAGACAAAACTGTTATCTGTGAGTATACACAATTAAACCATAGCACATACATAATCAATCAACCATAAGAAAGGGCTAAACCGTTGCCATGCGAATAGGCATTGGTTACCAAAAACTGAGGTGTTGGTGAAACCATTGCCTATGCGATCGGGCTCCGGCCACTACGACGGTCGTATGATAATATGCTATAATGAGATTATGTTGGACCTCTCCGAATGCGATTCAAGTAAGCAAGTAAAAAAATAGCAAGTAACATGCAATCATTCAATTGATACACAGCACAAAAATCACAGTTTGCATTTGAGAAATGATAAGATAAATAATATGATAAATGGTACGCAAGTGCCCCAAAACATTTGAAAACAAGTAAAATAGGGGAGTGATTACTCACCTGATTAGATGAACAAAAATACGAGTGAGGATGTGAGAATGATTGAACCCTTCGGAATATACCGTCGAGGATTCCTAGTTAAATATAACATGATTTAATTATAAGAGATATAATATGATTTAATGAATGAGGATTTCGATGTTATTTGGGTTATGTTGTGACTAGAATGGTTATTAATTAGACGTTTGACTCCATCGGTAATTGTTATTATGAAAATCATATCATTAGTCGTTATTTAAACTAAAAGAATTGTTTGCTTATTATATAATCTAAGTTATAATAATTAATTTAAATAAATATGAGTTACGATATACTATAATAGTAAACGTTTAGATACTTAGTTATAATAAGTTTGATGTTTTAGAATCTTTAACGAAAACCAAACCTTAAAATATAACTTGTACTATATTAAATAATTTGATACT
The DNA here is from genome assembly GCF_021521415.1 of Bidens hawaiensis. Classification (NCBI taxonomy): domain Eukaryota; kingdom Viridiplantae; phylum Streptophyta; class Magnoliopsida; order Asterales; family Asteraceae; genus Bidens; species Bidens hawaiensis. The sequence continues at coordinate 466,930 of NW_027491349.1, forward strand.
AACGTTAATATATATATTTATAATACAATATGTATATTGTATATTTATCAAAAATCTAGTTTTATAATTAATACGTTTAAAATACGATTGTTACAATTTTACAGAATGAAACAATTATATAACATTAATAAGAACAAATTTATAAAGACATTTGACGACGAGTAAACACCAATAATGGTGTCGGGTTTTTAAGAAAATAAAGATGATTTATTATTATTAAAATATAATTTTATACATACATATATATATATATACACACACACCCGAATTACTAGTACGCGAGATTTATTGCCAAGACACGATAACACAATGAGGTCGGTTTAATAATATAATGTTTATTTTATATTAAATATTATTTATAACAATTTATAATACCCATTAAACATTTAAAACAAGAAAAACAAAAATAAAAGACAAAGCGCGTACGGGGGGCTCGAACCTGCGCCCCTGGACACACACCCACAAACCAACTGAGCTGGGCTACATGTTTGTTATGGAATAAGAAAATTAATTTAAGTATAATATGGCAGATAAATCCCCAATTCTTATAAACCCTAATTCCCAAATCGTTCAATCCGCTTAATGATAGTTTAATTAATCTTAGGGTTAGCTTTAAACACTGCAAAACGATCAAGAAACATAAACAAATTACCAGTTCTCGTTGTGAATTGATTGCGAACCATAAACGTGTTTTGCCGGCCAATAACGTGAACCAGAACGTGCCATACGGACTGTTATAACATAATCAAACTTAGGGTTACGATTGGCGATGGGGAGGAGCTGTTGTCTGCAAGTTTAATTGAGTTTTGGTGAAGGATAAACAGTATATTGATGAACGGGGAAACAACCCAGCCGCGGCCAAATTCGACGGAGAACAACAGATGCAGACTTTGATAACATAAATCGTCATATGGGTTTGATTCGCAAGGTCCATCAGGCAAGGCATACCAGTTTAATTGAATTGAAATCAACTGAGTAATGCTATTGGCTATTAAGAATAATGACGAGTTCGGTAAATAAGTTAACTCCTATATTGCAGATCGTGCTTTCCTAATTCAAAACATCGGTTTGTTCGTTTTAACCATAATTACGATTTACAATAATCATTTCCTTGTTTGAGACGAAGATTAGGGCTCAAGAAACCAAAACGGGTCTTCTAGTTTGCGAAATGGGTACGTTATACGGGTAAACGGATTCTGGGTCGGGATTAATAATATAATATATTACAGATTTTGCAAGATGGTCCTTCAACTTTAAGGCTGGGAACACAATTGGTTAAAACTCAAGTTTAGGGTATAAATTGTAGATAATTGAAAGTTCTTTTGAATAAACAATAATAATAATATTAATAATAATAAAATAAAATATTATTAACTCGTAAACGAATGTTTTGTTGATTAATTACCCGGAAACGAAAATGGGTCGGATAATGGATATTATATTATAGTCGGAAAACCCGAGTTGTTACATTGGTGGTGGGGCGCGGTGCTGCCCAACAAACCAACGTCGGGCGCTTTCCCTCTCAACCTCTCACACACACATACACACACACACACATATATATACTAGTTTGAGCCCCGTGTATTACACGGGGTATTGATGAACATTTTAAAATTTGAACATTAATCAAAATAGAATCGACAACACAATTATCATATATTGTTAATATAATTACAATTTATATTAAAATTATAGGAATTACTAAAGAAACATTACGCAAATATTTACTAAAAAGAAAAAATTCTTGTACAATACGTTTGCGGTTGTGTTGGTCAATATACCTAGTTTATCAATAATCAAAATTAGTCAATACTTGCATGTAAATCTTGACAAAGCGATATAGATGTCTGTGTGAAAACACGGGTTCTTTCAAGTACAAGTCAATCATATATAATAAAACAAGATTATGTATTAAATCTTAATCTTAAATATATATATATAAACGAAATATTCTTAAATTCTCTCAAACCACCATATTATTTTATTTGTAAATGAATGTTTACCAGGCTTTTAAATCGAATTCACGGGTATGTGTCTCACCAAACCCATATAACATTTTAAACGGGTTATAACATCTCATTATATTAAAAATTAATCTCATCAAATGTCACACCGCCATCTTAGGCCTAGGAGTGCGACCCATAAGTTGGTATCGTGTTTGTAAATAATTCAGATTTGCGTTAATTTGCGGAAGACTTATAAAACTTCAAGGATCGAAAGTGTAATTTATATATACATTCAAAAGACGGGAATTATAAAATACCCGTTTAAAGTTGTTAACAAAAGATTACTTCTTTATGTTTACAAACCACCATATTAAAATTATACAAAATTAATCCGAGCCATCGAATATTAATACTTCGTCATTTCCAAGCTCTAACTTTGTTCACCTGCCAAATGTAAGAAAATACGTCAGCAACGAATGTTTGTGAACACGCTGACGCAAAATATTTCTTTTACTTTATTACCCTTCGAGTCTACGCCTGCCTCGGCCCAACGTGGCTTAGGAATAACAAAGTCAAATAACACATTATAAATATGAGCATCTACTCTAGGTCACCTCAGCAAGCACCGCACCGCAGTGTTCGACTTAGTTAAGTACTCGTAAATACACACAACGATCGTACTCCCTGCAGGAGAGCGTCCTACGACCAAGGGTGGTGCGATCATGCCCATACATCGCATAGTACCACCTATGTAAAGATCCAGACATATGTATACCACAGCCTGAGGGCTAGGTTTATACCCTTTATTTGTAACGGTTTTAGGAACACATAGTTCCTTGTAAACAATTTCAAATAACAAGTTTGACTCATTTTAAATAATTAAAAGTTTGGGGGCGTATTCACCTTGTCTCTTTAGGATCGGCTTCACTCACCGTCCAAGGGTCTTTCCCTTTCTTTATCTTGCACCCATACTACGAGTATAAATATTTGTTAGTCGGATACACGATCCGGCTTAAGATCTTTAGTCTTATATCTCAATCCTCGATTAAACATTTAGTTCAATTTTTATTTACTTGAAAACCTTTAGTTTAAAAGTAAATTATAAATCTTTAGTTTATATTAAAAACCCGACGTTTTTTCTTCTCCAAGAAACGTAATCATTTTCTTTTATTATTTAAGAATACTCATTGTTCATTAAATAATATTTTCATAACAAAGAATATTTACATATATACTTACACACATATATACGTATTCAACAATATTCATAATCATACTTTCATTCGTTTCTTTGTTATGTTTTATTTTATTCTCTTTTCTTTTCTTTTATCGAGGTATCGAGTATATCCTCGACATAAGGCTTAAGCCTTGAATATAATTTTAAATTATATTGAATTAGATATTACACCCCATCGCGATACGCGATGGGAGTCTCTTCTGATTCATCGCGTAGCGCGATGGGTCAGGAAAACCATATTTTCATTTTTAACCCTCAAGTTTGGAATTTGGCAATTTTAGTCCCTAGACTTTGGAAAGTTGATACTTTGAACTCGAAATTTTCATGTTGTTACATCCTCCCCACCTTGAGACAAATCTCGTCCTCGAGATTGCTTTACTCTAACAAGTGGGGGTATTTCTTTCTCATTTCCGATTCGAGTTCCCAAGTATATTCGGGCCCTCTACGCGAGTCCCGTTTTACTTTCACTATTTTCAATGACCTTTTCTTTAACTTCTTTGTTTTCGAATCTTCAATTTGAATTGGACGTTATACAAATTTTAAGTTCTCATTTATTTCAACGTCTTTTAATGGCATAGCCAACGATTCATCGGTCAAACAATTACGCAGATTCGAAACATGGAATACATCGTGTATCCCTTTCATTTCCTCAGGCAGTCGCAACTGGTATGCAACAGTGCCGATTCGTTCGAGTACCTCAAAAGGTCCAACGAATCGAGGACTCAATTTTCGTTTCTTACCAAAGCGAATAACTCCCTTCCAAGGCGAGACTTTCAATAACACTTTGTCGCCGACATTGAACTCTAACGGCTTACGACGGACATCGGTGTAACTCTTTTGGTGATCACGTGCCGTATTAATTCGTTCTCGGATTTGAATAACCTTGTCGGTAGTTTCTTGGACTATCTCGGGTCCAGATAACTGACTGTCTCCAGTTTCAAACCAACACACGGGCGTTCTACACTTTCTTCCATACAACGCCTCGAATGGTGCGGTTTGAATACTTGCATGATATATATTATTGTACGAGAATTTCATTAGAGGCAAGTGGTCATCCCAACTTCCACCTAGATCGATCACACAAGCGCGGAGCATATCTTCCAACGTTTGAATCGTCCTTTCGCTTTGCACATCGGTTTGTGGATGATAGACGGTGCTAAGGTTCAACTTTTTACCGAGAGCTTGTTGGAAGCTTTTCCAGAAATGAGACGTAAAACGACTGTCTCGATCAGATATTATAGACAGCGGTACACCATGCAAAGTAACGATGGTGTTTACATAAATACGCGCTAGTCTATCCATAGTATACGACTCATTGACGGGTATGAAGTGTGCGGGCTTGGTTAAGCGATCCACAATCACCCAAATAGCATTATGTTGTCGAGTCGTCTTCGGGAGTTTTGTAATAAAGTCCATGGTAATTAACTCCCACTTCCATACAGGAAGCTCGGGTTGCTGAAGCAATCCCAAAGGCCTTTGGTGTTCAGCCTTGACTTTCAAACAAGTCAAACATTTCGCAACACGCGAAGCGACATCCCTTTTCATTCCATTCCACCAATAGTTCGCCTTTAGATTGTGGTACATTTTATCACTTCCGGGATGCATCATATATTTAGACTGGTGAGCTTCATTCAAAATTTTCTCACGCAATCCTCCAACGATTGGTACCCAAATCCTATTGCCAAGTCTAAGGATACCATCATCACCCTTAACTAGCGAGTCAATGGTGCCATTTCGTTTTTCGTAAGATTTTTGGTTTTCATTGATTGCTTGTGTTTGCGCGGATTTGATTTGCTCAAAGAGATCAATTTGAAGTTCTAGGCGCAAAGCTCGAACCCATTTGGGTTTTTAATGCTCTTTACGACTTAAGGCATCGGCCACCACATTGGCCTTGCCTTCATGATACACAATCTCACAATCATAGTCGTTAAGAGTCTCCATCCATCGCCGTTGGCGCATGTTAAGCTCTTTTTGATTGAAAATGTGTTTCAAACTCTTATGATCGGTGTACACGGTAAATCTTACTCCATAGAGATACTGCCTCCAAATCTTAAGTGCAAAGATTATAGCGCCTAACTCTAGATCTTGAGTCGTGTAATTCTTTTCGTGTACTTTCAGTTGACGAGAGGCGTAAGCAATTACTTTCTTGCGTTGCGTTAGTACGCATCCCAAACCAGAATGGGACGCGTCACTAAAGACTACAAAATCCTTAGTACCTTCTTGCAAAGCCAAGATAGGTGCTTGGGTGAGTTTTTGTTTGAGTATATCGAACGCCTCTTGTTGCTTCGTTCCCCATTCATACTTGATGTTTTTACGAGTTAAAGAAGTTAAGGGAACGGCGATACGGGAGAAATTCTCGATAAACCTACGGTAATAGCCAGCCAAACCCAAGAAACTTTGGATCTCGATTGGTGACTTTGGGACCTCCCACTTAGAGAAAGCTTCAATCTTTGCGGGGTCCACTTGAATACCTTTGACGTTAATGATATGACCAAGAAATTGCACCTCATGCAACCAGAACTCGCATTTCGAGAACTTGGCGTACAACTTCTCGGTTCTAAGAATTTCAAGCAAAGTACGAAGGTGGATTTCATGATCAGCCTTTGACTTAGAATAAATAAGTATGTCGTCGATGAAAATGATCACAAATTTATCTAAGTAAGGTTTGTAAATACGGTTCATCATATCCATAAACGCGGCCGGAGCATTAGTAAGTCCAAACGGCATAACCGTGAACTCATAGTGTCCATACCTTGTTCGGAAAGCAGTCTTTGGAATGTCTTCAGATTGGACTTTAAGTTGGTGGTAGCGGGAGCGTAGATCGATTTTCGAAATGAAGCTAGCACCTTGAAGTTGGTCGAAAAGATCATCAATACGAGGGAGTGGATATCGATTTTTATTGTGACTTTGTTCAACGCACGATAGTCGATACACATTCTCATGGAACCATCCTTCTTCTTGACGAATAGAATTGGTGTTCCCCAAGGCGACGAACTCGGTCGAATGAAACCTTTTTCAAGAAGCTCATCGAGTTGTTTCTTCGACTCCTTCATTTCGGTTGGCGCTAAACGATACGGAGCTTTCGCGATCGGAGCAGTACCGGGAACCAGATCGATCCTAAACTCTACTTCACGATCGGGAGGAATACCAGGGAGTTCATCAGGAAAGACGTCAGAAAAGTCAGAAACGATATGAACGTCTTTGATTTCTTTTGGCTTAAACTCTTCAGTGACGTAGGCCATGAATGCGAAGCATCCTTGATTTAAACATTTGTTAGCCCTAATCATGGAGATTATGCTAACTTGGCCAGCGTCTTTGTCCCCTTCAATTTGAATCGTTCGTTTATCGGGGGCTTGAAGTTCAATAGTTTTGCTATTGCAGATAATACGGGCATGGTTATCGGATAACCAATCCATACCAAGTACAATATCAAAACCAGCCAGACTCAAGGGTAACAAACAGATAGGTAACAAATAACCAGCTAAAAGGATTTTTTCCGTTTTCAAGGGCTTCAGAGATTTTAACGATTTCACCGCTAGCAGTCTCGACGCTTAGAGTTTTATCTAATTTAGTTAATGGTTCATTTAATAGACTATAAAAATTATAATCTATAAAACTCAAATTGGCACCTGAATCAAATAAAACTCTAGCATATGTGTCGTTGATTAGAAACGTACCGGTTATGGTTTCTGACACGTCAGCGGCCCTTTTTGTGTCGAGTACGGAGACTCGAGCGTTTCCCTTTTTGTTTTGACCACTTCCACCCGCACCACCAACAGCGGGCTTGTTCTTTGGGCACTCAAAACTTAAATGGCCCGTTTCCTTGCAATTGAAGCAAGTCATTTTCTTCTTCCAGCAACTATCAGCATCATGTCCCGTACGATTACAAGATTCACAGACTTTAGGAGACGGGGCGAAATTGCATCGACCCTTGTGGTATCACCTACATGTCTTGCACGACGTAGAGTTGTTTCGGTTTACGCCCTTTCCTCTAAAGTTGGAACCACCTCCAGTCTTTCCTTGAGCAGCCGTTGTTGTTGTTGGCACCTTCTTGTCCTCTTCTCTATTGCGGACCATGCCGCCCATCAAATAACCAGCCAACTCCATTGCAGAGTCAGCGGTTTGAGGTAAGTGAGAACTTACCATGTCGCGGATTTCCCGCGGTAATCCCCATATGTATCTTGTGACTTTGCTGGACTCAGGGTTAACCAGCTGGGGAACAAGGCGACAATACTCAAGGAATTTAGTGTTGTATTCCAGAAGGTTTGTCCCTACGACCTTATGATTAATGAATTTCGTTTGGATCTGGTCAGTTTCGTGCATGGGACAAAACTTTCCCATCACCATGGCCTTAAACTTATCCCATGTCAGGCCATACATCACATCTTTTCCCTTACTCATCAACAGCGCATTCCACCATTCCGCGCTTCACCCTTAAACATCAAAGCGGAATGTTGGATCTTTTCTTCCTCAGAACACTTACTAGTGATAACAATAGTCTCCATCTCCTCGAGCCATCTCACGGCTGTGATAGCTCCTTTGTCACCATGGAACTCTTTCGGTCCATAGTATTTAAAGTCCTTGAACGAACATCCACTTTTCTTGAGTTTCTCGAACTCACATATAGCTCCGCCGTCGGCGTTAGACTCATGTACACTCTCTTAGACACGAGACGGATTCGGTCGAGACTTTTCGGATTTTCGAGAGGGTTGAACGGAAGGATTAGCAGTTCGAGAATGTCTAGATATCCTAGATTGAGATCTAAACGCGGATTCTTCCCTAACAGCATCTTTAATCATCTTTTGAATTTTATTCATATATTTCTTGGGGATTTTTTCCTCTCGCTCGTTCTCGGGGCCTTTCCCCTTGTCTTTCATTTCTTTTTCTTTACGAGCATTCTCGTTATTATTGTTACTTTGTTCAGACATCTTTTCTTTTATCTTTTTCAATTTAGTCTGAAATTTAACAACGTTTCTTTTTAAAACACTCATTTTATTACACACACACACATATATATATATCATAAAAGATATATATATTTTTCTATTACACATACATATATATATATATCGTTTCAACGATATATATATAACTTGTCCTACTATTACAAGAGAACGTTTCATACGTTCTTTATTCGTACACATAGCAAATAAAAACTATTTTACACACATCACATCACCACCATCTTTAGTCTTTCATAAACTTCTTCACAACTTTCGTGAGTTTGTTGCATTTATGAAGAAGTTTCTCTCCCATGCTCTTTTTCTTCTTCTTTTCGTCATCTACCTTCCTTCTCCAGTCGTCGGTCTCATGCAATGCACGATCCAGATGTTCCTCATACGACTGTGGGACTATGTTGGGGTATCCGTACTGCGGAGGTGGGTCGCAATAACCCAGTGTTAACATCTCGTAATGGTTTCTCGGCTCAGGATACGGAACATAAGTCTGGTTAGATGCAAGGTAGAGGTATGTCTTGGCGGCTTGATTTTGCTCGCGAATTTCATCGGCTTGTTCTTGAATCGAGGGAATTCTCCCTTGAAATGGCGGAAAGCTTGACGAAGCTTGGTTCCTTAGTTGCTCCAAATATTGAACATACGGATCGACGGAACCGTAGCTTGGATATCTGGAAGTGAGTGATCCAATCATTGAGCTTGACATCTCGTTAGAGTTTTCAGGATGCTCTTCTTCCATTTCTTCCTCGGACTCTTCCACATGGTCCTCATCATTTTCTTCGGGATCTTCCTCTTCATCGGGATCCTCCTCTTCATTGGGTTCTTCTTCCTCCGGTTCATCTTCCTCCATTGGTTGTGTAGTTTCGTTCTCCATTTGAGGCATCTTGAAATTTTCGTAGGGCGTCGTTACCCTCATCTTGGGCTTCCGGGACAGCCCTTCGTCATTGTTGGGTTGCGAGTTGACTGCATTTATGGTGGAGCTTCCAGTAAACCATCGACATGGGTCGGAATGACACTGCATCCAGTCGGAGGATGGGCTTCGTGGTTCTTCCTTTATGGGTCGGTTTGAAAGGAAGGTATAGGATGGGTGTGCATTTGGGAAATATCCTGTGGGATATTTTTGTGGTTCTTGTGATGGTTGATATATCGGTATGATTGGTGGGTGATAGCTGGAGTGTATTGGTGGCTCAAGACTTGGCTTTGGTGAACTATCTGGTACGTCTATCGGGTAATGCCTACTACCGGGGTAATATAAGGGTTTGGACAAGTCTCTTTCCACGTCTTGATCAAAGAATGCTTCATAATATCCATCGCTCATGTTATCCCTGGGGTAAGGTTCGGCTATACCGGCTTCTTTGGCCTTGTGAGTAAAATTCTCCATAAGAGCTTTGAATGACATCTAACAAATTTGGGTGGTTTAGAATGTAGAGAGGGATAGAAAGGTTACCAACCTATCTTATCCTTAAAACAAATAATCAAATAATTTCCTATACTTGGATCGAAGCTTGGGTATTGTTTTATGATACCCAATTCGCTAAGATCGATGGCTCTAATACCAACCTGTCACACCCTCATCTTAGGCCTAGGAGTGTGACCCATAAGTTGGTATCGTGTTTGTAAATAATTCAGATTTGCGTTAATTTGCGGAAGACTTATAGAACATTAAGGATCGAAAGTGTAATTTATATATACATTCAAAAGACGGGAATTATAAAATACCCGTTTAAAGTTGTTAACAAAAGATTACTTGTTTATGTTTACAAACCACCATATTAAAATTATACAAAATGAATCCGAGCCATCGAATATTAGTACTTCGTCATTTCCAAGCTCTAACTTTGTTCACCTGCCAAATGTAAGAAAATACGTCAGCAACGAATGCTGGTGAACACGCTGACGCAAAATATTTCTTTTACTTTATTACCCTTCGAGTCTACGCCTGCCTCGGCCCAACGTGGCTTAGGAATAACAAAGTCAAATAACACATTATAAATATGAGCCTCTACTCTAGGTCACCTCAGCAAACACCGCACCGCAGTGTTCGACTTAGTTAAGTACTCGTAAATACACACAACGATCGTACTCCTTGCAGGAGAGTGTCCTACGACCAAGGGTGGTGCGATCATGCCCATACATCGCATAGTACCACCTATGTAAGGATCCAGACATATGTATACCACAGCCTGAGGGCTAGGTATATACGCTTTATTTATAACGGTTTTAGGAACACATATTTCCTTGTAAACAATTTCAAATAACAAGTTTGTCTCATTTTAAATCAGTAAAAGTTTGGGGGCGTATTCACCTTGTCTCTTTAGGACCGGCTTCACTCACCGTCCAAGGGTCTTTCCCTTTCTTTATCTCGCACCTATAGTACGAGTACAAATATTTGTTAGTCGGATACACGATCCGGCTTAAGACCTTTAGTCTTATATCTCAATCCTCGATTGAACCTTTAGTTCAATTCTTATTTACTATAAAAACCTTTAGTTTAAAAGTAAATTATAAATCTTTAGTTTATATTAAAAACCCGACGTTTCTTCTTCTCCAAGAAACGTAATCATTTTCTTTTATTATTTAAGAATACTCATTGTTCATTAAATAATATTTTCATAACAAAGAATATTTACATATATACTTACACGCATATATACGTATTCAAAAATATTCATAATCATACTTTCATTCGTTTCTTTGTTATGTTTTCTTTTCTTTTCTTTTCTTTTATCGAGGTATCGAGTATAACCTCGACTTAAGGCTTAAGCCTTGAATATAATATTAAATTATACTGAATTCGATATTACGCCTAACCTTAAGTGGCGTATAGAAACTCTAGGGACTCGAGCAACACTCCAACGCCGCTTGAACTCTTTGGTCGTCAATTGATAACGCCAAACTTCAATTCTCAACAACACGCTTATCGAGATTCATTGTCATTATAACAAAACCTTCTTGGTTGAGTGTGGGTGGAGGGTGGTATAAACTTCAAGGAAACGTTGTACACAAACGAGAGATCGTGGCACGCTTATCGAGGCAAATCGAGGGTCGGGTTTATAAAACTTAGAGAGATGTTAGAGAGAGGTAAGAGAGCTGAGTTGTGGGATGCCAAGAATGAAACCCGAACCTTGCTATTTATAGACGTAAAATTGACTCCCATCGCGCTACGCGATGGGTTCCTCAGCAGACCTATCGCGTATCGCGATATAGGTCTGCTGACTCACAGCGTAGACCTGCCACGTGTCGACACGTGGCAGGCACCGCTTCACGTGGCAACACGTGGCAGCGGTGTTGCCACGTAGCGATAACCGGTGCCACGTGTCACGCATTGTCAGACACCCCATCGCGATACGCGAAGGGAGTCTCTTCTGACTCATCGCGTAGCGCGATGGGTCAAGAAAACCATATTTTAATTTTTAACCCTCAAGTTTGAAATTTGGCAATTTTAATCCCTAGACTTTGGAAAGTTGATACTTTGAACTCGAAATTTTCATGTTGTTACATCAAATATTTTATATGAAAATTCTATAAAATAGAGATATACTAAAAATTAGTATCCGGTTTTTTTAAAGATACTATTTATAATTAAGAAACAATTTTATAGTAAAAAAACTGGGTCATAGATCTCACCAAACCCATATACCGGGTTATAACATCTCATTTATTTGGGAAAGCATTTCATTATCAAATCCTAAGTATATTAATAACTTCCTTACAATAAATAAAATTAAAATCCAAAAAATATATTAATATTAGAAATGAATAATATAAAACAATCTCGTATTACAGGGAATAAAAGCTAGTTATATATATGATAGCTAAGAAAAGAAGAACATGATTCTAGCATTCCAAAACAAACCAAAAGAATAAATTTAAATGGTTAGTATGTCGATAAACAAATTTATGTTGTTGTAGTCAATGTATATAATGAAAGTTTTTAAAGAAGAAAGTAGTATAATTGACTTTAATTTTATATACCTGAAATACTAAAATAATAATGATAAAGCAATGTTCTGACTACTTCAATCTCATTTGGCATGTTCTTTTTTTATAGCTAAATTGCTTCATTTTATTACTTAAGGATAAACATGACGTTAAAATATAAAAAGAAAAAAAAGAAGAAATAAACAAACATTAACACACTTGCTTTTATATATAAATAAGAATAAGGTTATTTTGGGTTGGGTAATGACCCACAAGGGATCTAAATAACAAAATGGGTTTAAAAATGTGAGAATGATTGAGAGAGTGACAAGTAGCACATAGTAGTATTCTTTTATTAGGGTAGTAGATATATATATATGTGTGTGTGTGTGTGTAGGGGCGCCAATGTGCTTTAAACCACAACGAGATATTATTGGTTAAGGCTTCGATGCCCCCGTTGCTTACGTGGCACTAACGTTGCACGGTGGAGGGGCTTCGATGCCCCCCACCATAGAGGATGGTCTAATTGAGTGTGATTATTTGAGTTGGGTTGGGTTGGGTTGAATACTTAGAAGAGAGAAAAATTAGTTTGAGCTGTGTTGTAAATGATGATAGTTTAAGGGTGATAAACTATCGGAGTAACCCTTGAGGGTGCTTCTTCATTCGTAGGTACACCTCCCCAATCTATTCGAGTAGAAGTTGAAAGGTTGGATGTTTTAAAACATCAATTTTATTTATAATTTAAAAGACAGTTAAAACTCATTTGAAAATAAAATTACCACACATTTGAAGAGACAAACCATAAATACTTAGTAATTTTTTCACATGCCAAATGTTACGCCTTAGGAGTGGTTGTGGTTGTCGTGTCTAGCATACTACTCAACATTTATTCTTTTTACGCGTCATATCATTTTTCACATCCATCATTTTGTCTCTCTTAAATAATGGAAATGGTCATCCGTCATATACCGTTAATCTTATAGTTTGTTGAGTTATACATTAGGCTTATATAGTTGTACCTTCCATCCTAAACCATGTGGCATCACCACCATAGCCACACTTCATTTGACTATACCTTGTCCGTACTGTGTAAGGTGAGGCGGTGTCTCTAGCGATATTGAGTGCCCCCATCACCTTTTTTTGCCGATACAACATGGACATCAGCCCTCTTAGTCGTTTTTAACAAATAACGTTGACACTTACAAAAATGTTTTTCAATATATAAATTTTTCATGTTTAACAATAAGAGAGATACTAATCATAATTAAAGTCCCTTATGTGAGCTTACGAACATAATGATTGTATGGATGAATGATCGACAACAGATCATTATATGTTGAATAGTCAGCAATATTGATTTATTTGTAGAATGTATATAGATACAGTGACGCAGCCGGGAAAATTTTTCTACGGGTTCGGGATTTTTCAGTGATTGGTTTTCGGATCCAAATGGGTAAGGCGCAAAGTCATATTTAATAATAAAGATATTACATATTATAATTGTTTCCTACACAGTTTCATGTTTTGAAAACGCTTCATAACATCTTTAATCGTGACTCCAAAAAGAACTCATTTTCAATATAACAAATTATACAATTCTATATATAATTTGGATCTTTTTTATAATTTATATATGGGTTATTGTTGGCACATTTATAATATTTGTTAGCAATTTTTAAAGTTTTTTTTTTATATTTTATAAGAAAATAATCGTTACTAAAAAAATTTAACTACAATTTTCTTAATTAATGGGTTCATTCGTTGGTTCGATATTATAGGTTATATATAAAACCGAAAAAAGTCCGGGTTCGGCCGAACCCGGTGACTGCAATGTGGCTCCGCCACTGGATAGATACAATAATCTAAGCCTTTTAGTTATACGGGCGGATCCAGAAAACTTAGCTATTAGGTGCAAAAAAAAAGTTCAACCTTGAACTCCTCAATTCAAACTAAAACAAGTCAAACCAAAATGGGTTGGGTCAAACCGAAACGGGCCGAGTAAAAAATTTACATTAAACATACAAGATATAGAAATGTAAACAATAAATTTCATTTAAGATAAACAAAATACATATTACAATTGACCTTTACGTGATTTCATATTTTGAAAACGGTCAATTACAGCTTCATTCGTAACACTTAAAAGTGCTTCTTTTTCACCTCTACAAATTATACAAGCATTCAAAAAATCTCCACCAAATCGAGTACGTAAATTTGTCTTTATGATCTTCATTGCCGAAAAACATCTCTCAACCGTTGCGGTTGTAATAGGCAAAACTAATGTTAGCTTTAATAATCAATAAACCAAATGAAAAGAGATATGTTTCCTTGTTTCCACCATAACTCTAGCAAGATCCGCAATACCTTTCAGATTAGCAAATCTTTTATCTATACACACACTATCAATGTACACGCCAAGTTGAGATGCGAGAACAATTTTGTCCCCATTATCAAAATCATATGGATAAAACTCACACAATCTCATTAACTTTGATGCATCAATCTTGGAAAATGAATCATACGGATTGAAAGCCAACATGTTTTGAAGTAAATCCATGTTAATTTCATTAAAGTGATCACCAAATTCTTGAATTTTCATATCGACAACACTATTGAAACAATCAAAATTATAATAATGTTGATTGGTGATTGTGTGCCTTTGTCTTTTGGGTCTATAACCGGTGTCATCGACATAGTTTTCTGGCATGTTCAAAATTTGAATACCATGTTTTCCACAAAATGAATGGGTCACTAAATTTTTTTTGGATGGGTTCGGGTCTTTAGACCTAATATATTACAAATTTATAAAGGAAACTACGGACTAGAGTGGGTGCAAATGCTCTCCCCTGACCAAACACTGGATCTGCCTCTCACTTATACCAGCAAGTTTTTTCCTTAAGTACTATTAGATTTCAAGTAAAAACTATCATTATAAAGCTTTATATTAAAAATATAACAACTATACCTCTATCCCATCAGACGAGATCGAGGTTAAAGAAAATATGATGATTATAAAAAAATGTTGTACATATGAATTAGAGGATTAGCTAACAGAATAAAATACTCATTATTTTCATGGTCGTAGAAATTAAAAAAATTCTATTTGGTGGTTCAAACTTAGAGCACCTGTATTCGGCTACATATCTTAAAATTTGATTTTATGTGACACCAAACAAATTTAGAGAATGGGGTGGAGCTATAATCAACAATTGTGGAGCATAGAAGGCTCTGGCAGGTTTGCCTCTGCAGATTTGCAACAAACCTGCAGTGTGGCCCTCATATCTTTTATATATACACACACACACATTTAATATTTTTAATAGGTTTGTGAATGTTTATTGTTGTGAAAATTCGATGTGGTGATAATGTGTCAGTTTGTATGAATTTACTGTTGCTGCTCTTAGGTCCAAGCAGAAGAAAGTTAATTGTCTATTTGGGATGGCTCCTCAATGTCTTGGATTTCCGTTTGAGTGTTGTTCAGGTTGCATTTCTGTTTGAGTATTGTTCGGGTTAATTTTGATGTTTTCTTATGTTAGTTTTTTAGTTTTCCTTTACTTTTCTAGTTTTGTAACATCTCTCTGGTTTTCCGCCTTTACGCCATCTTCTAAAGTATTTTTCTTGGATGTTGCTAAACGTAGCCCCCTCCATACGATTTTTATTAAATGTGGCTCTGGCAGTAGGGATGGCAATGGGTCGAGTTTGGGACGGGTCTAGGTATTCCCAGACCCGGACCCGATTATAAAACCCCATCCCAGACCCGTCGGGTATTTATCAGGTAAATACCCATCGGGTATCGGGTATACCCGCGGGTTTCGGGTATACCTGTTAGTTTATTAAAAATACCCGGCAGGTATGTCCGACTCAAATCCTATCGGGTTTCTACCGGGTTTTGAAAATACAACACACAAAAAATTATTTTTTTAGTTTCATGATACACTCAATTCAACAAAAAGAAAAAATTATACCAAAAGATATATAAAAAATATCTACGTAGTTTATAGAGGATGAGTGAGTGGCGGGATGTAATACAATATATATATATATATATTAATATATAATTATATTCATGTGTCCTCCATAAATATTAAAATTATATTATATTATATATATAACTATATCGGGTATATAATCGGATAAACGGGTCCATATTATCGGGTATATTAGAAATCCCAGACCCGTGAAAAATTTAAAAACTAATCCTAAACCCGTCCCATACCCTAATGGGTCGGGTAACATCCATCCCAATTATATCAGGTATCGGGTATTCCCATCGGGTTCGGGTTTCACTGTCATCCCTATCTGACAGGTTTGCCTCTGCAAATTTGCAACAAACCTGCAGTGTGGCCCCCATATCTTTTATATACACACACATATTTAATATTTATTAGCTCCACCCCCTCCTCTCAAATCAATAATTACCATTTATTCTTAACATTACATACATATTAGCCCCTCAAATATTTTATTTCACTTAATAGCCCCTAATATATATATATATATATATATTTTTAATTAAAAACTATTTTGTTGTAATTAATTATTTTTATTATTATCATTGTTAATATTAATATATATATATATTTAATTTTTTAATAGTATCAATATTAGTCTCTCTCTCTCTCTCATATTTATATATAGTTTACAATGTCATTTCATGGTAGAAACATAGATATTACATCAACATAGTAGGTAGGCGGGCAACAAGCTAAGCAGTGGTAATTCTAAAGATTCTAAAGATTGAAAGCTAAGCAGTGGTAATTCTAAATATTCCCCGGGGGAAAAATAGAGATGTCTCCTACGTTACCCATAATATGTGGAAGTATCAACGTAATTTCATAGAGTCATTCGGTCTGAATGCTACATGAAGAACATAAGCCAGATGATGGAACGGGAAGACCTAGGATGTAGAAGATCATAAAATGAGTGATTCGGCATATTTTGATTCCTATATATCCACCCATGTGGTACTTCATTATACCATATATATATAAGATCCATTTGTATAGATATCACCATCTACATCCAGAAAGCCGTATGCTTTGGAAGAAGCTTGTACACTTTGGGAAGGGGTTTTGATTGATAAAAAAGAAGAATCTACTTCAACCGATATGCCCTTAGGCACGGCAATACATAACATAGAAATCACACTTGGAAAGGGTGGACAATTAGCTAGAGCAGCGGGTGCTGTAGCGAAACTGATTGCAAAAGAAGGGAAATCGGCCACATTAAAATTACCTTCTGGGGAGGTCCGTTTGATATCCAAAAACTGCTCAGCAACAGTCGGACAAGTGGGGAATGTTGGGGTGAACCAGAAAAGTTTGGGTAGAGCCGGATCTAAGCGTTGGCTAGGTAAGCGCCCTGTAGTAAGAGGAGTAGTTATGAACCCTGTAGACCATCCACATGGGGGTGGTGAAGGGAGGGCCCTAATTGGTAGAAAAAAACCTACAACCTCTTGGGGTTATCCTGCACTTGGAAAAAGAAGTCGAAAAAGGAATATATGGTTTTATAAATAAAATAATGTATCGACAATGATAATAATGTTTATCGACAATGATAATCATAAATAATATTATGATAATTAAAGGACAATGAACACAAAAAGAGAAATTAAAAAAAAATGAAAAATAGAACATTATAGAAATAAAAAAATAAAAAAAAATATTTAAAGATAAACCATAAAATTTAAAAATATTAAAGGATAGTACTATTAAAAGAAATTGTTGAAGGAAATCAAAATTCAAAAGAAGAGATATAACAAGTAAACGAGTGATATACGTTTATCCTAAATTTTTTTTCTCGTCTCTTTCCGTGAATAATGGTACGGAAACTTTCCTTTTATAGAAGTAAGAGAACTTTCCAATCACAGAAGCCATAATAACAAGCAGCTGGGGTAGGCCAGCTTAGAATGTAAACATCATTGACTCCAGACTTGGACCAAAGACTATTTTTCAATGAAGATTCGATGTACAAATCTAATGAAAAGTCATTTTTACAATCTTTATTCAAATTAAACTAAAAATGAACTTTAGATAATTTATCTTTCTAAATTATTTATAAAATCCATTATTATTATCGAAAAAGTGAATATGGGGCTATTAGGCATATAAGGTTAGATGTGAAACCATCCAAAATTACGTAGTTTTGTTAAAAATCCTTCCAAACTTTAATTCCATAATAAATCTTTATAATATTTTTCAAAAACTGAATACCGACCTCCATCTAATAGGCTAATATCATCGTCTCCAACATCTCTGTTTATTCAGTTGTCATCTCCAAAATTCAAGTCAATTAACATCGATCTCCAACTAATGTCTCTGGCCAATTCAATTGTCAGTACAATTAATTTGGATGTTCCCATATGAAAGATTGACCATTGGGGTATTATTTGAATTTCGTCATTTCCCCATTTGAAGATCAATAATTGAGCTTTTGATTAAAGCACATGTTTTGAAATTTAGCACAATTTATTTAAACCGTGGTTAGTTTACATTTAGGTTTAAAATGATATATTTGATGAAGTTTTTCATTATCAATTTTTTTTAATTAAATTGAGAAGGTTAATCTTAGTTGAGAATTAAAGAACATAAAATTGGGCATGCACCTTATTTTAAGAAATTGATGGAGACCGATTGATAGAGGAAGAAGAAGGCATGACGTAAATGGCATTGGAGATCATGTTCCTGTTTTGACCAAAATAATTTTAATGAATTAAAGTTTTGCTTTTTATATATGTAAAGTTTTGATGATTTTTAACAAAACTATGCAGTTTTAGATGGTTTCACATCTAACCTTATATGCATAACGGCTCCATATTCACTTTCTCCATAATAATATGGATTTTATAATTAATTTAAAAAGATAAATTATATAAAGTTCATTTTAGTTTAATTTGAATAAAGATTGTAAAAATGACTTTTCATTAGATTTGTACATCGAATCTTCATTGAAAAATAGTCTTTGGTCCAAGTCTGGAGTCAATGGTGTTACATTCTAAGCTGGCCTACTTGTTATTAAGGCTTCTTTGATAAGAAAGTTCTCTTACTTCTATAAAAGGAAAGTTTCCGTACCATTATTATTAGTATTTTCTTGTTACTTGTCCCTGACACCCTCATATTCTTTTTTTTTAACGATCAAATTATATTTTTAATGATCAAACGAGTACTTCGTACGTGGCTTTCATTAGCTAAAGGTAGTCTGACCCGACCACTAGTCCAAATGGTGCCCTAGCGATCCACCTATTAAGGGATTCACCGGATAAAACCCGACCCCCACGCCCGCCAAATGACACGACAACGAGGAGCCGGTAAAACCGGGTGAGATCAAGCTCGAACCCTGGCAAGCCAGGGTCATCCCTCATATTTCCCATATAAATTGGTGATAGTGAGGTTTGAACCCTCTACCTCTCACTAGTAAAGTGAGTGTTCTACCATTGAGTCACATCCAATTTATATAACCGCCTCATATTCACTTTCCCTTATTATAATTATTGCTATTATATATATATATATATATATAATAAAAGAGAAAGTTGGTGCCACAACATTGAAATAGGTTCAAGAAGACTTAGTGGCGGAGCCACGCTATCACCATCGGGTTCGGCCGAACACGGTCCTTTTTTGGTTTTATATATAACCTATAGTGTTGAATTAACGAACGAACACATTTTTTTCCGACGAGCGAACCCATTATCGTATTAAAAAAGTATATTTGAACCCATTGATTATAAAAAATGTAGTTAATAAACAAATAAAAACATCGGCCATCGACATAGCCATTGATGGATAATCATCTGGGTGACAATTATATGAATGATGCTTGTGTTTATTGTATTGAGAATGAGTTGTTTTTAAAAGTAACGATTGAAGATATTTTTCAAAACATCAAAACACGTAAGGAAAAACTATAATAAACAATGTCTTTATATTTAATAACTTTGTATTTAATTATTGTTAACGATATATTTTACGCATTCGAGCGCGAAAACTTTGACACCGGAAAAAAATCAAGCATCGAAAATTCTGAACCCAAAGGAAAAAGTTTCTGGCTCCGCCACTACAAGAAGTTTCATATACATAAGATATTTGTGCAAGAAAAACAATCAAGTAATTTTGGTCAATGTTTTCAGACCCCGCCCAAACCCCTTATCGGGTCAAAGGTCAGACCAACCCGGGAGGGCGGACCGGTGTTTGACCCGAATAACGTCATAAATAATTTAAATATATATTTATTTATATAAATAATTCATATACATAACCAAAATAATAATAATGCAAATAATAATAATAATAACAAAATTTAATTTTTATTTATGTTTCATACATTGCTCTTTAAATATATATGATTTATATTTAATCAATAAACACGTCAATAAAGCTTGGTTGGTTGGTTCATGTGTAATTATTAAAACTTCCATTTAGGTGAAAAGACCAAAGTTTGAATCCCTTCATGCACATTTCATTTTTAAATATAATGAAAAATGGGTTTTACCGGTCGACTCATCGGGTCACCGGGTCCGGCTGACCGCCACCCGCAAAACCCGGCCAGGTTTTTTAGAAAACGGCCCAAATACCCTGACTCGACCTGCTTCAGATACCGGGTCCCAGTCGGGCCTGGCCGGACCGGGTTTCAAATTATACCAATCTGTCACACCCCAACCTAAGGCGAAAATGTCTGGGCATGAGCTTATTGTCACAGCTCTCAATGTACTATCATAAAATTCTAAAACGACAATATCTAATTAATTTATTTATTATCAAGCAACATTTATATACAACAAAAGTAAAGAAAATTATAAATACAAAACCAACTATTCTTGTATATGTTCATTGTCCTAAAGTCATCTCTACGTGAGCTTTAGTTCGATAAGCAATCCAATTCTATAACCTGCAAATGCGTACAAAATATATGTTTGTCAACAACACATGTTGAGTGAGTAGATCACCAGTTTTGACACAAACAAAACGGTAATAATATATAATGATATAAATGAATAAAAATAAACAAAACTGTTATCTGTGAGTATAACAATGAAATCGTTAAGTAATGAGATGTCGGTGAAACCATTGCCAATGCGATCGGGCTCCGGCCACTACGACGATCGTATGATCATACTATAACGAGATTATGTTGGACCTCTATGAATGCGATTCAAGTAAGCAAGTAAGCAAATATCGAGTAACATGTAGTCATTCAATTGATACACAACACAAAGATCACAATTTGCGTTTGAGATATAATAAGATAAATAATTTGATAATGGTACGCAAGTGTCTCCAAAACATTTGAAAAACGGTAAAATAGGGGAGTGATTACTCACCTGATTAGTAGAACAAAACACAAGTGAGGACGTGAGAATGATGAACCATTCGGGATTTACCGTCAAGGATTCCTAATAACATAATATTATGAATTAATTTAGTAATGAGATAACATGTATAATGAATTTAGGATTTCGATGTGATTTAAGTTATATTTGTGATTATAATATTATTGATTGAACGATTGAACTCTACGGTCATTGTTCTTAATAGTCTTATTAGTTATAAATTTCCCAATAATTACCCATGATATAATATATAGTAAGATGTAAATAGAAATGTGTTTGAATCTGTTAATAAAAATCTATTTAATAAGTTTATTAAATAATATATATATATATATAGCAAGTTTATCAAGACGATCAACGATGAGAAATGTGAATTAAAGTGTCGGGTTTTAAATAAAAACATTAAGGTCCACTATTATTAAAAATATACTTACAATATTTATAAATCTAAATATATAAATAAGTGTATATATATATATACACGTAACAAAAGCTTTTAATGGAATTTGACAAGAAACATAAACTCCATGATATCGGTTTTAATAAAATAATATTGTTTATTTAAAATTTAATATTAATTAATATTGATTTATAAACCATTTAACAAATAGAATAAATCTGTTAAGAAAATGATCAACAACGAGAAATTAACTTAGAGGTGTCGGTTACGTAAAAATAACATCTGTTTATTATTAATATTAATTACAATAATTAATATTCATCTAAATATATTAAATAAAAATAAAATAAACAAAACTGGTTCAGGGGGAGTTCGAACCCGCGCCCTTGACAGACACACAGACACACCTAGAGGTGCACAAAGCAGTTAAGATTACTATGGTTTACATTTTGAAATTTGGGGACGAACTAATACTGATGGTTATATAAAATCGCATGTGGCATATAACAAATTGATCTTCTGGCTCATATGGTTGGTGTTGTATGGTGTGTGACACACCATACAAATTTCAAAATGTAAATTTGTATAACCATCAGTATTAGTTCGTCCCCAAATTTCAAAATGTAAACCACACCATACAACACCAACCATATGAGCCAGAAGATCAATTTGTTATATGCCACATGCGATTTTATATAACCATCAGTATTAGTTCGTCCCCAAATTTCAAAATGTAAACCATAGTAATCTTAACTGCTTAAATCGTTCGATGTTAGATTAAATGGTGTTAGGGCTAATGGTTAATGATACGAAACGAACACAACAACATAATTATTTACCTATAACAGTTGAGTGATCATAGAGAATGACGAGGTTGCAACTGCGGCCAAAGCGTGATATAGTTTGATGCCTCGTAGGAAACTTTAATCCAATTCATCCTAGGGTTAGGTTCACGATGATGAGAGGAAGTTGTGACTGATTTTAATTGCATTATTATTAATCTTTGGGGGCTTAATGATGTTATGATAAATGTCGCGTTCGTATATTAGTCAAATTGTATATTTTTGATTGGCGTTTTCCTAATTCAGAACGTCGGTAAAGTCGTTTAGATGTAAAGAAATAAAAACCTTAGATCAATTCCAAATATACGCGAAGATTAGGCTACAAGAAACGTAAACGGGTTGACGGGTTTGGACTAACGGGTTTGGGTAAAAGGTTTATCGGGTCTGGGTTGGGTTAATATAATATAATATAATCATATTTCAGTTTTTGCAAATAGGTCCCTACTGTTTGAAAGTGAAAGCACATTAGGGTAATACTTTAAGATAGGGCTATAATTGTCATATATTGAAAGTTATATATATATATATATATATTACAAATAATTAAGATTAATATTATAACCATAAACTAACTCGATAAACGCGATAAAATTCCTGAACATCAAAAATAGATCGGGTTACGAATAAAATCTCAATTGAGAAATCCGAGTTGTTACATATTATATTATAGTAACTATCTTGTTATAATATTATACTACTTGATTAATTTTATTGTTGTTATTAAATGGACATAGGAAAAAAAATTAATTGAACGAATGTTGAACATGAACATGAACATGTTTCTTTTGTCTAATTAAGTTTGTGAACGTTTGATTAGAGAGAACGGGACATCTATATGGGTAGGGTGCATGACTTCTAAATTATATGGTAACATCACCCCACCTCATGCAGGGTAAGGTACATGACTACATTTTGATGGCAATTGTTTGCCACACAAAATTGATTCATTGTTGACCATTAAATAATTAAAATTAATTAATAAAATTCTAGGGTACTTATGGGTAGATGACCGTCGATAATTTTGTGGCATGTGGGTAATTAAAGGTGGAAATGAGGTGGCAATATATGATTGACCGGTGTATGAGTAATATCCATGAGTGACCTTTCCCCTAATATTCACTCATTTACATTTTTTTTGAAAGGCCGATTTAAATAAAAACCAAAACATAGACCACTTACAAGAGGCAAGTGTCCCAAACAAAAGAAGCTAAACAAAACAAAAAGAAAAACAACCCAACCGAACAACTAATTAAATTGGAAAATTAACAAAGTTAAACCGGCACCATTCATCCCACTCTAATTTTATGCTTTTGCTTCTTTGCTTCACCCATAAGAAAGAGGCCGCCTTGATGTCATTCACCATTTTAGAACATACGAAAGGGACTTTCTTAAAAATTAAGTCATTTCTTGACAACCAAATTATCCAACACGTAACCGCCAAAGTTGATTGCACCGCATGACAAGTCTCTTTACCCTTAATAATTTTACTTGGAAAGTCTAGAATTTCTTCCATCGAATTAAAATCCGGCCGTCTTGGCATCTTAACCCAATCAAGTATAAACGCCCATATTACTTTAGTCACCTTGCACTGTACAAACATATGTCACCGCAAAACGCGCAACAAACATCTTCCAAGATAATACCTCTTGTTGACAAAGCCCATTTAGTTGCTATGCGATCCATTAACAACCTCCAAATAAAACAGTTAATCTTGTTAGGGACCCATTTTAACCATAACATAAAACCCACAACCGGATGAACCAGATTATCATATTTTCACCTGAAAGAGCTCACTAAGAAATCTGCACATAAACCATCTGATTCTCGCCATCTCACTTTATCCTCTGCTAAAGACAAAACAACACTTGAAAGAACACAATTAAGTTGTTCAAATTGTAACTCATTTACATATTTGCTAAAATTTATTAATGGGTATAATTAGTAATACTAATTGGTCCATTATTTAATAACCCGTCTTCACATTAACGTTTTAAAACCGAACATTGGGTAATCGATGAACACGAAAAATAAAAAAATAATAAATGAGAAACATAAATTGCCTTCGATTTTGATCATTCATGTTCGTCCAACTAAGCTAGTTTAAAATATTAGCAAACAAACATAAACGAACACAAACATTCATGTTTATTTCTTAAAAATTAAACATGAACATGATAATTCAGTCATTAATGGTTTGTATAAATTTCTTTGCTCGTTTAATAACAAGTCTCGCCTGCTTTTATATTGGACTGAACAAAAAGTGCTTTATGTCGGTAATCTTACTTTCACTTATCGACAGTGATACGTTTGCACAACTAATGTAAACAATTTCACCAACTCTTTTTTTAGAAATATCATATCAAATTAAGAATTGCCCCCAACATTGTTGAATATACATTGGTTATCCATACAAAGTTCAAATGTAAGAAAATAGTTTCATTAAGTTTTCCTAATCAGTCATTTGATATTGCAAAGCAAGTTCTTGTTCATGCTGCATACTGGATCAATAAAGGTATAGTTGGAAACATTGATGTTACAAATGTAGATCCTGAAATGATTTGCGGGGAAAATATCCCCACACAAGAAACTTGAAGATCTTTTTACAATTTTATTGTCTGGAATCAAGTGGCATATCATAACACACACACATGCACAAACAATATCAATGCGTAGTTAAGAAAATTATAAACAAACGAGCCCTACTTAAATTATTAGAATCCGCCACATATGCATCTAATTTGAACTAGGGATGAGCGTGGGACAGTACCCGTATCCGTACTCGTAACAAAAATCAATAAAAACACGTACCAATACTCGTACCAAAATTTTTCGGTACGGTACGGGTATTTCAGTACAGTACCCGTTTTTGTACCACTTTGCCTTTTAATTTCCAAATCTTCGACGATCTTGAAACCGGTACCGGTACGAGTAAAAAAACAGCCTGAATTAGTCCGGGTATCAGTACTTTCACAGGTACGTGACATGTACCAAATTAGTACATGTACCAATTTGGCCGTCGATTTAATGATAAGATAGTTGTAGGTTCCCAGCCGGATCTACACAGGAGTATCTCGTAACACGAGGGTGCGAAATCCCCTACGTATACGATACGAGTGCTAACATGATGAACACGTAAATCACATGTAAACACACGAGTATAAAGGAATACTTGTTATATTGCAAAGGTAATAACCAAATATCAAACACGTGACACCAGAGAGTCACCAAAACACAGCCGTCCAAGGTTACTCTAAAAGAGCCGAAGTTAGGTATTAATAATGCGACAACTTCGCCTAACAAGCTAGGCGAAGTTGTCCTAGCTTCGCTATCCCAAGTTCGCTAAACATTAAAGTAAACTAAACAAGTTCAACAAGAACAAAGTAACGATTACAGACACAAATAAGCACGAGATAATGAACTACTGGCATCATGCACCAACAATAGTATTGAAGAACACTAATTCGGTTCGCCGACTTTAAGTGATTTGTTTGTTGGTTCGAGTCTTGGATGTTATATTATTTAATTTTGAAAAACGTTTGGTACTTGTTCTAATAACACGGTTGGAGAATTTATTTTATATATTAAATATGAAGAATCTCAACTAAACCTTTATATACTCCAAAAATGTACAAAATGTACCCGTACTGTACCCGTACCTGTACCCGATTATACATGTACCAAAATTCAACAAAAATGAGTACCAATACTCGTACCGAATAAGCTAAATCGATACGGGACAAGTATGTGTATGGATACGATACGGGTACGAGTACATATATTTGAGACAAAATGCTCATCCCTAATTTGAACCATCATTGAAAATAGCCCATTAAAAATAGCCCAATAAAGCCTTCTCACACAATTATCTCCAGCCCACCATCCAGGCAAAACACAATCCAATCATCCAGTAACTCCACTTATATTTAATAACATAAATCCTCCAAACCTCCTGTTCCAATAACCAGCTTATATCTCATAAACCGATCCACCTAGTTGCAGCGATCCTTGCATCAGTTTCCTGAAAGGCTCATTGAAGTTAAGGTCTAAAGTCATACCCAATTTGATGTGGTATTGATAACTTTCTCAAATATATAAAGATTAATAACTTGAGTGCATCTTTACTTTTTACTCTAAATAATGCAACATATAACTCACCATGGTCCATTAGTAAACACTAGGCATTTCAAATACAAACCAACCAAATACACGTTTCGTTTCATGATTACGAGAATATCACAAATGTTTGGGCTTTACACTTGAACCGACTTAAACATACCCAACATATGTCTTCCAAAAACTACACTCTAATTAAACATAAGCATATCCACCTTTTGCTATCTTGATATGAAAATATGGGTTTAAAAACGGCTAACTACAAAGAGTTGGTAAGTTCATAGCTTTAAAACGTGAATCACTGATATTAAACATTTTTTTTATGTAATCAAAATGATACTGATAAACCCATAACCCAAATTAAGCATGACGACAATTTGGTTTGCCATGGTGTATTTTCATATTAATAATATGAAGCATGTTTTTATGCAAATCAATGTAATAATGATAAACTCATAGCCTAAACTTAGCTTGATGTCAATTTGGTTGGCTGTGACTTATTTCGTACTAACAAGTAAAACTCGATTTTATACAAGTCATTGTAATACTAATAAAATGACAACCCAAATTAAGTCTGACTGCAATTTATTTTGCCACGGCTTATTTTCGTATTTACAAGTAAAACACGTTTTTATGCAAATCAATGTAATACTTAATAAACCCACAATACAATTTTCGACAAATTTTATAACAAAAACTTATAGTAATTATCTTATTTTGGTTTGGCTTGCCTTTCATTATTTATTTGTACTTTCTTTATGCATTTAATTTAGTTTAAAAATGTTTAGATTTTTATCTTATTAATTCTTTTATGTCATTACTTCGTTTATCTATTTTGCATCGTTAAAAGATTTATTATTATACCGTGATCCTTCGGTTAAACGTTTTAAGTTCTTTCACTGATTTTAGTTTAATTATCCTTTCTTTAAATCCAACCCGACCGGAAAAAAATATTATATAGTAATAAGAAAACAACCCTAAAACTAAAAAATTTCTGCCCCTATCTTAATAATTTTAAATAAACAATATTTATTCACCAATATTTCACAACAAAATTATCATAAGAGGGAACTTTTGTTTGATGAAAAATTGGAATGCTGGAAAAGTTTAAACTTGACTCAAAAATGAATTATTATTTTAAGTAAGCGCTCAAATTTCTCCATCAAATCTGAAAGTTTGTACTCTTCTTTTACATGCCACCTCATCAATCCGAACCTCATTACCTAAAAACCCACGTGTCATATTCCCATTCGTCCCAAAATATTAAAACAAAAACACATTCGCTCTTGCAAATTTTCCCAAAATTGAAATTGTTTTGAAACTCTTCACAAATGGCGGCATCTTCTTTCTTTAAACCCACACCCATTTTCATTTTCACACAATTTCATCATCTCTATTGAACCCAACACACCAATCAATCAATCAATCAAATATCATGGATGCCCAAGAGAACAAGAGGGTTACACGAACGGCAAAGAAGAGAGCCATGGAAGCTATTGAATCTCAGTTGCAACAACCGCTTATTAAGAGATCTCGAGTGGTTTTGGGTGAGATCTCGAACAATACGGTGTCAAAATCTGTTCCGGGTAAGACCCGGAAGCCGAAATGCGTATCGAATAAGGCGAAAAAGCCCGAAGTGGGAATCGAGTTCGTTGATGAGGAATCAAGTGATCCGCAGATGTGTGAAGCTTATGTTACTGATATATATGATTATCTTCATAACATGGAGGTATTTGTTTTTAATTTAATATTTTGTTTTCGATTGATTTGATTGCTGATTTGGGGTTTAATATTAATATTAATATGATTGTGAATTTAGAACGAGGCGAATAGACGACCGAAGGCGGATTACATTGAGAAAGTGCAGAA
Organism: Bidens hawaiensis; assembly: GCF_021521415.1. Lineage (NCBI taxonomy): Eukaryota > Viridiplantae > Streptophyta > Magnoliopsida > Asterales > Asteraceae > Bidens > Bidens hawaiensis. Next base: position 495,535 of record NW_027491349.1, read on the forward strand.
GGATGTTGGTGTGAATATGAGGGGTGTATTGGTTGATTGGCTGGTTGAAGTTGCTGAAGAATATAAGCTTCTTTCGGACACTTTGTATCTTACTGTTTCCTACATAGATAGATTCTTATCGGTTAATGTTCTTAACCGAAAGCGGCTTCAACTCCTCGGTGTTTCTTCGATGCTCATTGCTTCGTAAGTGGTTTAATGTTAATTGTTGATTTGATTTTGTTAGGGCAATGAGTTGAAATGCTTTGTTATTGGATATGAATAGGAAATATGAGGAAATTAGCCCCCCGCACACCGAAGATTTTTGTTATATTACGGATAATACTTACACGAAGCAAGAAGTTGTGAGAATGGAAGTGGACGTGCTTAAAGCTCTTAAATTTGAAATGGGAAATCCCACAGTAAAGTCTTTCCTTGGGTATGGATTAAAGCTATTAATAATATTAATGCAGCGTTACGCGTTCGTTAACTAACTGGTGTTACTCTTTTGACTTGTTGATTAACAGGAGGATTGCCGTTGTTGCTCAAGAAGATATTGAAGTAAGCTTCATTTCCTTTTTTGTTTCTTTGCTTTCATGATTAATTTGCCAATTTGTATGTTTAAATGCTAATATGTTTTTTTTATCTTTGTGAATTGCAGACACCGAAATTGCAATTGGAGTTCTTGGGTTATTATTCGGCCGAGCTAAGCTTATTAGAGTACGGGTGTCTCAAGTTTCTACCGTCTATGGTGGCTGCGTCTGTTATATTTCTTTCAAGATTCACCCTCAAACCGAGGTCACGTCCGTGGGTAAGGATACACCGCCTAAATTCACTCCATTTGAATTAGGAATTCATTTGCAGTTGTTTGTTCTTATAATAATATATAATCATGATTTCAGAATTCTGCTTTGGAGAAACTGTCTGGATATAAACCATCTGACTTGAAAGAATGTGTTCAAATTTTACACGATCTGCAATCGGGTAGACGAGCAAGCAATTTAGTGGCAGTTAGAGAAAAATACAAGCAACATAAGGTATGTGTAACATACTTATGAAGTTATGATTTATAACATGCCTTTTGTGTTCTTTTATCTAATTACATGTTTTGATTTTTCTTTGTAACACAGTTCAAATGTGTGTCTGAATTGTCAACTCCGTCATCAATACCGCCTTCTTTTTTTGACGATGTCAAAGAATAAGAGTTTTTGCTTAGGTTAAATGTAAATGAAGGTCGGATTTTGGTTGTTTTGGTTCATAGCGTATGATAAATAGATCGTTTTGTTAGCAAAAGACTATGAGTTGATTTCACTTGTTAGGTGGTGTATATGTTAATGACTTCACTTATTTGTTGGTGTGTGATTTACAACAATCTGCAACGAAAAAGAATCATTGTGGCACATCATTAACAGTTTAAAAGTTATATTATGATATTATGACAATTGATAAGTAAAGATTAACATGTAATCACAATTCACAAATGCAATAACAGGTGATGCATCTCATTAACTCAAGTCTGATATTAAACATTGAGTCACTGGACGCGGGCTACACTTAGCTATTAGTGGTTGAGCCTTGGGCATGGTGAGCCCGGGACCTTCGGTCATATCAATCATCTCTTCACTAACTCTTTCCCAATCAAAGCATTGTATAAGCAACCCCAAGGTTAACCCAACCAACCACATGGCTAACCCTTCCCCTGGGCAGCTCCTCCTTCCAAACCCAAACGGCATGAACCTAAACCCGAACTCATCTCTTGCTTTACCTTCCAACCCTTCAAACCGTTCCGGCTTAAACACCTCAGGCTCACTCCACAACTCAGGGTCATGATGTATTGCCCATTGATTGACAATCAACATGGTCCCACGTGGCACGTGATAGCCTGCAACCACACAATCATCTGATGACTCGTGTGGTACTAGTAATGGGCCTGCAGGGTACATTCGCATAGTCTCGTTCACAATACAAAGAAGGTAAGGCAAGTTGGCCATATCTGATTCATTAACAAGACGGTCCTGTCCTACTTGTGTATCGATTTCGTCCCGGGCCTTCTTTAGCACATATTTATGGTTCAGCAATAAGGAGAGAGCCCATTCCATTGTTGCAGTTGAAGTATCCGTTCCTGCTGTGAGCAGATTCTGCCCATCAAACAAAATATATATATATAGTTCAAGTATTCAGTTAATCAGTTCAGATTTCAGTAGGGAAACGAGCAGAGCTGCGCCCTGGCTCGTTTAGGCTCGTGAATAGCATGTCAAGCTCCATCTCGGTTTGTTTATTATTTATTAACTAGTGGTATTACCCGGCGCCTTGCATCGGGACAGGTTACCTAATCGTTGTTAGTCTCAGGTGTTGAGGTGGTAACTCAACGCAAAGTCTGTTGGTTTTCATCACGTTCATAATAATACCGGAACCAAAACAAAAAAAAATTGGCATTCAAACGGTTTTCGTTATGTTCGTTACGATACCGGAATTAAAACAAAACATGGTGAGTCCATACGAATTTGGTTGGATTCAATCACTTTTGTTACGATACCATAACTAAAACAAAAACAAAAAGCAAAACCGACATTCGGTTGGTTTTCGTTGTGTTTGTTAAGATCCCAAAATTAAAACAAAAAAAAAAATGTTGCGGACCAGTAAGGTGCCGCAAAGTGGCCCAATACGGCTTTGCGGCACTAAAGTTGTATTTTATCCTTATTAGCAATAGTAATTATATTCTTTCGGAAAATTGGATATTAATGATCCCAACTATCAACTATTGGCCAATAATAATCTTAACTAACAATGTGACCGGTAATAATCCCAACTATCAGTTTTGTTACCAATAACAATTCCAGTTAAATAAAACAGTTAACTCCGTTAATTATTGATGACATGGCGCGTGACGCGGCATGTGACTGTTAAACAAGGTGGTTTGTTCAAACTGGGTCGAGCCTGAAACTTCTGGACGGGTTGAAAAATATAAATATAAATTACCGGGCTAATTTTCTTTGAGAGGATTGAAAGATACATAACGATTAGAAAAGCTGGCTGTAGAAACGAACTAGCTTAATTTTCTTTGAGAGGATATCAAAATTTGATCTGTATATTTAGGGTTTAAAATAAAATGAAAAAGTTCACCTCACCCGCCAAGTAATCACCACGTCAGGCGCCATGTCATCAATAGTTAATAGAGTTAACTGTTTTATTTAACTGGGATTGTTATTGGTAACAAAACTGATAGTTGAGATTATTACCGGTCACATTGTTAGCTGGGATTATTATTGGCCAATAGTTGATAGTTGGGATTATTAATATCCAATTTTCCTCTTCTTTATATATTTATAATTACATATTGATTATTTTAATATGGATAAAAATCTCTTTTAGGCTCGCGAGCCAGCGAGCTCGAACTCAATCTCATTTATTAAATGAGCCTTTATAAAAGCTCGAGCTCAATCTCATTTAAACTCGGCTCCATTCAAGTTTTTAACAAGCTGGTAGCTTACAAGCAGCTCGGCTCGTTTACACCCCTAGATTTCAGACATTTATTGTTATTCTTATTAGAAGTAGTAGTAATAGGAAGAGGATCATATCTTACCAGCACAAAGCTTTTGATAAGTTCATCAGTGTAGTATTCAGGATCATCCTCTTTAAGCTGCAACAACACTTCAATCATGGTATTCTTCTTCTTATTCTTCATATTATTATTATTATTATTATTATTATTATTATTATTATCATTAGTTTCACTAATTTCTTCATGTTTGACATTCCTAAGCTGATCAATCAACCCTTGAATAAACGAATCTCTCTTCCCCTGCAACACAACCATCTTCTTCTCCAACCCCGTAACTCCCAACCACTTCAACACCGGCAAATGATCGCCTATATTCGAAGCACCCGATACCCGAAACGACTCCTTAACAATCTCCTTAAACCTTTTCCCCTCTTCCTCTTCATCAATATTATTATTATTATTCCCGCCAAAAAACCTCTTCCCGGATATCATTCTCATCATCATATTCAACGTCATCTCATGAAACACCAGACTCAAATTCACTTGAGAACCACATGCTGACGTCAGCTTCTGGATTAAAAGTGTTGCTTCATCCGCACGTATGTCGTGGAACTCGTTTATCCTGTGAGAAGATAATATCTCAACGGTGGATATCCTGCGAAGGTTACGCAAGTGGGCCCCGTAGGGGGCCCACCCGAAGCTGGTGTAGTTGTAGCCGAGGATCTTGCCGGAGAGAAGACGAGGTCGGTTGGCGAAAACGATGTCGTTTTTGGTGAAGCATTCTTCGACTGCGGTTGGAGAGGAGATTAATAAGACGTTGCGGGACCCGAAGTGGAGGAAAAGGATGGGACCGTGGTTGGTGGAGAGTGTGGCGAGTGTTTTGTGGAGTGGTGGTTTTAGTAAGTGGAGGTGGCCGATGATGGGGATGGTGGGGTAGATGGTGGGTGGGAGGTAGGTGGTGGTGGTGGTGCGACGGAGGAGGATTAATATTGCGGTGAGTAGGAGTGTGATGATGGTGATGAGGAGATAATACATTGTGTGGTGAGAGTGGAATACAACGAGGTATGTGGATTTATTATGGATCTAAGATGAAAATATTAAACTCTATTATTGGATGTGGATGTGGATGTGGATGTGGATGTGGATGTGGATGTGGATGTGGATGTGGATGGTTAATCGAAATTAACTGAGATTAATTGACGGATATTCTTAAGATTATTTGATTAATCGATTAATCGGTTATGGTTATGATTGTCACGTAAATTAAGCAGACTGAACCGGAAATAATTAAAAAAATAAATAAATCCTTCCTGGGTTTGGGTAATAGAAACCCCCTTATATATAAAAAAAATTTCCATATGAAAATGGTCCAATAAAACATATTATGAGGCTATTTACAAGTTCATTATTTCATTAGAAAACTCAAATCCGGTAACGTATTATTAGATTATTTAGCCATTCAAATTTTGAGGACTCTTATTGGTTTTTTATTAGCCCGTGCTCTAGATGTCGGGTCGAGTCCTGCATTTGGTGTTGAGACGGCCATGAGTATATGTGTCAGTGTTGTAAGAAAAAAATCTTGAGTATATGTGTATATCAGTATTCATTTAATTCCCACTTGATGTCATCGATTGTATTTACATATTCATTTAGTTTAAAGTTTAGTTAAAGCTTGAGTTGGTTAATTAACCGAAACCGAACCATTATCGATTAACCGGGAGCAAAGTTTGTTTATGGTTATGGTTAATAAAATCCAGTGTTTTAATACCTAACCCGGCCGGTCGGGCCGGTCCTACCGAGACCCGATACCTCTACCGGGTCGGGTCAGGGTATATGGCCCGTTTTCTGAAAACCCAAGCTGGTTTTTCGGGTGACGATCAGCGCGGACCTGGTGACTTGGCGGGTGAATCTGTAAAAGGCATTTTTAATTAATTAAAATTGATGTGGACGCAGGAACCGAACCCAGGTGCTTGACCATGATTAAGTATTGTTGAATACTTCACCAACCAACCAACCAACCAACCAACCAAACTACATTTATGTTATCATAAAATGGAAGAAATATAAATGTTATATATTTAAAAAATCTGCGTAAATACACATGAAAGTTGGTTATTATTATTATTATTATTTTAATATTCATAATTCTTTTATATATAATGTGTTTATATATATATATATATATATATATATATATATTTAAATTTAAATTATATATGACGTCATTCAGGTCAAATATCGGTCCACCCTCCTAGATCGATCCGACCTTTGACCGGTAACGCGTCTGGATCGACATCCGGACCGGATATGAAAACATTGATGAAATCCAGGGCTGTCTCCGAAAATTTATATGTCTCGTTGAGCTGAAATAAAAAGACCCGTAGACTCTAACGAATAACGAAATATTATAAGCAAAAAAAATTTTAGGCTTTATGTAAATGGATCTTTTGTTTGTTTAAACAATTAAATTTTTAAATGGGCTTATTTGGTTATAATTTAGATTATGTAAAAAACTTTGTGTATAAAAATAAACATTAAAAATGTCTTAATTGAGACTAAAACTTGCAACCTTTTGATTGAAAGTAATACTCTTTACCACTAAACCAACCTAATTAATGTATAATTTGAGTAAAACATTAAATACATATTTTTTTTCCTAAAAGTGTGTGTGTATATATATATATAAAATAATTTATGCCTCAAAAATTAAGTGCTCCGACCGGTCATCCACATTGCTCTATGCCCGAGCCGTCCCTGATGAAATCACATAAACAAAGCTTATATTTATGATTATGAATAAGACGAATAGAACCTCAATTTGCACACCCCTGATCTGTTATCACACAAAAGTGTTTGTATTTATATTTATTTTATTTTTTTGTGAAAGGCAAAGATATATTAAAAAAATCTCAATATGGCACTGAAAGAGGCTAAAAACAAATACAAGAAAAGGAAACGAAAGTATACAAACAACACAATCACTTCCAAACTACACACCTAGAAGCCTCTTAACGGGTTGTCTAGCCAAGATTCTCATTTCAAAATTTTCCATTTGGATGGTTAAAAGCAAACATCACAATCTCTTTTATTATCAATTTAATCGGTCTTTAGCAACTTTTTTTCTATTTTTATATTATCTCCTCAATGTAACATTTGCAATTATAATCAACTTGGTTGTTTCAACCATATATTTTCTGTAATAAAGAAAAAAAATGAAGTGTTTTACAACTTTAAAGCTTTCAACTATCATAAGATAATTAAGAAATGTAAAATGTGAATACTTAAAAATTAGAGAAAATTATTGTTTGTATCCCTGTGGTTTCAGTACAGTGGCAAAATGAGCCCAAATTTTCTTTTGAACTGGCTGAGTCCTGTGGTTTCAGTAACGTTCAATTTGATTATAGCACCCATACGGTTTGTTAGAGCACCCATAATGTTCCTACATGGAGAGCTCGTTTGGATTTTCAAACTGGCAACAATTTCAAACGCTACCATTATAGCTCTCTGTCACACCCCAACCTACGACGACAATGTCGGGACGTGAACTAATTGCTCACATCTCTCAAGGTACCATCATGCAATATTGAAAATTTCAATATCTATTAAATTTAATTCAAATAAAACAAAGTATTCAATATAGTATCCAAAATGACAAATAGTTCACCAAAAAAACATAAACCATAAAGCAAATGTCTTGTTAATTTTCTCTACTTCATTCTTAAATGATCTTTCAAAACTTGAACTAATTTCACATCACACGATAACCTGCATATGCGTTAAAAATAAAGTAGATTTGTCAACACAAGGTTGAGTGAGCAACACACTAGTTTTAATGTACATATAATATAAAAATAAGTATTGCAACAAGTCAAATGAGATAAGCAATTTAACAAATGAGCAAAGATAAATGAGATGTCGAAGAGCACAAAGTTGTTACGACTGTCGTATAATCATACTATTATGAGATTATGTTGGACCTCTCCGAATGCAATTCACATAAAGCATATAAGCACGTAACAAGTATGGTACAAAATTGTAACAAAAATGAGAATAGTTGCAGTTTGAGTATATATTATATAGAAATAATGTATCGACGCATATGTCCCCAAAACGTTGAAAACAAGTAAAATAGGGGAATGTGGTACTCACCTGATTGGATGAACGAAATATAAGTGATGATGTGAGAAAGATAAATCCTTCGGGATATACAGTCAAGGATTCCTAGTTAAATAATGGTAATAAAATTAATTACAAAGACATAACATGATTTAATAAATTAAGATTTTGATGTGATTAGAGTTATGTTTGAGATTAGAATGTCTATTAATTGATCGATGGATTTCTATAATAATTATTGTTGCAAAGATTAATATTATCGTTTCACATTTGATTAACAAAGTCATTATTTTTAATATTTATAAAATTACCCTTGTTAAATATATAATCAAAATTTTAAATCAATAATTTAAATAACTAATTTTAATATAAAACTAGTATTCGAACCCGCGCGATGCAGCGGGCATGCGTTAAATGCATTAGATGTTCGGGTGCTCAGAAAATTCAACACAACAAATTCTTGGATACAAACATGGCCAGGAATTTGTCCGTGGACAATTTTGCAATTCAAAGTTTTTGAACAACTTTGACATGAATACAACATAAACGAAATCAAATCATTTGTTTTTTTAAAAAGAAAAGGGGGCAAAATGGTTTTTGTTTGCAATATGAATCGTACAAAAAATTATCCATTTTTGGACATACACTTCGATCAGTTTAAGCTGAAACACATTTTGGCCTGTTTCAGCCCGAACATGTGCATTTTGGCACGTTTCAGCCCGGACACATTTTGACACGTTTCAGCCTGACACACATCTACCACATGTAACATCCCGAAATTTCAAGATAATATTAATTATATTACTTAATAATAGAGGGAAAGTTTACTCGGGTTATCTGGAAATAAATAATAGAATAGGAGTTGGTATGGGTCGGGCTAGCGTTGGGTAATGGACGTTGGTTATGGATTCGGATTAATAGAGATGGGTTAAATAAGAATGGGCCTTAGGTCCATAGGTCCATGGGATTTCAGGGATATAAATATCCCATAAACCCCAAAATATCTTTCATATTTCACCAAACTCCCTAACACACACATACCCACTAACTTCGCCGGAACCGGCTGAGCCAAGGGAAGAATCGGGCAGGTCCGAGAGAGAGCGATTAGTTGTGTTAACAAGTTAAACAAGATCCAAACAAGCTCAAAAAGGTATGATTCTTGACCTTTAAGGTTTAAAGATACAAGCTTTTTAGTGTATAAGCGACCGAAGATGGTCGGGAAGCGTAGTGGGTGATATTGAACCATAGCAAGGGTGTTAAAAACGCTCAAAATGCTGGAAAGAAACCGAACAGCGGCTGTCTGGGTAGCTTCGCCTGCATCTGGGCAACTTCGCCTTCAACGCGATGAACTTCGCCTGCAAGCTAAGTTCGCCTGATGAACTTCGCCTGCAAGCTAAGTTCGCCTAATGGCAACTTCGCTGTAAAGTTAAGTTCGCCTAACTGGCAACTTCGCCTGAAGCCAAGTTCGCCTGATGGCAACTTCGCTGTAAAGCTAAGTTCGCCTAGCTGGTAACTTCGCCTACAGCTAAGTTCGCCTAAGGTTAACTTCGCCTAGAGCTAAGTTTGATTAGAAAATAAATTAAAAAGCGATAAGTTAAGTAAGCTACTACTAGGCCACCAGATTAGATCAGGCGAGTATTGATACGTGTAACTTGTACAGTCAGCCGAGCTCAGATAGAGAAGGGATTTACAGCTATCAGAAAAAGAAGCAGAATTCAGGTGAGTTTCTAGCCCCATTTATGTGTTACGTTTTCGGGGCTGTGTGCATACTCAATATGTTTGTTAATACACTTATCCTAAGAGATAAGTGTATGCCTTATATGGATAATGTGAAATATATGAATGATTGCTTGATGGTACGTGAACGATCTTCGGATATTGCACGTACTGTCAGGTTGCAGCGCTAAGAATAAGGTAAGTATGTTATGTATGTTTATGTGTATGAACATGATAGAGATAATAGAAGAAAGAAATGATAACGTATGGTTGTATGGTTACGAAGAGGGTACCGAGCCCTAGTAATACTCGAGTAATGTAGGGCGTAATGCTCTTTATAACGTAAGATATGAAAGTAAGATAATACTAAAGAAAGTAAGAAAGTATGAACGAAAGGATATAATTTTATATGTATGCCGTGTATGGTATATGTGATCGATACGATTGATTGCTTGACGGTACGTGAACGATCTTCGGATATTGCACGTATCGTCAAGGGAAGTGACTAGCTCCTTACATGGATATTAAATAATAAAGTATAGTGTTCCTTTTATGGAAGGTATAGTGTTCCTTTTATGGAAGGTATAGTGTTCCTTTTATGGATAGTAAAGTGTTCCTTCTATGGATAGTATAGTGTTCCTCCTATGGAAATTATATATGGTAGGGTAATGGTAATGGTTCTTTTAATAAATATTACGTGACGATCCTCCTATGGATATTTATACAAGGTTAAGGTAGTAATATGTGTCTTCGGATACGGGAAGTAATATATGGGAATAAATTGTATGATACCTGATTAACTAGAACTCACTCAGTGTAGCTGACTTTTAGTATGCACGCAGGTGAGCCGATTATAGAGCTAGCAAGAGGATGACGCATGGCATGGATTGAACGGCTGGCATCTGAAGAAAGAAGTAAAGATGTTTTAAATATAAAGTTTTGTGTTATGGTATCAAAGAAAAGATTTAATGTTTTGTAACAAATGATTGATGTTTTATATTCCGCGAAAAGTTTTAATAAACTCTGAATTGAAGGACTGTGTTTATGAGTAAATCCGACGTTAAAGTAGGGCTACCGGGTTCGGGGCCTTACAAGTTGGTATCAGAGCATAAGTTCGAGAGATTTAAGCATCCTACATGCTTAGACTCGAACAGAGAATGGGATTTAAGTAAGAAAAGAAAGAAGATGCCAGTTCAAGAATGCCATGTGTCGCTCAAAAAAAAAAATCAGTAAAGGTAAGGTGTATGATTAAATGATATATGTTAATGAGAAAGAAAAGATACGTGAGCGATAAGGATAGAAGTAATTGATTGTTTGATTTGACTAACTGCTTAAGTAGAACCAGCACAAATAGACTCATAAAGGGAAGCGAATTGGACACGGAAAGCAACGTGATCAGCTAGTCACAGCTGGCCACTGTTATTACCTGTTAGCTTTGCTATCCTTGTACTAAATAGTTCCTTGAGTGATGATGTTTGTGTTGTCCCTTTTAGAATACTGATGGCTGGAGCTGGAGAATTTGTGGGAACTGGGGGTCGCACTGTTATTACCTGGAGCTGGAGAATATTGAGTAGGTTATGAATGATTATTATGTTATGATGAAATGTTGTTTTAGACAATAGTGTTGAAAGTACTAATCGAAGCCCTTGGAGGTATGAGATGAGTTGTGGTACATCGAGGGTCTCATGGACAAGCTACCTTAAATAGCTAAAACACATGACCACCATTCGATGACTGCAAAGTCGGAAGTAAGAAGGGTAACTCAGAAAACGAAGGCGATTCAATAAAGCGTGTAAATATAAGAAGTTTTCCTTTTATAGGGAATAAGTTAGGTTTCGGGGACGAAACCTCTTTAAGGAGGGAAGACTTGTAACATCCCGAAATTTCAAGATAATATTAATTATATTACTTAATAATAGAGGGAAAGTTTACTCGGGTTATCTGGAAATAAATAATAGAATAGGAGTTGGTATGGGTCGGGCTAGCGTTGGGTAATGGACGTTGGTTATGGATTCGGATTAATAGAGATGGGTTAAATAAGAATGGGCCTTAGGTCTATGGGATTTATGGGATATAAATATCCCATAAACCCCAAAATATCTTTCATATTTCACCAAACTCCCTAACACACACATACCCACTAACTTCGCCGGAACCGGCTGAGCCAAGGGAAGAATCGGGCAGGTCCGAGAGAGAGCGATTAGTTGTGTTAACAAGTTAAACAAGATCCAAACAAGCTCAAAAAGGTATGATTCTTGACCTTTAAGGTTTAAAGATCCAAGCTTTTTAGTGTATAAGCGACCGAAGATGGTCAGGAAGCGTAGTGGGTGATATTGAACCATAGCAAGGGTGTTAAAAACGCTCAAAATGCTGGAAAGAAACCGAACAGCGGCTGTCTGGGTAGCTTCGCCTGCATCTGGGCAACTTCGCCTTCAACGCGATGAACTTCGCCTGCAAGCTAAGTTCGCCTGATGAACTTCGCCTGCAAGCTAAGTTCGCCTAATGGCAACTTCGCTGTAAAGTTAAGTTCGCCTAACTGGCAACTTCGCCTGAAGCCAAGTTCGCCTGATGGCAACTTCGCTGTAAAGCTAAGTTCGCCTAGCTGGTAACTTCGCCTACAGCTAAGTTCGCCTAAGGTTAACTTCGCCTAGAGCTAAGTTTGATTAGAAAATAAATTAAAAAGCGATAAGTTAAGTAAGCTACTACTAGGCCACCAGATTAGATCAGGCGAGTATTGATACGTGTAACTTGTACAGTCAGCCGAGCTCAGATAGAGAAGGGATTTACAGCTATCAGAAAAAGAAGCAGAATTCAGGTGAGTTTCTAGCCCCATTTATGTGTTACGTTTTCGGGGCTGTGTGCATACTCAATATGTTTGTTAATACACTTATCCTAAGAGATAAGTGTATGCCTTATATGGATAATGTGAAATATATGAATGATTGCTTGATGGTACGTGAACGATCTTCGGATATTGCACGTACTGTCAGGTTGCAGCGCTAAGAATAAGGTAAGTATGTTATGTATGTTTATGTGTATGAACATGATAGAGATAATAGAAGAAAGAAATGATAACGTATGGTTGTATGGTTACGAAGAGGGTACCGAGCCCTAGTAATACTTGAGGAATGTAGAGCGTAATGCTCTTTATAACGTAAGATATGAAAGTAAGATAATACTAAAGAAAGTAAGAAAGTATGAACGAAAGGATATAATTTTATGTGTATGCCGTGTATGGTATATGTGATCGATACGATTGATTGCTTGACGGTACGTGAACGATCTTCGGATATTGCACGTATCGTCAAGGGAAGTGACTAGCTCCTTACATGGATATTAAATAATAAAGTATAGTGTTCCTTTTATGGAAGGTATAGTGTTCCTTTTATGGAAGGTATAGTGTTCCTTTTATGGATAGTAAAGTGTTCCTTCTATGGATAGTATAGTGTTCCTCCTATGGAAATTATATATGGTAGGGTAATGGTAATGGTTCTTTTAATAAATATTACGTGACGATCCTTCTATGGATATTTATACAAGGTTAAGGTAGTAATATGTGTCTTCGGATACGGGAAGTAATATATGGGAATAAATTGTATGATACCTGATTAACTAGAACTCACTCAGCGTAGCTGACTTTTAGTATGCACGCAGGTGAGCCGATTATAGAGTTAGCATGAGGATGACACACGGCATGGATTGAACGGCTGGCATCTGAAGAAAGAAGTAAAGATGTTTTAAATATAAAGTTTTGTGTTATGGTATCAAAGAAAAGATTTAATGTTTTGTAACAAATGATTGATGTTTTATATTCCGCGAAAAGTTTTAATAAACTCTGAATTGAAGAACTGTGTTTATGAGTAAATTCGACGCTAAAGTAGGGTCACCGGGTTCGGGGCCTTACACCACAAATGTCCTTAATAGGTGGTACTTGAATCACACAGATAACGTAGTTTATTGTAACATCCCAAATTTCAGATAATAATATTTTATATATTATTCTTAATGAAAGAGTTTACTTGGATTAATGAATAAAATAATAATAAGAGAGATAGATAAGTAGGCTTAGATAGGATTAATCATGGACTAAAAAGGAAAGATGGGCCTAGGGTCCATGGGCTTAAGGGGGTATAAATACCCCTTAAACCCTAAATCTTTCTATTTCCATCCATCTTATCCACTTTACACCACAAAACACACCTACAATCCTTCCTATTTCGACCGCCACCTAGATCAAGGAACCAAGATCAAAATCAAACCTTTTATTGATAGATCTTTGGGAGTACAAGCTAGATACAAGATCAATAACTTATACAAGCTAGCCGTAACCTAATAACCATATAAAGGTATGTACTTTACGTTTAAAGGTCACATTTTTATGAATATTTTACCATGAAACTTGACCCTAGAGTAGATTGGACCTAGATGTCTCATAAAAATACAAACTTGATGATTAAAACGGACTTAATGGACATATGGTTATATACGGCTCATAGATGAACCCTAGATCTAGCCTAGAACGTTTTAAACCTATAAAGGTCCAACCTTTATGCCTAAACGGGATAGATCTTGAAGCCACGATTGTAATGGATGTAGTCGGGTATGAATGATGATGATAAAGGGGTTTAAAGGTCATGATTTGAGCCTTAGAACTGTAACTGAGCAAGGAAGAAACATAGAAAATGGAATGATGAGCTGAACTGGGTGTTCTCGGCCAGATGTGAGGGTTCTCGGCCAACCCGTGTTTTCGGCCAAAAACGGGTTCTCGGTCAACGAGAGTTCTCGGTGACCTGGGTTCTCGGTCAACAAAGAGTTCTCGGCTACGAGTTCTCTGCCAAAGAGTTCTCGGCCAGTCCTCTGACTGGGTATTGGGCTGAATCCACTTGGGCCTAGACCCAGTTGAGCCCAGAAGAACAGTTGGACTGATTTAATTAAGCCCATAAGGTGCTAAGCCCAACTTGGCAGCTTAACCCCAGCCAGGGGCTCTGCCCCTTGGACCCCGCTAGGGGCTGCCGCTGCTAGGGGCGTCGCCCCCGGACCCCCGTTCGTTGTGGGTTATATAAAGATAGATGGACGATATGAGTAGCAATAGTTAATTGATGCATGTAATTATTATACAGTTAGCCATGCCGAACTGAAGAAAGGAATAACTATTAACGGTGAACGTAACCGACTTCAGGTGAGTTTCTAGCCCCATTCCTTGTTATGTTTTCGGGGTTGTGTGCATACTCTATGTGATAGTTAATACACTTACCTTAAGTGGTAAGTGTATGCCTCGTATGATTTATGCATGATGATTGCTTGACGGTGCGTGAACGATCTTCGGATATTGCATGTACCGCCAGGTAGTAGTTAAAGATATGATTGGTATATATGATGTACGAATGACGTATGTATGATATATATTATGATGCATGAATGATGTATGTAAGATATGATGACAATACGTGAACGATCTTCGGATATTACACGTATCGTCAAGGATAGTATGTAAAGACAAGTATGGTACAGTGGCACGAAATGGAGGGTTTCCGGACCCTGATAATATCCGAGGATGGAGGGTTACCGGACCCTGATAATATCCGAGGATGGAAGGTGACCAGACCCTAATAATATCCGAGGATGGAGGGTGACCGGACCCCAATAATATCCGAGGATGAAGGGTGACCAGACCCTAATAATATCCGAGGATGAAGGGTGACCGGACCCTAATAATATCCAAGGATGGAGGGTACCGGACCCTAATAATATCCGAGGTATGTAGGGCGAATTCTCTTTATAATGTAAGGTTAGTTATGAATGTATATGAAAGAATGATGGACAGGTTAAGTATGTAATGCGTACCTACGGGCACGTATATGTGTATGTATAGTAAGTTATGTGATTAACTAGAACTCACTCAGCGTAGCTGACTTTTAGTATGCACGCAGGCAAATAGGTTGAGGCAGCTCGCGTGATGGAAGACACATGGCATGGAATCGAAGATACTGGCATCTCGAAGAAATGTTGTGATGTTTTAAAAGACTATTTTTGATTTAAATGACTTTGAATGTTTTATAAGACAAGATTTGAAGATTATGTATGATATTATGGTTGAAGTTTTATATTCCGCGTAAAGTTTTAATTAACTTTGATATTTAGAACCGCGTTTATGAGTAAATCCAACACTAAAGTAGGGTTACCGGTAACGGGGCCTTACATTTATCAAAATAAATTGAAACAAATCCAGAATTCATAACTCACTTGATAATTGCATGCATCAAGATCTGTAAATACATGTTTCCTGGATTCAACCATCTTTCTTCAAGAAAATCTTTGCCTACAGTGACCACTGAAATTATATTTGAGATTAGATGTCTAAAAGGTGAAAGGTGCTCTTGTCTGCATGCACATCTAACAAATCAATATTGAGGTCATAACCATATTATAAATTTTGAATGTGATTAGACTAATCTAACATGAGACTTCAACTACTGTTAACACTTAACAGGGCATCCAATATTGTTTTACTACCTTGTTAATTCCAAGCTCTCAAAAATGTCTCTTAAAGTTAGATACGTCCTATCCTGAAATATTGCAACCTAAGGAAGCAAGCACGAAGTCACTATCAGAAACCAATATAATAAAGATGAAAAACAAATCAACATAATATTATTTATTTTATTACCCCATTATTAATCAAGTTCTTTATTCAACTTTTATGAATCTTAACAAATGTTTTTGATACATGCATGTAGAATGATGAACATGAGTATTAACTTACCGGACATTATAAAAGGAAGAGTTGGTACATAACCCAATCTGCAGAACACACAAAGACACTTTCATCAGAAAGTTAATTACCATAGTGCGAATAAATTATGAAAGTATGCATTCAGTATGGTGTTTAATTAGGCTGAACATTTTCGGAAAGTGTGGTTTAGCTAATACAGTCCCTAAGATTCCTCGGTTCTAATTTATTTATTTTGGGTTTAGTGATAAATTACTTTTTAGTTAATACCACAACCTTATTCTCCACCATTTGCCTATCCTATTGTTCCTATTGATAAACTAACAACAACATTCAACAAACAGTTCGTTAGGGTTTAGGGTTGCTCGGTAATAATCGACCATACACCATTGAGAAATAGAAAACAGAGCCCCCAAACAAAAACATCCATAAGAATCGTAAAAAGCTTCAATCAGTTAGCTATAAATCAAAGCTAACTTGAATGTTTATAGCTTTCTTATTACAAAGATCAATCAAGAAGTCACTTAGAATCAGATGGTAAAATCAGATGAGAACGATTACAAAAAGATTGATAAAGAAAAATATAAAGAATGATTAGGCAATCGTATGCAGTAGGTATTGGACCTATGCATGTTTCCTTAACCCACCGCTTCCACCCTGAATCTCTCGCCGGAACCCCAAATTGATGGATTCGAAAAGTCGATGATGAAAAAATATGTTGGAATCGCTATTTTACCGGGTAGAATCGATTAGTTGGAATCACTTCTTCAAGAGTTAGATTGATGATGATAATAATGAGGGGCAATGAGTAGAAGAAATAGACAAGACAAATTGAGAATACCACATCTAAAGTAACATGAAGCTTCCATATGTTGTACCATATGCATCAAATTACCAAACATAGATGAATAGTGAAAGTCCCTCACAAAGAAGATTTGCTTTTTAATATATATATATATATATATATATATACTTATAATTATTCTAATAAGTAAGATACCAATATATAATAAAGATAAAAGTTTGTAAAATGTTCAAAATGAGGAAACGTGAATTAAAATTATCGAGTTTTAATAAAATAAAGTATTATTATTATTAAGCTATAATGATAATACAGACACACACACACACACACACATATACACACACACACACATAATCGAAAACTTTTAACGAGATTTATGGACAAGAAAACGTAATTTGGTGATGCCGGTTTGATAAAAATATCATTTATTTTATATTTAATATTAGTTATAATTAGTTTATAAATTATTAAAATTAAACAAAACAATTAACAAAAATAAAAACCTTAAAAGAAAGCTAGCCGAGACTCGAACTCAGGATGGTGCCCGGCTCAACGTTTTAACACACACACACACACACACACACACACACACACACACACACACACACCAGCCATACGCGTTGGTGTGTCAGCTATGTATTTAATAATAGCAAAACTTTAAATGCATACTGATTAAAACCAACTTTTCATTATGAACCCTAGATCAGAAATTGCTCAATCCCGTTTATGTTTGATTTAAATTTGTGGCTTTCACTCCTTGATTAAAAATGACCTAAATACATATAACAATTACCTTAAACGATGATGGTTTGACGGTTAACAAGAAAGAACAATGCCAACTGCTCGACGCAATCAAGAATCCTATCAGCAGGTGATTATACTTCAATTATGGTTAGGGTTAATGTTGGCGCTGGTATGGGGATTAAGAACACATGATTAATTGAATTGTGATGTTCGTTTACATGTATATTCAGAAACGGGTCTGAGTCGTCCAATAAAATAAGCAATATGAATATGTTTGATCGAGTTAACATAATTAAGAGCGTCAGTGGGGGTCGAAATACGCGTATAAACGATCACAATAACCAATTCCATGTTTAAGCCGCAGACTAAGGTGCAAGATACAACCTGGGTAAACGGTTTCACAATATGGGTCAACGGATATGGGTGTATCCATGGGTTACGGGTTATAATAATATAATATACAAAACTTGCCATTTGGTCCCTATAGTTAGAAGATGGAAACATTTCTGGAAAAATCTTAGTTTAGGGTATATTTTGTCGTAACTTGAAAGTTATTATTATGTATTAAATAAATAATTCAAGGGAATATTATAAAAATTAATTTACTCGAATGCGGCATTTTGTTTGATAAAATAACTCAAACATAAAAATCAGGTCAAGCAGCGGTTAATAGGATAATTTAAAAATCCAAGTTGTTACACTCTCGTTGCCACCTCACGTCAGCCTTTAGTCTAGAGTTCCAGACTAGTTTCAAACGAGCTAGTGGTTCCACGCACATATACAAAATTATTAAATAACTTTTTAATTGGTGTTTGAAATTTTATAATTTTGCAAGGGAATACATGTTTTAAAGGTTGATTGTAATATGATGTGGATGTAATGACAGTAGTTTGTGAATGAAATTGATAGCGTCATGCCATCATGGATGGATTTAATGATTTTACCATTTCCTTCCAGATCTTCATGGAATTTTGTGGTTGTTAGAGGTCTACAGGTGAACTGCGCGAATTAGGAGAATGGACTTTGGGTCTTGGCATCTTATGGATTAATGCAAGGATTCGATTGATGAATTAAGGTGTAATTGAATTGATGCTATCTATTTATAATAGATCAGAGAGGATAGTGAATGGGACTTCTGTTCTTGGCCGTTGATTTAATAAAAATGAGATATATATCGATGGCTCATATTGATGATCTATGTGCAATATAATCCACCAATAAGAATGATTTGGATCGGGGAGAAGCGTGAATTGGGCCTTTTGTTCTTGGCCGTTGATCAAATACAATTGAGATTTTAATCAATGGCTCATATTGATGATCCATGTGCAATTGTCACACCTTAGAGCAAAATCACGGCGCACAACGTTTATGGATAATCACAACTATTCATTAACGTAGTGATCCTACATGCGATGAGATGCTTGTATATACTCACATATTTCTTCATGATTTTAATTCCCTGGAAAATATACTTAAAAAGTCAACATAATGTTGATGAGTTGACAGGTTTTAAATGCATGATTAAACTCATTAATTTGAAAATATTTTGTTTCGATGTTTAAAACTTTATATTTTCATGACCAAAACGTATGTTATAACTTGCTCACATTTCCATAAATAAAATATAAGTTAAAACCCATTTATGTCTTTATGATCAAAACGCACATTAAAATTTATTTGTGAAGTTAAAAACTTTTTTTTCTTACTAATGCGTTTTCCCGATAAAAGCGTTGTCTAAATAGTTTACGTTTATGAATTTGAAAGCCCTTTTAGATATGTATGTGAATTTATGCAATGAAAAAACAATATATACAATAACCTAAACAAGATCGATAATCCTATATAGACTAGTTAAGAATACAAATTAATATATGAGAATGAGCTTATAATCAAGCCAAAATCATGTCGTCCCACGGTAATTGTGTTGGATTATAGGCACCCATTAACACGTCGGTTAGAGCGACTAATCATGAGTGGGGGATCAATCCCATATACTACCCATATATTCCTCAGCTAAACCCATAGTTAATGATTATAGAATGTATTGTTCCGAAGATCTTAAGAGCCTCGTGTAACTTTATGTAAATGTATCAAATAAGTTTATGCAATATACAAAATAAGATTATGCAAAGTTATCAAATATGTATATCAAGAGTTACTAAATAGATTTATGAAAACTTATCAAATAGATTTATGAAGAGTTACTAAAAGAGAAAAGTGAACGTGAAACTCACATTGGCTTCGGTTGAGTGATGTCTAAGAACTTTAGTTTGTATCCTTTCTACGTGCGTCCTAAGACAAGTACATACTAACTTAAGTTCGATTTGACATATTAAACCAGTATGTCGGTTTACGTTATGCGTTCACTCAATAACCTAGACTTACGTGTGAGACGACTCGGTGATAGGTTTATGTTTAACATAGTTTGTTTTATAAAACAAATATACGTGGCATTATAAATTTATTTAAGGAAAAATACGAAGATAAAATATATTTAGCAATATGTATTCTCATAACGTTAAAAATTATTTATCGGAACATTTAAGTAAAATATTATATATATATATATATATATATATATATATATATATATATAATTTGAGACTTGTTATGGTTTAAGAAACTTTAAGAACTTTATTCTTAATCACACATTAAATTAAATAATTTAAATTATGTGTTTTAAATTAAATCTGATTAAAGTATTAAGTAGGAGAGATAATAAAGATGTACAATGATTACAAATTTAAACACTCGTTAAACCTGCATAAAAAGTCGACTCGGTGCATAAAATGTTTTATTATTTTTTATGTTCATGTAACCTACATATATTACATATATGTAGAAAAATTAAAAAAAAATTGTTATGTTGCGTTCTTTTAAGTTCTTAAAACTCAAAGTGGTTATAAAAAGAAATCAACTCTCTCTCTCTCTCTCTATATATATATATATAAAATGGTTCAAATAAGAATAAGGAGTTTATTAGGAATAGTAAAAACCAACAAATTTTTGACATTTGACATTACAAATGATGATGAAAGAATAATTTTAAGAAAGTATGTCGGTTATTGGTAATTTTAAATCTCAACCATTGATTAACATGATCCAATGGTTATAATTTATACCTATTCTTTCTAGGAAACTACTTATTTTTAGGATAACCCTCTCCTATACATACATACATACATACATACATACATATATATAATTACTATCATGTGAAAATCGTTTTGAAATTGAGAACCATTTTTTACCACAAAAAATTCTTTTTAAGAAAAATAAAGATATATAAAACATAAAAACGCGAAAATCAAACCAAAAAATTTTCTATTTTTTATCCCGGTTTCATAAAATAAAAAATAAATAAATATCGGTTTAGCAAAAATTATACATATATGTATAATACGTATTTTTTTCATTTGATACACGTTATTATTTATACACATATGTACAATTAAGATAAATGATAATGTACATATGTGTACATTATGTAAATCGAGATTAAATAAAAATATACGTATGTGTATAATTAGATTTTTTATGAAATCGGGACAAAAAATAAACATTTTTGGTTTTTTTACTTTTCTAAAATTTTCACTTTTTTATTTTATAATTTTTTTATATTTATTAAGGGTTTTTTTGTGTCAAAAAATGGTTTTCAAAGTTCTTAATTTTAAAAAGTTTTCTTAGGATCGTCACCATACAGAGTAAGGATATTTTGAGAATTTAATGAGTTGTAAAAACTTTAAAAACTCAATATAGACCAGAAAATCATTTAAATGGGTATAAAATATGTGACTAAGATTAAATCTAATTAAAAAATGAATTTGAAGAGAGAATAAATATGTGTGATGATTACACTAGTGTAAACGTTAGTTACACCTGTGTAAAAAGTCGTTTCGGCGTGAAAAAAATTATTGTAATTTTTTTACGTACATGTAACCTACGTATTACATATATGTAAACAAAAAAAAGTTAATAAGAAAAGTTGTTACGTTGAGTTATTTCATGTTCTTAAAACTCAAAACGGTTCTTACACACACACACACACAAACATAAGAAGTGTAGGAATTGTGTTTTCACCATTAGATCTATTAAAACACACCGCACAATAAACATACTTTCCATATCCACCGTTAGATCAACATATATAACGCACCAGATTACTTCTACACTTTTTAGACACACTCTACTTCTTATTTTAACCTCACCTTAAATATAGGTATATATATGCACACACACACCAATATATATATATATAGAAAAGATTCAATACAATAATTGCTTAATGTACAAGAATACAAGAAAACTTTTATTTCATGAAATCGATCCATCAAATCACATAACAAGATCTCAAAATTGTCAATATATATCCAGTTAATCATTGGTTCATCGAAATAAACAGTTTTGGATTGTTAATCGATCAATTTTTAACTTTCCTGCACCAAAACCGTTTTTGAGCGTTTTAGTTTTTGGATGGGCGTTTTAGATTTTTGGTTGAGCGTTTTAGTATTTTTGCCTTTGGTTTTTCTCTTTTGAGCGTCTTACATACCTATCGTACGTTGAGACATTATTGTACGGTATCTTGACCATATATATATATATATGTATGTATGTATGTATGTAAAGTTATTTTAAAAGTTGTGTTTATATAATTTCAAAGTGTAGTTGCATTATATATATAAGGTAAGGATCCTAAGAGAACCCTTTGCAAATTGAGAATTTTGAGAACCATTTTGGACCACTAAAACACCTTTAAAAAAATATTAAAAAAATCATAAAACAAAAAATAAAAAAAATTTTTAAAAGTAAAAAAAAAACCAAAATTCTTATAACTCTGTCCGGTTTCATTAAAAAAAATAAAAAAAACAAAAAAACGTTGTATTATACATATATGTATAATTTTATTTAATCTTTAGTTACGTAATATACACATATGTACAGTATCATTTATCTTAAATTATACACATGTGTATAAAAAAATCATCTAAATGTACATATATGTATATATTATACATATGTGTATATAATTTGCTAAACCGAGGTTTTTTTTAAAGAAACCGGGATGTTAAAATAAGAATTTTGTTTTTTTTTTACTTTTTTCATTTTTGTGTTTTTTTTATTTTATGACTTTTTTTTATTTTTGGGTTTTTTGTGGTTCAAAATAATTCTCAAAGCTCTCAATTTCAAAAAAGTTCTCTCATGATCCTGATCATATATATATATATATATATATATATATATATATATATATATATATAGGGTTGGTATCATTTAAGAACTCTAAAGAAGTTAAGAACTCTTAGAAACCCTTAACAACCAAACATTTTTTAAAATTTTTTTATATATTAACATTATTTAAGAGTCATTTTATCATATTTTATATGAAAAAAATGTAATTACATATATCAATCACAAGTTTACATATGTGGCTCCAAAATCTCGTTCAATCATCGCAAATCATCACGTTCAATTCACCATCTAACATCAGATATCTAAATTTTTGAAGAAAATAGTTTGCCTGCCAGGTGTTCGATAAAATGCCTCAATTAAATAATCATTGTTTTTTGTGTTTTGAGGAGAGGAGGGCAACGGGTGGTTGCTCTCCTTTTTCCTCTTTCGTTCGGGTGTTCATTCCTCAAACTCAATTCGAGTTTTGTTTTATTATTATTTTCTTGGTGTGGTATGTGGCTACTGGGGTGTTTTGTTGGGCGGGGGTGGTATGACTGGGGTTATTGAGGAGGGTGTTTGGCCGTGTCCGTTTAGAAACTTCTACTGTTGCCCGGATGGATTACCGGGGTCCAAGGGGGTTCGATTGGCCGCACATATTAAGCAACTTCATTTGTCATCGGATGACAGGAAAGAGACCTTACGGGAGGCGATCTCGACGAATTTAGATTTGTTTATTTCGGTTGGTGAGGCTTTAAAGGTGTCGCGTAGGTGGATGTGTGGAGCGTGTATGGAGTCACATGCTCTCTGACGGTCGGTCTGGTACAAGTGTGTCACGGGAGATGTGGAGGAGTTTATAGTGGGGATTGCGAAGCCACATGTTGGGAGGGAAGTTATCGCGGTGGGAAGGGTGGAGGTGGATGTAGCTCTCATTGAGCGTGTCTTCACTCCTCCTATTACGACTGTTAAAAACATTCCTCTCAGTTGTCGTATGGCTTTTTCCCAAACCTTAGTGGGTGCTCTGGGTAAGGTAGCGGCTATGCCAGAGTCTGTTGAGGCGTGGGTGAAACTTTTGTTGTTACCACGTTACACATTACGAGTTTTCAGACCTTCTAATCGTCAGCAACACAGGTCTGGCAATAGAAAGTCTGAGCAATGCCGAATTATTCAACGGTCGCTATCCGCTTGGGGTGACGGTGACGGTTTCTTTGAGCTCCTTATATCGCTTTTTGACCAACCCCTAGGAGATGCCCCGGGTGGTGATGCGTTTGTCCCCGAGTCTGATAAGACCGGGTTGGGCGCCAATGTTAAACAATGTTTGCGGAAAGTTGCGGATGGGCATTTCACTGCTGTGGTCAAAGTATTACGCTCTTCAGGGGTTGCACCTTTCGGTAAGGATACTTTGAACGCTCTGTTGTCTAAGCATCCCATCATGTTACCTCCGATTATGCCTTCTTCCTTGCTTTCTGAGTCTCCCCTTGTCGTGGACATTGATAATGTGCTTGGGTGCATTAAATCTTTCCCTAAAGGAACTTCGTGTGGGCGGGACAGTTTGCGAGCCCAACACATTTTAGATGCGTTGTGCAGAGAGGGGTCTCCGATTGCGGATGGTTTGCTCAAGGCTATCTCTGCGGTGGTTAATTTATTTTTGGGGGGAAGGTGTCCTAAGGTGTTGGCAGAGTTTGTTGCGTCTGCCCCACTTACGCCGTTGCTTAAACCGGACAATGGGATTAGACCTATTTGTAACACCCCGACCAAAGGCGGATTATACATCGGGGCGCCACATATTGTTTCATTACTCGTGACACTATTGGGTGTCAATATTTAATAAATATATTCATTCGCGCACGCGCAACGTAAACACAAGATCAACATAAATCAATATATTATAAGACAAAATATTCGAACAATAATAACTTGTCTTGTTACATTTTAATCTAGGTCCAAAAGTAAAAACGTCCTACGTGTCCACAAGCTCCAAATGTAGCTACAGCAAACCTGAACATGTGTTAAAATAAACGTCAAACACTTGCGTGTTGGTGAGAAATCAAGTTTAATACAATACATAGATAATAATAAATCTGCGCGCAACACGTGTATGTCTGGTGTTTAACAAGGGTTTAATCAGATTGTGATCAAGCCTAAATAGATCATAGTTCATAGTTCAATCCGTGCTCCCAAATGAGCACAAAAACAAGAAAACATCTGTGCAAGTGTAAACAAAGAAAACCGTAAACGATAGGTCTCCCGTGTTCATCTAATGGATCCATGAAAACTTCGGAATAGGCCGAACAAAGCGGTTAATGATACACACATACAAATAAACAGCCAAGTAAACGTCCTCAACACATGGGATACTGCGCGACTAAAGTTCATAAACAAGTTTAAGACTCTAAGTTTGTATGAACACATGGACATCCCAAAACATTAAAAATAAAAAGGGATTAGGTACGAGATTACTCACTTGATAAACGGTGCGGTGAAAGATAAAGCAAGAACCAACTTTAAACAAGCACAAGTTAACCTATAATTAAAGATTATTGTTTTAACGATTTGTTTTAAGTCTCGATTATAAGTTAGCATAATTAATAAGTAACTTAAACAAATTATTATATATTATAGATTACCGGAAAAGCAGGGCAGAACAGGATAGAAGACGAAGGCAAAGAGAAAGGAGACGGCAGAGGAAGAACAACGGCAAGGAGTAAGAGAGAACAGGAGAGTTTAAGTGCTTTGTGTGTGTAGTGTTAGGAAATTAACATTATTATTTATAGGGAAACCCTAGGGAACACAATCCCTAGAAAAGGGGAAAAGATCTCCAAAAAGTAAAAGATTCCAAAAGCAAAAGATATCAAAAGATATGGCAGCTGCAGGGGGCAAAGGAAAAGCAGATCTCAAAAGATAATGTCAGTCACTTTTCCTGCCAACCAATGGGGTTGGTGCGCATGCTGCGCCAAAAGTGGCTTTTCAGACATAAGATAGGTCAGGTCAACAGCACAGAAGATAAGACATCACAAAAGCAAACGGCTAGATTAAACAGAAGAAAAGACTCAAGACAAAGCGCGAGAAAGCTTGAGCGCACGCGCGAAGGGGAAGGCAGACACAGAAGGTCAAGAGTGCGCGAGCGCGAAGGCAGACAGAACCAACCTTAACACGTCGCGGGAAGAACTACATTTCTAAGCGCGCCGCGGGAAGAACTTCAATTCTAAGCGCGTCGCGAGAAGAACTTCAATTCTAAGCGCGTCGCGAGAAGAACTTCAATTCTAAGCGCGTCGCGAGAAGAACTATATTCCTTAGCGCGTCGCGGGAAGAACTTCCGTTCTTAGCGCGCTGCGAGAAGAACTACAATTCTTAGCGCGTCGCGGGAAGAACTACCGTTCTTAGCGCACTGCGAGAAGAACTATAATTCTTAGCGCGCTGCGAGAACAGTTCGCCTCGCGTATCGCAGGAACAACTGGTCTTCGCGCAGGCTTCCTTGCAAGGAGTCTAGCGCGTGGAGCTGCGCAGACAACCTTAGGCGGGAAGAAACAAAGGACAAAGAGAAAGGGTTCAAGGCTTAAGGGCGGGATGGCGACAAGAGGGAAAAGAAGGCGGAAAGAGAGAAGAAGAGGGACGGGACGGCGGGAAGGAAAATATATTATTAAAAGTAAAGTATAAGTATAAATAAATATTAAATCATAAAAGAAAGGGATCGGATCGGAGAAACGGGTACCTGGGTCGGGTCGGATCGGGTCAGATGTCACAGTCTCCCCTACTTTAAGAAATTTCGTCCCGAAATTTATCTTGAAGTAGGTTGCGCAGAGAACAGGTGCTGGTACTTGATCTTCATTTGATCTTCCCTTTCCCATGTAAACTCGGCTCCGCGCTTGGACTCCCAGCGAACTTTCACGATAGGGATACGACTGCGCTTGGTTTGCTTAACCTCGCGATCCATAATCTCAACAGGCTTCTCAACGAAATGCATAGATTCATCAACTTGAACTTCATCAAGTGGAATGTGAAGGTTCTCGTCGGCTAAACACTTTTGAGATTAGATACATGGAACGTTGGATGCACATTACTGAGCGCGGGCGGCAGGTCAAGTCTGTAGGCAACTTTTCCTATACGCGCGAGAATCTTAAATGGTCCAACATATCGAGGAGCAAGCTTACCTTTCTTCCCAAAGCGGACAACACCCTTCCAGGGCGACACTTTGAGGAGAACAAGATCACCAACTTGAAATTCGAGAGGCTTTCGCCTACGATCTGCGTAACTCTTCTGTCGGCTTCTGGCAGTCAGCAGATGATCACGGATCTTGGCGATTTTATCGGTTGTCTCTTGAACAAGTTCGGGTCCTGTGATTTGAGCTTCACCCACTTCGCTCCAACAAATCGGGGAGCGGCACTTACGACCGTAAAGTGCTTCAAATGGGGCCATACCAATACTGGAATGATAGCTGTTATTATAAGAGAACTCGATCAAAGGCAGGTGCGAATCCCAATTACCTCCAAAATCAAGAACACAAGATCGGAGCATATCCTCAAGAGTTTGAATAGTTCGCTCAGACTGACCGTCAGTCTGAGGATGATATGCCGTACTCATGTCCAAGCGAGTTCCTAGCGCAGATTGGAGAGATTTCCAAAAGCGAGATATAAAACGGCCATCGCGATCGGATATGATGCTCAAAGGAGTACCATGGCGGCAGACAATTTCCTTGACATAAAGCTGCGCGAGTTGCTCAACACGGTAGTTTTCACGAATGGGCAGAAAGTGAGCAGACTTAGTCAATCGATCCACTATTACCCAAATGCTATCATGTTTGCTTGCTGTCAAAGGTAACTTTGTAATAAAGTCCATCGCTATACCTTCCCATTTCCACGTAGGAATTTCTGGTTGTTCGAGCAAACCAGATGGGCGTTGATGTTCAGCTTTTACCTTAGAACAAGTCAGGCATTTAGCTACTAACACAGCAATATCCTTTTTCATACCGGGCCACCAATAAGTAATGCGCAAATCCTTGTACATCTTATCAGCGCCGGGATGAATAGAATACCGAGATTTATGCGCCTCACTCAGGATATCAGCGCGAAGATTCTCATCAAAGGGAATCCAGATGCGATTGAGATAGCAGAGAATTCCACTCAGATTAGGGACAAAATGCGCTTCCGCGCCACACGCTAACTCGGCGCGAAGGTTACCATTACTGATGGATGCGCGCTGCGCGTCGCGAATGCGTGATTCAAGATTGCTCTGAATCGGCGCAAAGTGAAGCTGCGCGCGCGGCAAGATACAGTTAAGCTGGCTGGGTTTACGGCTGAGCGCATCAGCTACCACATTAGCCATACCAGGATGATACCGGATCTCACAATCGTAATCGCTGATGAGTTCGTTCCATCGGCGTTGCCTCATGTTGAGTTCCTTTTGATCAAAGATATGCTGAAGGCTTTTATGGTCAGTGTAGAGGATACACTTAGTACCATAAAGGTAGTGTCTCCAGATCTTCAAGGCAAAAACAACTGCACCAAGTTCGAGGTCGTGAGTTGTATAATTCTTCTCGTGAACCTTGAGTTGCCTTGATGCGTAAGCGATTACCTTGCCTCGTTGCATAAGAACACAACCGAGACCTTGGTTGGATGCATCGCAATACACGACAAAATCATCATTACCCTCAGGTAGCGCAAGAACAGGAGCTTCACACAACAAACGCTTGAGCGTCAGAAAGGCTTCTTCTTGCTTCGAGCCCCAAGTATACGGTTTACCTTTGTGCGTTAGAGCTGTTAAAGGCAAAGCGATCTTCGAGAAGTTCGAAATAAATCGCCGGTAATAACCAGCTAAGCCCAGAAAGGAACGGATCTCGGTAGGAGTGGTCGGCGTAATCCAGTTCTTGATTGCTTCAATCTTGGATGGGTCGACATGAATACCCATCTTGTTTACAACATGACCAAGAAACTGTACTTCATCAGACCAGAATTCACACTTGGAGAGCTTGGCAAAGAGCTGCTCGGCTCTAAGCTTTTGCAATACCAACCGAAGATGTTGCTCATGCTCGGCCTTGGTCTTAGAATAAATCAGAACGTCATCGATAAACACAATCACGAATTTATCCAAGAAAGGCCTACACACCCGATTCATTAGATCCATGAAAACGGCGGGTGCGTTGGTTAAACCGAAGGACATGACCAAGAATTCAAAGTGGCCATAACGAGTTCGAAAAGCAGTCTTCGGAACATCTTCATCGCGGATGCGCAACTGGTGATAGCCAGAGCGGAGATCGATCTTGGAGAAATAAGAGGCACCTTGGAGTTGATCAAAGAGGTCGTCAATGCACGGTAAGGGATGCCGGTTCTTAATGGTGAGTTTGTTCAACTCGCGGTAATCAATACACATGCGAAACGATCCATCTTTCTTTTTAACGAACAACACCGGAGCACCCCAGGGCGAAGAGCTAGGGCGAATGAATCCTTTAGCGGTCAACTCTTGAAGTTGGCTTGCCAATTCTTGCATCTCAGCGGGTGCAAGACGATAAGGAGATTTGGCTACGGGGGAAGCACCAGGGACAAGATCAATACGGAACTCGACTTCACGAGCGGGAGGGATACCAGGAAGATCATCAGGAAAAACTTCAGGGAAATCACGCACAACAGGGATATCGTGAAGCTTCTTCTTTCCTTCATCGGGTTTAACCACATGGGCTAAAAATGCAATACACTTCTTCCGCATGAGTCTTTGGGCTTCGGCGCAAGACATAAGCTTAAGACCACTGGAGGGTTTCTCGCCATAGATGTGAAGATCACCGTTTTCTCGAGGAATGCGAATCAACTTCTTGGCGCAAATAACTTCGGCGCGATTATTCGAGAGCCAGTCCATACCAATGATAACATCGAAACTTCCAAGAGGCATGGGGATGAGGTCGATCAGAAAATCGTTTTCGTTAAAGTTAAGCGTGCAATCCTTAATCACGGAGTTAATTAAAACAGTTTCACCATTAGCCAATTCAACTGAAAAATTTTCTTTTAAGTCGCTGCGCGGTCGCGCAAGCTTCTGCTCAAACGCGCGAGAAATAAAACTTCGATCGGCGCCAGTATCAAAAAGTACAGAAGCATAAAATCCGTTAAGCAAAAATGTACCATTAACTACGTCATTATTCGCTTGCGCTTGGTGCGCGGTTATGTTAAAGGCTCGTCCGCGTGCCACTTGGTTCGAAATCTGGTTTACCGGATTCGCTTGCGTAATCTGAACTTGTAGTCTCGGGCATGCGTTCCGGAAATGACTGGGATCACCGCAGTTAAAGCACGTCCTGGGTCGTGGATTAGGGTATGTTGGTTGTGGGTTCTGCGGGTAGGTTGGTGGTGTTTGTGTGATTGGGTTGGCGGAAGGGACCCTACAGTACTCGGCTGAGTGACCAACGCGGCCACATTGGTTACATTGTCGACATGGGACTTGAGGTGGGTGGTGAAATCTACAGGTTGGGCAGAAGGGTTGGGTTCCTGTGTAAGGTTTCTTAGTTGGCGGGGCAGGGAGTGCGGGATTGGTTAAGGCATAGTTGTGGACTATAGGGGGTGTTGGGTAAGTCGACAGGGGGTTAGGAGCGTATACTGGAGGTTGGTAGGCGGGTTGCTGGACTATGGGCGGGCTGGTAAGCGCGTAGGCTTTGCGCCTGCGCTTGAGGTTGTTACGGTTTGAGGGTTCTGGTTTGGTTTCCGTTGGTTCAGGGGCAGTCTTGGTGGGTTTGGTCTTCTCAGTTCCCCGCAGGAACAGGGTTCCTGCTCTGACATGGTTGTCGCTGAGCACAGCGGCCAACTCGATGGCGTCAGAGAGGGTTACTGGGTTTCTGGCCCATACAGAATCTTGAATTTCCATGGGGAGACCCCCAAGGAATTTCTCGATGGCTCGGCGGGAAGGGGTAACAAGGTGAGGGACAAGCAGGCTTAGTTCATGGAAGCGCGTCGCGTACTCGCGCGCTTCACTGCTGTATTGCTTAAGATTCCAAAATTCCTCCTCCAGGCGCTTAACTTCGTTGGGAGGGCAGAATTCTCGCGTCAGAATTTCCTTGAATTCCTCCCATGTCATGCTAGAAGCAGCTTCTGCGCCACGCGCATGAGCTACTCCATTCCACCATGTAAGCGCTCTAGATTCCAGGACACTGGAAGCATATAGGGTTCGTCTGTCTGAGGGGCATTGGGTGTGGAGGAAAGTGTTTTCTATTTTCTCAAGCCACTGGAGCATCACGGTGGCTCCTTCAAGACCTGTGAACTTTGGAGGGTTACCCGCGTTAAAGGACTTAATGTTGTAACCGGAGGTATTGTTTTGGCTCAAAGCTTGGGCTATTGCGGCGGCCATTTCCTGGGAACGTTGTTGTCTACGCCTGCGCGAGGCTTCTCTCCTCTGATGACGGCGAGATAGCGGAGGCATTCTATAAAAGTTTTAGTTTTGTTAATATCTTAGCGCAAAGTTTAATCTTATAAAGCTTGGTTTCGCGGGGTTAGATACCATTAACAGTTAAAGTAAAATATGAATTTGAATGCAAACTTAATACAGATAACAAATTCGAATCGAGAATCGACAGTTCATGTATCACCATGACTTTCCGAATTCTCAATTTAAAATGACGAGTAAACGAGTATTGGAGATTGACGATTCATGTATCACCATGACTTTTCAAGTCTCCAACCTCAGAACATAATCGTAAATGGAATTTGAAAATCAACTATTCATGTATCACCATGATTTTTCGGATTTTCAATCCCAACAAACGAATATGTAAGTAAAATCAATAAAAATCGAAATTCAGCAAAAATCGAAATATCGCGAAATAAAACATAAAACCATACGCTGCGTCTGCGCAAGCATATTTATAAATAACGAGTAATTAACAATAAGCGCGCAAACATGAGATTTCTCTCATGCGCGAGAAGGGACTCTTAGGTATTCTAGGCCGTTACGTCTAACCACCTATCCTAAAGTCAACGAGCTCTGATACCAATCTGTAACACCCCGACCAAAGGCGGATTATACATCGGGGCGCCACATATTGTTTCATTACTCGTGACACTATTGGGTGTCAATATTTAATAAATATATTCATTCGCGCACGCGCAACGTAAACACAAGATCAACATAAATCAATATATTATAAGACAAAATATTCGAACAATAATAACTTGTCTTGTTACATTTTAATCTAGGTCCAAAAGTAAAAACGTCCTACGTGTCCACAAGCTCCAAATGTAGCTACAGCAAACCTGAACATGTGTTAAAATAAACGTCAAACACTTGCGTGTTGGTGAGAAATCAAGTTTAATACAATACATAGATAACAATAAATCTGCGCGCAACACGTGTATGTCTGGTGTTTAACAAGGGTGTAATCAGATTGTGATCAAGCCTAAATAGATCATAGTTCATAGTTCAATCCGTGCTCCCAAATGAGCACAAAAACAAGAAAACATCTGTGCAAGTGTAAACAAAGAAAACCGTAAACGATAGGTCTCCCGTGTTCATCTAATGGATCCATGAAAACTTCGGAATAGGCCGAACAAAGCGGTTAATGATACACACATACAAATAAACAGCCAAGTAAACGTCCTCAACACATGGGATACTGCGCGACTAAAGTTCATAAACAAGTTTAAGACTCTAAGTTTGTATGAACACATGAACATCCCAAAACATTAAAAATAAAAAGGGATTAGGTACGAGATTACTCACTTGATAAACGGTGCGGTGAAAGATAAAGCAAGAACAAACTTTAAACAAGCACAAGTTAACCTATAATTAAAGATTATTGTTTTAACGATTTGTTTTAAGTCTCGATTATAAGTTAGCATAATTAATAAGTAACTTAAACAAATTATTATATATTATAGATTACCGGAAAAGCAGGGCAGAACAGGATAGAAGACGAAGGCAAAGAGAAAGGAGACGGCAGAGGAAGAACAACGGCAAGGAGTAAGAGAGAACAGGAGAGTTTAAGTGCTTTGTGTGTGTAGTGTTAGGAAATTAACATTATTATTTATAGGGAAACCCTAGGGAACACAATCCCTAGAAAAGGGGAAAAGATCTCCAAAAAGTAAAAGATTCCAAAAGTAAAAGATATCAAAAGATATGGCAGCTGCAGGGGGCAAAGGAAAAGCAGATCTCAAAAGATAATGTCAGTCACTTTTTCTGCCAACCAATGGGGTTGGTGCGCATGCTGCGCCAAAAGTGGCTTTTCAGACATAAGATAGGTCAGGTCAACAGCACAGAAGATAAGACATCACAAAAGCAAACGGCTAGATTAAACAGAAGAAAAGACTCAAGACAAAGCGCGAGAAAGCTTGAGCGCACGCGCGAAGGCGAAGGCAGACACAGAAGGTCAAGAGTGCGCGAGCGCGAAGGCAGACAGAACCAACCTTAACACGTCGCGGGAAGAACTACATTTCTAAGCGCGCCGCGGGAAGAACTTCAATTCTAAGCGCGTCGCGAGAAGAACTTCAATTCTAAGCGCGTCGCGAGAAGAACTTCAATTCTAAGCGCGTCGCGAGAAGAACTATATTCCTTAGCGCGTCGCGGGAAGAACTTCCGTTCTTAGCGCGCTGCGAGAAGAACTACAATTCTTAGCGCGTCGCGGGAAGAACTACCGTTCTTAGCGCGCTGCGAGAAGAACTACAATTCTTAGCGCGCTGCGAGAACAGTTCGCCTCGCGTATCGCAGGAACAACTGGTCTTCGCGCAGGCTTCCTTGCAAGGAGTCTGGCGCGTGGAGCTGCGCAGACAACCTTAGGCGGGAAGAAACAAAGGACAAAGAGAAGGGGTTCAAGGCTTAAGGGCGGGATGGCGACAAGAGGGAAAAGAAGGCGGAAAGAGAGAAGAAGAGGGACGGGACGGCGGGAAGGAAAATATATTATTAAAAGTAAAGTATAAGTATAAATAAATATTAAATCATAAAAGAAAGGGATCGGATCGGAGAAACGGGTACCTGGGTCGGGTCGGATCGGGTCAGATGTCACACTATTGCCGTGGGGGCCATTTGGAGACGGTTGGTCTCTAAGGTGGCTATGAGGGGTGTCAGGAAGGAGATGGCTAAATACCTCGGTGACTTTCAATTTGGGGTGGGAGTCCCTAGTGGGGCATAGGCCGTGCTCCATAGCGCGAACAGGTTTCTAAATCAGTTTCATTCGGATGGGTCATTGGCTATGCTTACTGTTGATTTCTCCAATGCCTTCAACTTAGTCGATAGGATGACCCTTCTACATGAGGTCCGGAGTCGATGTCCTTCCATTTCTCTTTGGGTGGATTTTTTATATGGGCATTCGGCTAGGTTATATGTGGGTGATACTTACATTAAATCCACTACTGGGGTTCAACAGGGGGACCCTCTTAGGCCTCTCCTTTTTGCCTTAGTTTTGCACCCACTTCTTCATCAAATCAGAGATCGGTACAAGCTTCTCTTTCATGCTTGGTACTTGGATGATGGCACGAATACTAGCGAGGTGGCCAAAGCATTAGATATTATCAGGTCTGAGGGGCCTCGTTTGGGTCTTGAATTAAACGTTAAGAAAACAAAGTTATTTTGGCCAACATGAAATGGGGTGAAGGTACAGGAGGGGTTGTTCCCTTGCGAGATTGGAAGGCCGGTGCTTGGCGTGAAACTCCTAGGTGGTGCTGTAAGCCGGGATGCAGGGTTTATCAGCAGTTTGGCTATGAAAAGGGCATCTAGCGCTGTGGAACTGATGAGCTGTCTCCCAAGACTTCGGGATCCTCAATGCGAGCTTCTTTTGCTTCGCTCATGTATGGGAGTCGCCAAGCTTTTGTTCGGTTTGAGAACGTGCCAACCTATGTATGTGGGGGAAGCTGTTTCTATATTTGACAATGGCTTTCGAAGGGCGATTGAGGACATCGTGGTTTATGGAGGTCCGTTTTTGGGGATCTCCAATGGAGGTTGGCATCACTTCCGACCCGTTATGGGGGGTTGGGTCTCTGTTCGGCCGAGGATGTATCTACATATGATTTTATGGCTTGGAGAGCACAATCGTGATGTTTGCAAGACCATATTCTTCAGGGTTGTGATATTTATGGGTTGGACTCAGATTATGGGTGTGCGATGGATCGTTTATGTACTTCACTTCCAGATTTTGATCTTTGCGGGTTCTCTAATAAGGACATCGCCCCCCCTAAACCCCAACATGTTGTGGAGAGTGCCTTATTTAGTGGAATCGTCAAGAGTTTATATCCCCTCGCCAAAAGGCGGTGTTTGAATGCCTTCGAGCTCCTCGGGCTCAAGATTTTATAACGGCCATCCCCATTGAAGGATTAGGCCAACGTATGTCGGGTTTGGAGTATCGGGCTATCCTTATGTACCGGTTAATGATCCCTATGTTCCCGACTGATGAGCCTTGCCCAATTTGTCGCAAGGTCTGTTTGGATTCTTTTGGTGACCATGCGGTGCATTGCAAAGAATTGACTGGCTTTAAATACAGACATGGTTTGGTTAGGGATGTTCTATGTGATGTTCTTAAACGGGCAGGGATTTCTGCTAAAAAGGAGGCCCCTGTTAACTTTCTCACGGGTCCTCTTGAAGGGAGGTCTACTTTACGACCAGCTGATATTCTTGTGTTCGGGTGGGCAGGGGGGAAACACGCATGTGTGGATCTTACGGGAGTGTCTCCTCTTGTTGGGCTCAGGGACCGTGGGTTTGTTGTGGGTCAGGCTGTGTTGAAGGCTGAATCAGGCAAAGTTGTTTAACACGAGAAAGCTTGTCTAGATAATCAACATGTTTTTCTACCATTTGCCTTTGATACATTTGGTTTTCTGGCTCCAGAGGCTGTGAAATATTTGAGTAGGGTTCGGTGTGTCGTAAATGGAACCTCTTCAACTTCTAGGTCCCAAAGCTTCATTTTTAGCAGGATTGGTTTTGCTATTCAAAAGAGGGTTGCGGCGCAGCTTGTTGCCCGTTTGCCTGCCACTTTATTGTAATCGTTTTATAGTAAATTATATATATGATGTACCAACAAATTTACATATGTGTAAAAAAAATAGATATGTATAAAAACTAATTTTCAAAATTGTAATCATATATATAGATATAAAAAAATGATAAAACTACACTCAAATAACACTAACACACAAAAAAATTTATAAAAAACATTTGTTTTCAAGGGTTACTTTAAGTTCTTAAATAATTTATGGGTTCTGTAATGATACTCATCCTATATATATATATATATATATATATATAACTACTCCACCTCTTACACCGTTTACAAAACATAATATATATATATATATATATATATGTGTGTGTGTGTGGGGGGGGGGGGGTTATCCTAAAAATAAGTAGTTTTTTAGAAAGACTAAGAATAAATCATAGTCATTGGATCATATTAATCAATGGTTAAGATTTAAAATTACCAATAACCGACATAGTTTCCTAAAAATACTCTTTAATCATTATAACCAACATTGTTTCCTAAAATTGTTCTTTCACCATCATTGGTAATGCCAAATGTTAAAAATTTGTTGATTCTTACAATTACTAGAAAACTATTTATTTTTATTTGAACCATTTTCTATATATATATATATATATATATATTGGTTCCTTTAAGAACCCTATTATTGTTAAGAACTCTAAAAACTATTAATAATCATTGATTTTATTAATCAATGGTTGTGTTAAATTAGGGTATAATTATAAATAAATAAAAATTTAAAGGGTTAATTTTATACTAAGACTATATTAGTAAAATCATTTTAAGTTGATTTGAAAATCTCTGATTATTTCTCCTCCATATGGTATCCACGTTCATTTTTTTTCTTTTTCTTTATTTCATCCACTTTTAAATATAATTCTTATCTTATGAAGACTCAAATAAGAGACAAAGAGAGGAAAAATAGGAATTGAAATTCAACAGAATCTTGACCAGATATATTTATAAGTATTGTTATTGTTTAAAAAAACCATACTACCCTTAGTTAAAAGAAAAAAAAAACAAAATCAGAATAATATATATGATTGGTCTAAGAGGAGTTCTTAATGTTATTAATAAAATCATGAGTTCTTAATTAAAACTCACTCTAATTATGTATATACATACAGAGTTAAGTTATAATAAGAAGATTAGTTTTCCTAAGAAGGATATGAAATAATCTTGTTCATTCATTTTAAAATTGAATGGTTGAGATTAAATTAGAGAGATCATAAAATGCAAAACAAGGGTAAGAGCATAATAGGGATAACACATTTGTTGGCTTTCTCTCTCCACATGCAAGACACATGTCAAATACCCCCATCATTTTAAAACGCTCATAATTTTTTTATACGACATTTTTTTTTCAAAACAATTTCACCATAATAATGATTGTTTTTTTTATCTTTTATGAGTATCATATTGCTATATATAAAAAAAATTCGTGGATTTTTTACAAAGTGTGTTTCATCAAAATTATGTTTTACAAAATTGTGTTATACAAGTGTGTTTTATTTTTTCATAGTGTTTTTTGCATTGTGTTTTTTACATTGTGTAATTTAATTGTGTTTTTCATTGTGTTTTTATTTTCATAGTGTTTATTCCATTATGTTTTTTACATTGTGTCTTTTTCATTGTGTTTTTCATAGTGTTTTATTTTCCGACGAAATTTCCGAAGACTTTTCCGGCAAGGTGGTGGCGGTGGGTGGCGGTGGGCGGTGGTGGTTTTAGGAGATAAGTGAAAATTTAAGTGAGTTTTTGAAATTAAATTAAGTGGGTTTTCAATATTAAAATATTAAACAAAAATACCCTCCTTCCTAGCCTTTTTAAGATAATCAAACTTCTTATTTGATCTTTTCTCTATACATACATGCATCTTGAAAATGTTTAATAAACATATATTCATAATTATCTATTTTAGAGATATATATTTGTAAATGAACATACTCTACATAGATTATTTATGTATAAAAAACCATATCTAGTTAAACCAATATTTCAACAAATTATCTTGAATAAACCTTTTATATATCTTTTATAAAAACCCTCGTACTCATGAAAATCTCTTTAAAATTGTAAGTAATGCTGTAATGGTCTTATAGATTTAAACGTAAATTAATAACTATAATCTCCATAGAGTTTATATAATTGCTCGCATATAACACACGTCAATGGTTCTATGTTTTATAACCATATCTTAACTAACATAGTGTTAGATCCGTACGTTTATAATATATTTTAAGTTAGTTTTTCCTATATCTACATATATGTGTTACTTTTACATTTGGGTGAACATGACTTAACATAAACACTAATATTATAGTATGTAAATTAAGGAAATAAGAAAGATTTAGAGGCTCACTATACTTTGTGGATGAATTAAAGAAGAAAATCTTGTGTGCGCTAGAACTTGAACTCCAACTCCATGCTCGTTCTTGAAAGTGGCTGCTTGAAGGTTTTTAAGATGATAACTCTTGGTATACCTTGGTTTCTGAAGCACAAGGTACCGGGAATCTTATGAACAGAAAGAAAGATTAAAGATCAAGATTTAAAACTAGGGTTTGTTATTAGAAACTATGAACTGATTACAGAGAGTAAGAAAAAAAACGAACTACTGATTTTATACTAACCCTAGACTGTTAAAAATGAAAACTAACTAACAAACAAAGTTACAACTTTAGTCCCTTAACTTTGGAATTAAACAAGAAACATCGCTGGAGTTTCTAACATTCTCCCATCTAATTCCAAAACTACCCTTCGAGGTCTTCAACTCCCAATTTACCTCTCATATCAGCAAACTTCAACTGTGGAAGAGGTTTTGTCAAAACATCAGCCTTTTGTTCATCCCCTCTCACAAAATCAACTTGTATCTGGCCATTCTCTATACATCTACTACTTTAATAAAAGAATATATTATGTGCCACTTGTCACTCTCTCAACCATCCTCATATTTTTAAACCCATTTTGTTATTTGGATCTCATGTGGGTCATTACCTAACCCAAAATAGTCTTATTCTTATTTATATATAAAGCAAGTGTGCTAATGTTTATTTATTTCTTCTTCTTTTTATATTTTAACATCATGTTTATCCTTAAGTAATAAAATGAAACAATTTAGCTATAAAAAAAGAACATGCGAAATGGGATTGAAGTGGTCGGACATTGCTTTATTATTATTTTTTTAGTATTTTCAGGTACATAAAATAAAAGTCAATTAAAAAACTTTCTTCTTTAAAAATTTTCATTATATACATTGACTACAATATCATAAATTTGTTTATCGACATACTAACCATTTAAATTTATTCCTTTGGTTTGTTTTGAAAGGCTAGAATCATGTTCTTCTTTTCTTAGCTATCATATATATAACTAGCTTTTATTCCCTGTAATAAAGGATTGTTTTATATTATTCATTTCTAATATTAATATATTTTTTAGATTTTAATTTTATTTATTGTAAAGAAGTTATTAATATACTTAGGATTTGATAATGAAAGGGTTTCACAAATAAATGAGATGTTATAACCAGGTTTAAAAAAGCTATATGGGTTTGGTGAGACCCATGACCCGGTTTTTTTACTATAAAATTGTTTCTTAATTATAAATAGTATCTTTAAAGAAGCCGGATACTAATTTTTAGTATATCCCTATTTTATAGGATTTTCATATAAAATACTTGATGAGATTAATATTTAATATAATGAGATTTTATAACCCGTTTAAAAGGCTATCTGGGTTTGGTTATACCCATACCCGTGAATTCAGTTTAAATGCATGATAAACTTTCATTTACAACTAAAGCAATATGTTGGTTTGAGAGAATTTAAAAAGATTTCGTTTATATATATTTAAGATTAAGATTTAATACATAATCTTTTTTTATTATATATGGTTGGCTTGTACTTGAAAGAACCCGTGTTTTCACACGGAGACCTATATCGCTCTGTCAAGATTTACAGGCAGACATTGACTAATTTTGATTATTGATAAACTAGGTATATTGACCAACACAACCACAAACGCATTTTACAAGTAATTTTTTCTTATTAGTAAATATTTGCGTAATGTTTCTTTAGTAATTCCTATAATTATAATATAAATTGTAATTTTATTAACAATATATGATAATTTTGTTGTCGATTGTATTTTGATTAATGTTTAAATTTTAAAATGTTCACTAATTCCCCGTGTAATACACGGGGCTCAAACTAGTTCTCTTATAAAGTGGTACCTGATGTTGATGTGTTTGCTCCTGCCATGAAATACTTTCATTAGGGCAATAACAAATTTGTTGTCAACAAAGAGAACTACTTTCTCTTGACTT
This sequence comes from Bidens hawaiensis, assembly GCF_021521415.1. Classification (NCBI taxonomy): domain Eukaryota; kingdom Viridiplantae; phylum Streptophyta; class Magnoliopsida; order Asterales; family Asteraceae; genus Bidens; species Bidens hawaiensis. Next base: position 535,539 of record NW_027491349.1, read on the forward strand.
TTACCAGTTATTTCACCTAACAACCCTTGCAACCACAATGCTTGACATGCTGCAGAAGCTGCTGCCATAAACTCTGCTTCACATGATGATAAAGCAACGGTTTGTTGTTTTTGAGAATTCCAGGATATCAAAGAGTTGTTATAATAGAAAACATTTCCAGATGTGCTTTTACCATCATCCCCATCTGCTAAGTGATTACTATCACTGTATCCAACCAGATTTCCACCATCTTTGTTTTGATACTTAATTCCAAAATGTACAGTACCTTTTATATATCTGATTAAGTGTTTAACAGCTTTCAAGTGTTCCAATCTTGGCTCTTGCATGAATCTACTAACATAGCCAACTGCATAGCTTAGATCAGGCCTCATTTGAGTCAGATATCTCAAAGATCCAATCAACTTTCTATAATTAGTTGGATTCACCAATTCTCCTCCTTCGGACTTGTACAACTTTAACCCTGGTTCCATTGGTATCCTGGTTTCATTACAGTCTTCTAGCCCAGCCAACTTAAGTATTTTTGTTGCATAAGCAGATTGCTTAATAAAAATATCTTCTTTACTTTGTGCAACCTCAATTCCCAATTAATAGCACAACAAGCCTAAATCAGTCATTTCAAACTTAGTGCTCATCTGTAGCTTAAACTCTTCCACTTCCCTTTCATTACTACCTGCTAGAGGTGCACAAATCGGTTTTTTTGAAAAAACCGGTTCGGTTATTAACCGGACCGGTTTTTTTTATCCAGAAAAAAACCGGTTCGGTTAATAACCGGACCGGTTATTAACCGGTTTTTGTCAATGAAAACTCAAACCGGCCAAACCGGTTTGGACCGGTTTAGAAACCGGTTAGAACCGGTTATTAAACCGGTTTTTTTACAACCGGTTTTTAATAACCGGTCTAACCGGTTTTTTTTTTTTTTTTTTTTTTTTTTTTTTTTTTTTTTTTTTTTTTTTTGCTTTAGGGTTTAGGGTTTAGGGTTTCGTTGTTAGCATTCTTTGCTTGGAAGATTAAAAACACATAACTTTCATTTATAGCTTTTACATTAAAAATACAAACATTAAATCGTTATCGCATATTCGTAACTCAAAAATACAAACATTAAAGAATGCTTAGACACGATTACATTAACAAGTTGATGTTTGTTACTCATTTTCTTCGCTACCCGATCCCGAGCTATTGGAGTTGTATAATCAAGTGTGATCTAACCAATACCCAACCTAAACTATATATAGATGTTTGTGGGGGTAAAATGGTAAAAAAACAAAAAAAAAACGGCTAAAAAACGGTCAAAAAAAAAAAAAACGGCTATAAAGCCGTTTGGTAACGTTCGAAAACCGGTTTAACCGGTTAACCGGTTATTAAAAAACCGGTTAACCGGTTTTTTTTATAACGGTAATAAACCGGTTATTTTAAAAACCGGTTAACCGGTTTTTTAATAACCGGTTATTAAAAAAAACCGGTTATAAAACCGGTTTTGGCTCCAAAACGTATAACCGATACGTAAACCGGTTACGTAAACCGGTCAAACCGGTTTTTAAAAAAACCGGTTTTTAAAAAACCGGTTTCCGGTTGAACCGGCCAAACCGGTTCCGTAACCGGTTTTTTTGAACACCTCTACTACCTGCCACCAGAAGATCATCTACATAAACACATACGATTAAGAGTGAACTTCCTTGTGCTTTAACATATACAGCTTGCTCATGTTGACATCTTTTTAACTCCTTTAAAACTGCATCTAGCCTCAAATTCCATGCTCTAGGAGCTTGTCTCTGCCCATAAAGAGCTTTTGAAAGCTCGTACACCTTGGCCTCTTCACCCTTTTTTTCATAACCTTCTGGCTGTTTAACATATACATCTTCTTTAAGCTCACCATGTAGAAAGGCAACCTTTACATCCATGTGGTATACCTTCCAACACAACTTAGCAGCCAATGCAAGAATTAACCTGATGGTTCAATCCTTGATACGGGTGCAAAAGCCTCATCAAAGTCAACTCCAAGTTGTTGAACATATCCTTTTGCAACCAGCCTAGCTTTATGCTTGGTTATCTTCCCTTTTGCATCTCTTTTCAACTTATAGACCCATTTAAGGCCTATTGGGTTACAATTAAGTGGTGGATTAGTCAAAACCCAAGTCTTGTTCCTCACAATGGCACTTATCTCTTCATCCGTTGCAGACTTCCAAACCCTTTCTTTTATAGCTTCATCAAAGGATATAGGCTCCCTTTCTTGAACCATTAGCAGTTCAATAGTGTTATTTTCTTCCACCCTTCTTGACCCAAATCTTACATTCTCATCCAAAACATAGTCATTGAGTCTAGAAGGTAGGAGTGAAACCCTGCTAGATCTCCTCAACTCATTACGTTGACTTGACTCTTCAACAACTTGAAGTTGACTAGAACTTTAACCTTGTTCAAATTGAGACCTTGCTTCTTCATCAGTAGGTTCTTGAAAACTTTCAACAAGTTCATAACTTTGTTGTTGTCTATACATCTCATCCTCCACATGGAATTCAACCCAACTTTCATGATTGTCACTAACCTTTTCCAAATAGTCTGACCAGTCCCATTGTTTACTTTCTTCAAAGTAGACATCTCTACTTACAACTATCTTCCCATTAGCCACATCATACGTTCTGTGAGCCTTACACCCAGACTCTACCCCCAAATAAATCATAGGGGCACTCCTATCATCTAGTTTCCTTAAACCAGGTTTTGTCACTTTCACATAACCAACACAACCAAACACTTTCAAATGTGCCAAGTCAGGCTTTTTACCTTTTAGAACTTCATAAGGAGTGTAAGTCTTTAGAGACTTAGTTTGTACTCTATTAAGGATGTAGACTGAATGTCTAACACCCTCGGCCTAAAAATCTTGAGGAAGATTCATTGCTTTAAATAAACACCTGGTCATATTTAAAACAGTCCTGTTTCTCCTTTCTAATGCACCATTTTGTTGCGGAGAATATGGTGCAGTCAATAGCCTTGTGATTCCCTTTTTATCACAAAACTGTTGGAACTCAGTAGAGGTAAACTCCCCTCCTCTATCTGATCTCAGGGTCTTTATTCTCAAACTATACTCATTCTCTACCTTCATAGTAAAAGACTTAAAAGTTTCAAGTGCTTGAGTTTTGTTTTTGAGAATATAAACCCACATGAATTTTGAGTGATCATCTAGAATGAGCATGAAGTATATGTTACCTGCTTGATTTGTTGGCATTATTGGACCACACAAATCAACAGATAAAAACTTCAATAGAGCATCAACTCTATACTTAGACTGATCTGGGAAAGAGTGCCTTATCTGCTTTCCGGCCAAACAGGCTTCACAAACTTGAGATGGATGTCTTATGAGAGGCACACCTCTCACCATCCCTTTTGCAGTCATCACCTTTAAAGTATCAAAATTAACATGCCCAAGCCTACCATGCCACAACCACGGTGTACTTTCTAACTTAGCATGAAAACATCTTGGTGAACCTATCTTCAGTTTGATCTTATATAGCCTATTCAATGATCTAGGAACCTTCATCAATAACTTCCCACATCTGTCATATAGCCACAAAAACTCATCCCTCATTCTGATTTCACATCCCTTTTCTGTTGCCTGCCCAAGACTAAGAATATTGCTTCTTAGATGTGGTATGTTACACATCAGTAAGCAATCTTTGTTCATTTTCTTTTCCCTCTAGAACAATAGTACCCCTTCCTTCTATCTTCACACATGACCCATCCCCAAACTTGACATTTCCATTAACATTCTTGTTAAGATTTGAAAAGACTGAGATATTACCTGTCATATGATTAGAGGCACCATTGTCTAGGTACCATTCTAGCTCATCACCACCAAGACTTGAGGGGTTCACCTTCTGTTCATTCAAGAACACCAATTCCTTCTGGTTTTCATTCTGAATCATAAACAGGGTAGGACCTTCATCATGTTCATTGGCTTTACTCAGATTTGCTTCTTCTTTCTTAGTCTTCTCATGGCAATCACTTGCATAGTGCCCCAGTTCATCACATTTGAAGCACTTGACCTTAGATTTGTCCACTTTCTTTCGACCACCTACCTTTTGACCTCTTGGTCTATCAGAATCATTTTTCTTTCTTGATTCATTCTTTGAGATCTTATCATTCTTACCCCAATTCCTTCTAGAATCAGACTCCTTTTTTCTTGCATGCCAATCTGCATAAGTCAATAACATATTGTCTTCTTTCACTGTTGCAGATGACTGTTTATGCTTTAACAATGTTCTTTCTTCAAAAGCTTTTAATCTTCCAATAGCTTATTGAAAGAGCATAGTCTCAAGATCAAGAAATTGTTCAATGGAGGCAACTATTTGAATGAATCGCTCAGGGACAGCATTTAATAATTTGGTAATCAATTCCTTCTCTTCGAATGGTTCGCCCAATTCATTAGCCTTAGATGTAATTGCAGTAATCTTACCTGCAAATTCATCTATACTCTCCCCTTCTTTCATCTGTAATGAAGCAAACTCATTCTTCAAAATTGCAAGTCTCGCTTTCTTGACTCTTTCAGCCCCAATATATCGTGCCTTCAAAGATGCCCACATCTGGCTTGCTGACGTCAGATTCGCCATCTGCATCACTAGTGTCTCTGGCATTGCTTGAAACATGTAAGCAATTGCTGCGCTATCTTTCTTCAGATCCACCACTGCACCTTCAGTAGGTTCTATTACTTCCCAAAGACCATGAACATTGAAAATCGCCTTCAATTTTACGGCCCAAATGGAGTAATTTGTCAGTGTAAGGAGCGGACATTGCAGAGGAATCATGGTGTAGATATCTCTCGGCTGAGGAACGGATGTTGACATCTTCAATCTTTGAGTATACTTCTTTGTGAATCGATTATCAGGATCCAGTTCGGTGGTTGAACAATTTATTGAGAGATACCTTATGCTTTGATACTAATTGAAGCACAAGGTACCGGGAATTTTATGAACAGAAAGAAAGATTAAAGATCAAGATTCAAAACTAGTGTTTGTTATTAGAAACTATGAACTGATTACAGAGAGTAAGAAAAAAACGAACTACTGATTTTATACTAACCCTAGACTGTGAAAAATGAAAACTAACTAACAAACAAAGTTACAACTTTAGTCCCTTAACTTTGGAACTAAACAAGAAACACCCCTGGAGTTTCTAACAGTTTCAAAGGAATGTTGAGCAATTATTGGTGGTGATTTGCTGTGGAGTTTACGGGTGGTTTACGATGGCGAGGTGGGTGGCCAGTGGTGGGTGTTCGGTTGTAGTTGTAGACGGAACAAGGAGAGGGAAATCGAGAGTAAGAACTGGGTTTACAAGAGTGTTTGGTGCTTACATTTTTGCGTGGTTAGTTCCTCACATCCAAGTCTCTTTTATAACCACTAGATATTATACCATCTTCCTTGTAATTAATTGTATGTATATGTGTTGTGTGTATAGACATAACTGTGGAGAATGAGTACACGGTTTGGATAAGGTGGTAGAAGTGGATCGGTTTGAATGCTCTTTCTAACTAGTTGAATTGTTTGTTTATTCAATTTTATGCAACAATTTATTTAGGTATGTTTTGACTCAAAAGAATGGCTAGTACCCCTTCCTTTTGGTCTCCTTTCACAATTTAGTGCAAGTTTGTAAAAGTGGTCTTGCAGCCTTATAATCACATGGGGGCTTGTGTGTACATGCATGCACCATATGAAACATGAAAATGTACATGTGCTTGTTATCCTAAAAATTTGGTCACCGGCAATCGGTCTTCTATTATTATTATTATTATTATTATTATTATTATTATTATTATTATTATTATTTTTAGTGTGGTTAGATGTCACAGCCCCCGACCCCTATACTCTGGGAGGGAAGTCGTGAAAATTGATTGGTGGTATCGATGTTTATTAAACTATTTTGTAGCGGAAAATTTTATCAGAACCGTAGTTAGGAAAAATGATCAGAGTTACAAAAAAACACCATGATTGTTATTATAAACTGGGAATTTAGCCCATTTTTATACAAACATAAACTTTATAGGGATAAACCCTAATTTACAATACACGGTTCTTTATTCTGTTGACAAGCCACTTATTTAAGCTGGAAGCTCGCAGACATCATTCATTTGATTTTAACAAGTCACCTAAAACATATTTAAAATATTTGATCAGCAAGAAATACTGGTGAGTATTAAGATGTTTTTACAGCATTTGTAAATGACATATTTTACATTTACAACATTAAGATGTTTTTACATCTGTCTGCTTACAAATTATCGAAAGGTACTTGTCACTCGACCGAATCTATGACTGTGGTCATATTGCTTATTGGCTAACACTTGTCCAATAAGTAATGTGAAATAGCCCAGTAGGCAAGCCTTATATACAAAACCCCACAATACCAGTAGTAACCATCCCATAAGTCTATAGAGACTTAATCACTGTAATGTATTTAAAATACTTTAAAAATAAATTTGAACCCATTTAGACCATCTGTCATGAGTTTTATAGGTTTTGAAATCATTATGACAGTGTCGGAAAAACAGTTGTCTCACGCAAATGTGAGTGGTACAAAAACTCGAATGTCTCACCTTGCAAGTTTACAATTTAAAGAGCGCCTCTTCGTATTAAGCACATAGGATAAACACAATGTAGTATACCTAGATTAGTATAAAACCAATAATCATAACGATAATCACGAGATTAGAAACTTTACACGATGACACAATGTCTTACCTTAACAGGCAGAGCTTTTGGATTCGCGTATGTTTCTTTCGATCGGATAGGATATCGTTGCGATAACTCGGATATTATACTCTTTTATATATGTGTGTGAAAATTCAGAGAGAGAATCAGAATTTTGGTGCAAGGTCGAATGTCCCGTTTCCTTCCTACTTATAGAAATTTATGGAGCCCATCGCGATACACGATGGCCATAAACAATATGTGGCACGCCACGTGGCATGCGACGTGTCTCATCCGCGTAACTTCCACATCGCGATACGCGATGATGTTACTTTGATAGACCATCGCGTATCGCTACGCCACAGTGTTTCTGGATAACTATGAGGCTAATCTAAACCCGTCGCGTATCGCGATGGAAGGATTTTCCACAAAAATACTAAGGCGGCCCTTAAGAGGCTCGCGGCGATGCGAGCGTGCGAAGTGCGCCATCGAAGCGCCACATTGCGCCCATCGCCCGAGTGCGTGCCCGTGGGCGTGCGCATTATGGTGCTTCGCACCCTCCGCTAGGACCACTGGTTGTGATTTGTCTTATAAGAACATTAACATATGAATTAATATTCTTATAAAGAACTCACATGTTACGATGTTCATAATTCTAAATGCTTCATTCTTTAACTTCATTACCTTGTTTATTTCGTTTTTCAAATCGTTTACTTGGTTTAGACTCGATGATTTTATTTACTTGACTTAGTGTTTCGCGTCGTCCTTGGTCTGAATGGTCTATCAATATGTTTTAGTAATGCTTACCCTTTAAATTCATTATTTTTTTTTATTTTCAACGTTCTATATGAGAATTTTATGTAATTATAAAGTCCATGTCTTAAAACCACACAATAGAGCAAGCAATATGGACCATCCGACGATAGAGGTAATTATGGGTCGACATGTAATTATCAAAGTCCTCGCATGGAAAATATAATAAGTCCGGTTGTGTGAAATAACTCGGAACTTGGAATGATTTTTGGAGAACGGGGCAAATACAATATGATAAGGGCATGGTGGATATGCCGCTGGTACATCCTATATATAAGTGTCCTTGTCATATTTACTATTTGTGGCGTTCTTTCGGATCATTCAAAGATCTACGTTATTTTATTTTAATTATGCATGTATAAAATTTCTAAAATTTCCAACAACTCCGTTTATTAGTTGTTCTTTTTAAAAAATTTATTTTAATTTCGGGACGAAATTTCTAAAAGTTGTAAGTCCTGTAACATTCGTTACTTTTCAAACCGGAAAACCAGACCCATTTTAAATTTTCGGTTTTGTTTCTATTTAAATTCATATATTTTAATAATATTATTAATTAATCTCAATTTTCGTTATATGTATTTTATGTGATCATTTCTATGCAAATATACTTTTTACCATCCTTGTATTATTGCATACTCATTTAAAGATTATTTATTCATGAACTTTTTCCATGTAAATCATTAGAATAAATTTTGGATTATTATTATTACCATCTTTTTCATATGTTATTTTTTTATTAACTAATAAAAATAAAACAATTAATGTTTTAATTAAATAAAATTTACTAAAAGAGTTAAAACACTTTGAAAACCTTTTAAACCAATTTAATTTTTGTTTTTAATTATATTAAATATGATTAATTTTTATAAATCTCATAAGACATAACTACTTCATATCTTCACTATAAAAGGAGAACAAATCCTCCATTATTTTTAGACCTCAATCCACTATTTTTTTAATATTGAAAGCACTAACAATTAAGTTTTATGATTCCATTCATTTTATAGTTTTGTTTTGATTTAATGTTGAATGTTCATAATTTGTTCTTCATGATCATGTTACTTTTATCATAAAAATTTTATATTTTGGTCTTAAGAATCATTATAATCATGGATATCCAAAACAAACACTTTGATTTTTCTAAATATTGGATCAAACCTAGTTATTGTGCAAGAACAAGCATGAATATATATTTATCTAAATCTTTTGATTTGTTGATCATCATAAACTTATATACTTTCTTTTAAATATAATGATTTATAAAAATTTCTTTTATTTAAAATATTTTACAATAGATATAGCATACTTCATATATTTAAATTAATAATTTAGTAAATTAATTAGTGTTTATGTTATTTCAATATAAACTAATATTTATAATTTCTTTAAAAGAATTTCATGCAAAACAATTAAGTTAATTAATTATTAAATTAATTAATTATGTTACAAGAATAAACATAAATTGTTTAATCATAAATTGTTATTAATATTGTTATTTAATCTTATATTAATAAGTTATAATTATTTATTTACAAATCATTCTTCAACTAATAAGCATCAAATGATTTATATAAACTTTATTCATTTATATAAACTCATTACAAATCTCCAAGTCCCCATTTGCCATGGGTTAATGAAATATATATATTAAAATTAATGCCTTATTCCTAAAACTAATATTATTTAACTTTTATAATCCCAATAGTTAGTCTTTAAATTTTGTATTTCCCTTTTAATTGTAGTTCGTGACGTTCAATTGCTTCGATTTCATTTACGTACTTCCGGTTTTATTTCAAGTTTGTCTTCAACATCAAGGTGAGTTTCTCACACTCCCTTTTTACTATTTTTAACTATTTTGAGGGTAGCATATATATCCTATCAAAAATTCAATTTATTTATTTATTATCTACAAACTACAATTCGCATCATGGACTTGTGTGTTTACTTGTTACTTGTTAAATTATTACGTGCATGGATTTCTTCGATAAGTATGATCATACGCCCCCCTTTGCACCCATGGACCATTTGTTTCTGGTGGAAAAGGGACTCCGATCTAAGTACGTTGGTGCACAATCCCAACTGGAAAAGACCTTCATTTATTCTTTACACTCATGGACCATTGTTTTTAGTGTAAAGAACCCTTATGTGATTTTCACAAGTTTTCATGGAATTGTATGGTTTTTATATATTATTTTCAACTGTGTAAACTCACCAACTATTCAGTTAGTTGACTTTATTTAATATATATGCTACAGATACTTTCGTTTGAGGATGAATTGGCGAAGATACTAGAAGTTAGGTTATTTAAATAATAAACAAGAATACATTTGTTTTGTTTCTTCTTCTTTGTGTTTGCTCATTTGAAATAACTTGTGTACTTGATGCTTTGGAATGAATTAATGATAATATTGTCACCTAATAGTGTCACATGTGTTTTGCGCAATCTGTGCGTCACACTTAGGTGTTTCCGCTTTAGCCGGGGTGTTACAGATTGGTATCAGAGTCGTGACTATAAGATAGGACATTAGACGTAGTGTTCTTGTTGGTTATATTTTATTTGCTTAATTGTTTAGGTTGCATGATTAGAAATTATGTGAGCCTAATTTGATTGTTCAATGCACATTATTTGGTTATTATTAATTTGTTTATGCCTCATGTACGCAAATACTATTATACTGATGATTCAAGTACTTCAATTACACAAGCACACATAAGTCTAAGGCTTATGCCTAGAAACAAAGAGTTTTCCAACATTTTCAATTATTGATTTTTATTGTGGTGTTCCGATATTTATTCTTCTTAAAGATGGTTCTGTATGGCGGGTATGTAGTAAACTGTAAGGGGGATGTGCATGTTTTCCGAAACTCTTGACACCAAGTTTATTGTAACCTAAGGATAAGCAATGCGTATAAATCCCAATCAGACGCGGGACCCGGTTGCTTACCTGGAGAGTTAGGAAAGAGCATGAACTCTATTAAGCCAAAGCATACCACTTTCAATGCCATATGAATCACAACTTTAAGTTTTCAAACGCGACCATGTTCTCTTTGTGAAAAGAATATGGTTGCACTCATCTATGTTTTACAATGTGTTTTAACTGGAAGTCCGTACACGAATACCCAACTTTCGGTTCGATTTAATTACGCATTTTTATACGAGAATAGTTAAGTTTTTAAAAAAATTGTGACACGTTTTCTTTATTTATACGCTCATTTACGGCTTAAACTTTTAAAAGTTTGCAAAGTAATAACCGAATTTCAAACGATTCCTTTGTTATTTTACTATTATGTGTTAGAAGTGAAAATTTAAAAAGTCATGGTGGTTTATGAACATTCGATTTTCAATTCGATTTCATTATTTATCGTAAGGTTAATATTTTTTTACATATGATTATTCAATAATTTATAAGGTTTTCGTTTGTTGAAAGGTGCAAACTCATGACGTTTCATGAGAATTCCAATTTCGATTTCAAAATTGTTTCATGCGATTTCTTTTCTTTACTTGTATCTATTAGTCGTTTTCATACTTACGTCTCAAGTCACGCGAATTATTCATGTTTCGTATCATGATTCCTTGTTTTCCTAGTTGTCACACTCAACTCGCGAAATGACAATCCAAGTTATCAAGTAAATGGCCTCCGTGATCCCGATCACCCCACATTTGACCGCACCTACCTTCATCGCTATAGTTAATTCAAATTCAAACCCAACACCATTCTTGGAAACACAAACTAAGCTCAACCGAAAGGTCTCGCGCTGAAACACACACTTTGTACAGTATGTGTAAATTCCATCACTTTACTTCCCTGAAGCGTTGATATACTTCTATTTGTGGTAGATTCAATTACCACTTAATGCCAAAATCTACCCAAACTCAACGCCACTCACCCATCTGCAAGACCTGTTCCTAACCATTTGTCTCAATCACATGTTTAACCTCATGCTTCAAGCCTACTAACATTGTGGTGACCTTTGCACACCTACCATACATTAGAAGGCCTAACTTGTTTCCGCCATGCAATGTCCTAACCCAGCATCCTTTGCCGACCTTATGCGATTTTTCGGTTTCAATACTTAGATATTTTTTTTTTTACAAAACTCATCAAACTTGTTTATATTTTCTTTTGCATAGTTTTCAACATTTTATTTCTTTTACTAACACCTCGCACCTAATCCCAAATCCTTAGTTATTTTAACCTTCAGTCAAATGGATTTTCTTTAAAAAGAATTTATTTCCTCTATTATCATTATTATTATTATTAAAATTATTAATATTACCATCATTATTAATGTTACTACTACTATGTTGTTAGTATCATCACCGTCATCATCATTATTATTACGGTAATTATCAATATGGTTATTATTAAAAAAAAATTTGTTATTATTATTGTTAATATTTTTATTATTATTGTTATTAGTAATATCATTATTACTAGATCATCGTCACTACTATTAATATAATAATATTTAAAGTAAAATATTTGCTTCAAACAAGTTTTTGAAACTATTTTTCATTCAATAATATTTTTATGATTAGTAATATTATTATTACTAGTATTATCATCACCACTAATAATAATGTAATTATTATTTCAAACCATATTTAAAGTAAATATTTGTTTCAAAAAAAAGTCTTAAGCCCTATAAGGCTATTTTTCATTCAACAAGTCGGATACTTTGACGATCATTTCTTTCATTTCTACCTTGGTCGTGGGCCAAAAGAAAACATTTTTCTTTTCACAAACTTAATCGATTTCAATATTTAAATATTAAAATTTCGTTTATCCATTTCATTTCGAGTTATTTCCAATTTACATGTTTATAAGATATAATTGTTTATTCATCTCGACGTTGCCATTGGTCACGTCTATGTTTTATTGGAGATTTTCATTTGTTAAACACCATGATATTTTGATACTTAAAAGTTACGTTTATTTAAGCTATTCTCGAACCTAATGCGTTATCAAGTTACATATTCATATTTCGTTGGTTAAATGCCACGTTTACTTACCACGTTATTCTCGACCCCATTATTTCAATCACATGTTACGATGTTCATAATTCTAAATGCTTCATTCTTTAACTTCATTACCTCGTTTATTTCGTTTTTCAAATCGTTTACTTGGTTTAGACTCAATGATTTTATTTACTTGACTTAGTGTTTCGCGTCGTCCTTGGTCTGAATGGTCTATCAATATGTTTTAGTAATGCTTACCCTTTAAATTCATTATTATTTTTTATTTTCAACGTTCTATATGAGAATTTTATGTAATTATAAAGTCCATGTCTTAAAACCACACAATAGAGCAAGTTATATGGACCATCCGACGATAGAGGTAATTATGGGTCGACACGTAATTATCAAAGTCCTCGTATGGAAAATATAATAAGTCCGGTTGTGTGAAATAACTCAAAACTTGGAATGATTTTTGGAGAACGGGGCAAATACAATATGATAAGGGCATGGTGGATACGCCGCTGGTACATCCTATATATAAGTGTCCTTGTCATATTTCCTATTTGTGGCGTTCTTTCGGATCATTCAAAGATCTACGTTATTTTATTTTAATTATGCATGTATAAAATTTCTAAAATTTCCAACAACTCCGTTTATTAGTTGTTCTTTTTATAAAAAAAATTTATTTTAATTTCGGGACGAAATTTCTAAAAGTTGAAAGTCCTGTAACATTCGTTACTTTTCAAACCCGATCCATTTTAAATTTTCGGTTTTGTTTCTATTTAAATTCATATACTTTAATAATATTATTAATTAATCTCAATTTTCTTTATATGTATTTTATGTGATCATTTATATGAAAATATACTTTTTACCATCCTTGTAGTATTGCATACTCATTTAAAGATTATTTATTCATGAACTTTTCCCATGCAAATCATTAGAATAAATCTTGGATTATTATTATTATTACCATATTTTTCATATGTTATTTTTTTTATTAACTAATAAAAATAAAGCAATTAATGTTTTAATTAAATAAAATTTACTAAAAAAGTTAAAACACTTTGAAAACCTTTTAAACCAATTTAATTTTTGTTTTTAATTATATTAAATATGATTAATTTTCATAAATCTCATAAGACATAACTACTTCATATCTTCACTATAAAAGGAGGACAAGTCCTCCATTATTTTCACACCTCAATCCACTATTTTCTTAAGATTAAAAGCACTAACAAGTAAGTTTTATGATTCCATGCATTTTATAGTTTTGTTTTGATTTAATGTTGAATGTTCATAATTTGTTCTTCATGATCATGTTAATTTTATAATAAAAATTTTATATTTTGGTCTTAAGAATCATTATGATCATGGATATCCAAAACAAACACTTTGATTTTTCTAAATCTTGGATCAAACCTAGTTATTGTGCAAGAACAAGCATGAATATATATTTATCTAAATCTTTTGATTTGTTTATCATCATAAACTTATATACTTTTTTTTAAATATAATGAATTATAAAAATTTCTTTTATTTAAAATATTTTACAATAGATATAGCATACTTCATATCTTTAAATTAATAATTCAGTAAATTAATTATTGTTTATGTTATTTCAACATAAACTAATATTTATAATTTCTTTAAAAGAATTTCATGCAAAACAATTAAGTTAATTAATTAGTAAATTAATTAATTATGTTACCAGAATAAATATAAATTGTTTAATCATAAATTGTTATTAATATTGTTATTTAATCTTATATTAATAAGTTATAATTATTTATTTACAAATCATTCTTCAACTAATAAGCATCAAATGATTTATATAAACTTTATTCATTTATATAAACTCATTACAAATCTCCAAGTCCCCATTTGTCATAGGTTAATGAAATATATATATTAAAATTAATGCCTCATTCCTAAAACTAATATTATTTAACTTTTATAATCCCAATAGTTAGTCTTTAAATTTTGTATATCCTTTTTAATTCTAGTTCGTGACGTTCAATTGTTTCGATTTCATTTACGTACTTCCGGTTTATTTCAAGTTTGTCTTCAACATCAAGGTGAGTTTCTCACACCCCCTTTTTACTCTTTTTAACTATTTTGAGGGTAGCATATATATCCTATCAAAAATTCAATTTATTTATTTATTATCTACAAACTACAATTCGCATCATGGACTTGTGTGTTTACTTGTTACTTGTTAAATTATTACGTGCATGGATTTCTTCGATAAGTATGATCATACGCCCCCCTTTGCACCCATGGACCATTTGTTTCTGATGGAAAAGGGACTCCGATCTAAGTACGTTGGTGCACAATCCCAACTGGAAAAGACCTTCATTTATTCTTTACACTCATGGACCATTCTTTTTAGTGTAAAGAACCCTTATGTGATTTTCACAAGTTTTCATGGAATTGTATGGTTTTATATATTTTTTTCAATTGTGTGAACTCACCTACTATTCAGTTAGTTGACTTTATTTAATATATATGCTACAGGTACTTTCGTTTGAGGATGAATTGGCGAAGATACTAAAAGTTAGGTTATTTAAATAATAAACAAGAATATATTTGTTTTGTTTCTTCTTCTTTGTGTTTGTTCATTTGAAATAACTTGTGTACTTGATGCTTTGGAATGAATTAATGATAATATTGTCACTTACTAGTGTCACATGTGTTTTGAGCAATCTGTACGTCACACTCAGGCGTTTCCGCTTTAGCCGGGGTGTTACAGTGGAAGTTTCTCAATTTCTTTCCTCCACCATTGTGGGATGAAAATTTTCTCTCCTTTTATTTCCTTACTTTTTCCTTTAATTTATTTTGTGGTTTGTTATATTAGAATTGGTTTGAGGCTATTGGTTATTGTTCCTTATAATTAGTTTATCTTACACATATGACTATATTGTAGGTCAAGATTCCTGGGGCTTAAAATGTGTTTAGGACTAATAATGTGTCTACGATGCCACATATCTTTAATAAAAAAAACTATCATATTTGAATCTAGGTTCACATTAATAGTTAAATCTTAAATTTTGTTTGTTTACGTGAGTTTTTTCACCAAGTATAAAGTACCATTACGCTTTATAATTCACACACATATATATATATATATATATATATTATGTGTCGTTTTCTTTTAAAATATAAAAGTATTATTACACTATTTAAAATATAGTACCTAATGTGTATGATATACATGAAATGCAATTTGAAAGACTATTTATGTAATACAATTATTTCTAATTATTGTTAAAGAATTATACGAAAATTGCTTATTGTCACAACAACATAATCCACCAATGTAATGTTTTTAATTCAAGTAAATTAAAAAATGTATTAAAAATAACAAAATATACACTTTTTTTTTCTTTTTTATATTATATTCTCAGTGATGCATTTACAACTATAATCAACCTGGTTGATTAAACCGTGTATTTTCTAATATAACATCCTTGGCAAACACAACATCAACTTACTCTTAGGTAAATCCTACATCGGCCGTGGATAAGAGAGATCCATGGTTAATAAGTAAATGTCATGCCTCTTCAATCACCAACGCGTTTTGGGCTTAGTTGGCTGTGGAGCATATGAAAATTCCACAGTTAAGCGTGCTTAGGTGGAAGTAGTACTGGGATGGGTGACCTCCTGGGAAGTCTCCATCTGGGCAACCAAAGAAAAAATCTGTAAGCTCTTCGTGGCAGAGCGGACAATATTGGTGGTGCGATGGGCCGGATGTTACAAGTGGTATCAGATCCACTCTTGTGTCGTTCGGGATGATGGGACACGCCTCATTGAGGACGATGAGTCCAAAGGGGGGGGGGGTTGTTTGTAACACCATTGGCAAACACAACATCGTCCCACTCTTAGGCAAATCCCACATCGGCCGTGGAAAAGAGAGATCCTTGGTTCATAAGTAAATGTCCTGCCTCTTCAATCACCAACGCGTTTTGGGCTTAGTTAGTTGTGGAGCACATGAAAACTCCACGGTTAAGCGTGCTTAGGTGGAAGTAGTACTAGCATGGGTGACCTCCTGGGAAGTCTCTATCTGGGCAACTAAAAACAAATCCGTGAGCTCTTCGTGGGCAGAGCGGACAATATTGGTGGTGCGAGGAGCCGGATGTTACATCTAAGATAAAGAAAAAAAAGAGTGTTTTACAAAAAATTATATCAAGTATTGTATTACATGTTATGTAACGTTTGCTAGAGCACCCATAATGCTCCTACATGGAGCTCGTTGTAGGAGGGTGAATTGGGCCTTTTGTTCTTGGTCATTGATTAAATACAGGTGAGATTTTAACTGATGGCTCATATTGATGATCCATGTGCAACATAATCTAACAATGAAAATGTTTTTTTTAGTTCAAGTAAAATAATAAAAAATGATTAAAAATAACAAAATTTATACTTCTTTTTTTATTTTTTATATTATCTCCTCAATGATTCATTTACGACTATAATCAACCCGGTTGCTTCAACCGTGTATCTTCTGAAATAAAGAAAAAAAAAGAAGATTTTTTTACAACTCTAAAGCTTTTAAATGTTATAAGATAATTAAGGAATGTAAAAAGTGAATACTTAAACATTATTTACATGTTATGTAAAGTTTGTTAGAACACCCATAATGCTCCTTCATGGAGTTCTTTTGGATTTTCAAACCTGCAACAATTTCAAACGCCACCATTATAGCTCTCGTTCTCATCTCATATCAGCCTTTGGTTGGAGTTCCAGACCGGTTTCAAACGAGCTAGTGGTTCCACCCACACATACAAGATTATTAAATATATTAGTTTAATAATATTTTTAGTCGGTGTATCAAATTATAACTTTGTAAAGAATAAATGTTTTAAAGGATGCTTGTAATATGATGTGAATAAGTGGCGGTAATTTGTGAATGGGTTTGAAATTGATAGCATCATGCCATCATGGATGGATGGTCAAGTATCAAAATTGTTGAGATTTCTATAAACAGCTAATCAAATACAAATTTTAGGATAATGTAGTTATGTAGATGATTTAAAATCACATTTAGCATTGCTTAGAGGGAGGCCCAATGAGGCCCAGTTAATTGAAAGTGTTCAAAATCTTAGTATTATTGCACTCTCCACTAGAACAGCAATCCAACTAAGATCTTCTATGATAACTCCAAGTGTCATTTTACACAAAGAAACCGATGTCATATATCAGCATTAATTTGTTGGTAACTATTAGCAATATTCCAGTCAACGAGTCAACATAGTCTTATAGGGAAATAATATTCAAATATCAAACTCAAAATATTCAGAATAGATAAGTCAATATAGTTAGCTTTAGATCCAAATTTATCTCCTGTAAATGTGCATCTCTAGTTACTGTATATAGCCTATATAAGGCATGTTAATCAATAGAATTATTTAACCTTTTCACAAATACTATTCAACCTTATAGTAACAAATATTTGAAAACCTAGATTTGACACCACATCATATTAATAGATCACCAGTAGTAAGTTATACACATTGTTTTTAGTAGCCTCATATACTTACAGTTCACACATGAGGTGTAATGTTTTAATGTCATACTATAGTAGTATAATTAGACAATTATTATAAAGATTATTTTAGATTCATGTATAGTAACAAACTAACATGTAATCTGTCAATATCAATTATGTTCCTTGATGTGTGTGTAAAGGAGACATCTTTCTTTCGATAATGAGTATTAAGTTAGTACATGCACATCTCTGCTCAAATGGATAGAAGAGGCCATTCACATTTGTTTTTGTTAGTCGTTCAAGATCGAAATCTAAGAACTAGAATCATATGTATCCAGTATTATATGGCATAATCTTTAACTTGCACTCAATTGATATCAGGGCAATGCACATGGGTGTAAACTAGCTTAGCCCGAGCTCGATTCGTCTTGACTTATGAGGGCTTGCGCTCGAGCTCGGTTCTTGGTTATTTTAAGCTCGGGTTCGGTTCGTTAATATTTATTAACTAATTTGTATACATTTTGTTTTTGTTTTTATATATTTAAAGAATAACCTTAAACAAGCCTAAGCTCGGCCGTGAAGTGTTAACATAATACATGGGAGTCCAAAAGAGGCCAGATTTAAAATTAAAATATAGGGCTTGATTGCTAAATGAGCTTTTCTGGCTCGACTCGAGCTCATGAGCTGCTCGGCTCGTTTGCACCCGTAACAATGCATAAGCTCTCATTTGAAGTTTTAAATTTGAGATTTCAATGAATGATTAGTTTCCCAAGTGTATTGTTAGCGACATGTTTTCGTTTATGTCGCCACACTTGTTCAGATTTTCTTAGTGGGAGCTTTTTTTATGTGCACATGGTAAAACATGATAAACATTGGACTTTTGTGAATGTTTTTCCTTCCTCCGATATGTCAAGATACAAACTAATATAAAGGGATGGAGGTCCACAATTATCTCCTTTGATTGTGGATCACCATAAAGACAAAATCTTGATTGATTCCTAAATATATGTAACACCATAACAACCAAATCAAACTACATTAAAGCTAAAATAATAAGACGGTAGTTTCCTTCAATATCCCCCTCAGCTTGAGCGTGAATATGTTGTGATGTTCAAGCTGGACCTGAATGTCTTGAATAAGTATCTCGGTAAGCCCTTGGTGAAGATGTTTGTGTATTGTTGTGGTGGCGGGACATGGAGCACTCTCACGTGGCCTATTCGAACCTTTTCACGAACAAAGTGGATGTCCATCTTAACATGTTTGGTACACTGATGTTGCACGGGGTTCCGGGTGAGTAAACGGCTGAGATGTTGTCACAAAAAACAATTGTGGCTTTGTTTGTTGGAGTCTTTAGCTCAAGAAGAAGATTTCGAATCCATGTGGCTTCTGCAACCGCGTTTGCAACACCTCTATACCCGGCTTCCGCACTTGATCTAGAGATGGTCGGTTGACGTTTTGAGGACCAAGAGATCAGGTTATCGCCGAGAAAAATACAATAACTCGACATTGAGCGTCGAGTATCCGGGCATCCCCCCCCCCCAAATCTGCATCTGAGTAGGCAACTAACGAGTGACTTGGTGACGCGGATAACTGTAGACCTAGATCGATGGTTCCATGAATGTACTTTAATACGCGTTTCATAAAATAGAAATGAATATCTCTCGGGGCATGCATGAATAGGAAGATTTGTTACACCTCATATGATAAATTGGGTCGGGTGATGGTGAGATATTGAAGTGCTTCGGCTAGACTTCGGCATAACGAACCATCCGGTAGTGAAGTCCCGTCAGTGGCACTAAGTTTGGAGTTAGTGTCGACGGGATTGTAACATGGTTTGCATGCGGTCATGTTAGCCATGTGTAGGATGTCTCGAGCATACTGAGTTTGAGCGAGGAACAAAGACTGATGATCTCGGGTGACCATGATGCCGAGTAAGTGATGAAGGGATCCCAAGTCAAACATGGCAAATTCAGTGGATAGTTTGTTGATGAATCTTTTGAGAAGGTCAGGACGGTTAGCCGTTAGAACAATATCGTCCACATAAAGTAGAAGATAGGCTACGTGGTTACCATTCTGGTAAATAAATAGATATGTGTCACAGATGTTGTTGCGAAAGCCCAAGAACGTGATGAAAGCCGAAAAGAGAGTATACCATGCTCTCGGCGCATGTTTTAGCCCGTATAATGGTTTCTTTAGCAAACCAACATGATTGGGGCGAACGGGGTTAACAAAACCGGGTGGTTGGTACATGTAAATGATTTCCTAAAGATCGCCATTTAGGAAGGCGTTTTTGATATCCAACTGATGTATCGACCATGATCGTGACACGACAAATGATAGAACTGTACAAATGGTAGCCGGTTTGACAACCGGGCTAAATGTCTCGGCGCAATCAATGCCTACTATTTGATATTTTATATTACACACGAGGCGAGCTTTGTACCGCTCCAATGTTCTATTAGCATTAAATTTGTGACGGAATAACCACAATGAATTTATGACCGGGTTGTTTACGGGCCTCTGATACCATGATAAACATTGGACTTTTGTGAATGTTTTTCCTTCCTCCCATATGTCAAGATACAAACTAATATAAAGGGATGGAGGTCCACAATTATCTCCTATGATTGTTGATCACCATAAAGACAAAATCATGTTTGATTCCTCAATATATGTAAAACCATAACAACCAAATCAAACTACATTAAAGCTAAAATAATAAGACAATAGTTTCATTCAATAAAACAAACTTATCACTTTGAGAAACTAAAGAATTTAAGCACATACCCATCCAACAAAGCATAACTGTCAAAAACATACTGTATTATCTCCAATTCAATATTTTGTATTTGGTTTTATATTTGTGTTTAAACGATGTGTATTTTTTGTTTGAGGAATAAACAGGACGTGATAATGCTTCAAGAACTGAGAGATAATTATGAAAAAATTGATGGTTCGGTTATTTTTAATATGTTTCAAAAAAATAAATTTGTTGAGTCAAAATGGATCTTCTTTTTCAATAGTTTCTATTGAAGAATCCCATAGAAACTCCATTGGTTCTTCTAAAAGTCAAGGTAAAAATGTTGGTTTTGTGTCTAAAGGAAATCAGTATGCACATAATAGGAAAAAATTCACGCGTAGTCCTAATTCTAATTTCAAATGTACTCACTGTAACAAAATAGGCCACACTGTGGATAGTTGTTTTGAAATTGTGGGATATCTTCAAGGTCCCAGATCAAAAGGAAATCCTAAGTCTAATGTAGCTAATAACAATAATGCTAAAACCGATGCTTCTAATTCTACTACTACATTAACTCCCGATCAAGTTTCTAGATTTTTTGGGCTCTTGAATGATAAACATGAAGAAGGTCAACAAGGTTCAAATGTAGGAGGTAAACCTCCGTGTTTTAATTCAAATTTTTTCTTGAATAAAAGGGTTTTTTCTTTAATAATAGTACGTCCACCCATACTGGGTGGGTAACTGATTCAGTTGCCAACGAGCACATGGTTATGAGTGACAAAGAAATTATAAATCCAATAGATGTTTCAGAATATAATATTAATATTAAACATCCTAGCGGTTCAAATGCAATGGTAACTAAAATTGGTAGCATAAAACTTAATGATTTTGTCACTCTAAATGATGTGTTTGATGTACCTGGTTACTATGTGAATCTAATGTCTGTTTACAAACTTGCTAGTGATAACAAAATGTCTTACCTTTAATGAACATAGTTGTTATATACAGGACTCACTTTCAAATAGAATCTTGGTGACTGGTAGTCAAGTAGATGGTCTGTATTTGTGTGGTGATGATTCAAAAAATTGAATGTGTGTTTCACTAGTTTTGATCAAGTAAATTTGTGGCATAGTAGGTTAGGTCATCCTGCTAGTCAGGTTTTAGAGGTCTTAAAACATAATCTAAATAATCTAAATATTAAGGTTGTTAATGATTCTGTCCCTTGTGATGTGTGTTATAAAGCCAAAAGCCAAACAACATCGTGAACCTTTCCCCCTTAAGTGAACATAAGTCACTTAAAGTTGGAGAGCTTGTTCATCTTGATGTTTGGGGCCCTTATAGGGTAAAAAGTAAAGAAGGATATATATATTTTCTAATAATTGTAGATGATTTCTCGAGAGCTGTATGGGTGTATTTGTTAAAAGATAAAACTGAGGTTTTTGTAAGCATTAAAACATTTTTAACATGATTGAAAATCAGTATAACACTTCTGTTAAGGTTTTCAGAAGTAATAATGGTACAGAGTTTGTTAATAAACAGGTACAAGAATGTTTTTGAAATAAAGGTATTTTACATCAAATTTCTTGGTACACACACACACATGGAATTGTGGAGAGAAAACATAGACATCTGTTAAATGTTGTTAGGGCTCTTTTGTTTGAAAGGGGGTGTTCCTCTTAAATTTTGGTCTGAGTGTGTTCTGATTGCAACTTATTTAATTAACAGGACTCCCTCGTCAGTTTTGAATTGTAGGTCTCCATATGAGCGGTTGTTAGGTTTCAAACCCTCTTTAAAACTTTTAAAAAGTTTTGATTGTCTATGTTATTATCTATTTTAAATAATACAAATAAATTTGAAAAAAGGGCAAACAAGTGTGTGTTTATAGGGTATTCTTTTACTAAAAAAGGTTACAAGTTGTGGGATATAGACAATAAACAAGTTGTTTTTTTTTTTGGGATGGCAAATTTTATGTAACAACATACCCTTTCAAAGATAGTTCTATATTAAATTCTTTCGATGTGTTTTCTAATAAAGATGTTACTAATTTGAATTTCTTTGATAAGTATTGTGATGATGATAACCAAATTCTTTTTCATACAAGTCTCATTGATGGAAAAGAGGGACACTTTTGATTTTAACAATAGTGATTTTTCTCCGAATAATAACCCAGATTGTGGAGGTAGGGTTGATAATCAGCAACCGCATAATTCTGTGGATGTTTTTAGTGAGGTGGAACCTGTTGTTGAGATTGATGAGGAAATAACTCTGACTGAGGGCACATCTAATGCAACACCTGTAACTGTAAGGAGATCTACTAGGAGTTCTATTTTACCTAAGAAGCTGTAGGACTTTATAGTTGAAGGTAATGTTAAGTATGGATTGTAAACAGTGTTGTATTATTCACATTTGTCTAGTGAAAACTTATGTTTAGTTTCTGTGCTTAATAAAAGTGTTGAACCAAGGCATTTTAGAGAGGTTGTGACAGAAAATAATTGGGTCACAGCCATGAATGATGAAATGTGTGCTCTTAATAGGAATCAGACCTGGGATTTAGTTGATTTACCCACCGGTAGGAAACCTATAAGGTGTAAGTGGGTATACAAAATTAAATATAAATCATCAGGTGAGGTTGGGAGATATAAAGCTAGATTAGTTGCTAAGGGTTATAGTCAAAGGGAGGTAATTGACTTCGACGAGACTTTTTCTTCGGTGGTTTAATGATTACAGTTAGATGTATTATTTGTCTTGGTGTTCAATATGATTGGCCTTTATATCAACTTGATGTGAACAATGCTTTTCTTTATGGTGATTTGCATGAAGACATTTATGTGACCTCACCTGAGGGATATTTCTCTAAGGATGAAACTAAGGTTTATTGGTTAAAAAAAATCCTTGTATGGCTTAAAACAAGCCCCAATGATGTGGAATGAAAAGCTTGTAGGTGTCTTATTAGATATCGGATTTGTGCAAAGTACCAGTGATTATTCCTTGTTTATAAAAAACAAGAAAAATGTTCTAATTGTTTTATTAGTATATGTTGATGACGTTGTTGTTACTAGCAACAATGAAAATGAGATCAATAGAGTTAAAACATTGTTAAGATCTAAGTTTCTAATTAAAAACTTAGGTTTGTTAAAATATTTTTTGGGAATTGAAGCGTTAAAAACAAAAAAAAAGGTTATTGTTTGTCTCAAAGAAAGTATTGTGTTGAACTTTGAATGAGTTTGGTTTGACTGGATGTAAGCCGGTGAATGTGCCTATAGAGAAAAATTTTGTTTTGATGTCACACCCCAACCTACGGCGGAAATGCCGGGGCGTTAACTGATTGTCACAGCTCACAAGGTTACTATCATGAAAGCGACAATATCTAATTAATTTATTTATTATCAAACAATATTCATATACAACAAAAAAAATAAGAAAATTACAAATACAAAACCAACTATTCTTGTATATGTTTTATCCTAAAGTCATCTCTATGTGAGCTTCAGTTCAATAAGCAATCCAAATCTATAACCTGCAAATGCGTACAAAATATATGTTTGTCAACAACACATGTTGAGTGAGTAGATCACCAGTTTTGACACAAACAAAAATGGTAATAATATATAATGATATAAGTGAATAAAAATAGTCAAAACTGTTATCTGTGAGTATAACCAATTAAACCATAGTACATACATAAACAATCAACCATAAAGAAAGGGCTAAACCGTTGCCACGCGAATGAGCATTGGTTACCAACAATGAGGTGTCGGTGAAACCATTGCCAATGCGATCGGGCTCTGGCCACTACGACGGTCGTATGATCATACTATAATGAGGTTATGTTGGACCTCTCCGAATGCGATTCAAGTAAGCAAGTAAGCAAATAGGAAGTAACCGGCAATCATTCAATTGATACACAGCACAAAGATCACAGTTTGCGTTTGAGAAATAATAAGAAATAATATGATAAATGGTACGCAATTGTCCCCAAAACATTTGAAAACAAATAAAATAGGGGAGTGGTTACTCACCTGATAAAGTAGAACAAACGATAATGAAACGATGATAGAAACTAAGTTAAATGAGTCCGAGCTTCTCGGGATGCGATGACTAGTGTCCCTAGTTATTAATGATAATAAGATTAATTATGAAGATATAACATAGTTTAATAAATTAAGATTTCGATAGAGTTGAGTTAGGTTTGAGATTGAGATATTTGTTGATTAATCTCTACGGTTATTGTTTTTAATACTCTTATTAATGATAAATTTCCCATTTATTACCCATGATATAATATATAATTAAATACTTAAATAATTTAATTAATATAAGATATGTTTGAAATAGTAAAATCTAAATTGAATAAAACAATTTAATTGCATATAAAGTGAGATATACTTGTGATTATTTGAATAAATAAGATTCGAATATTTAAGATTTTAAATAAATAATTATAATATGTAGTAGTACACACAAAAATATTAACAACTATTCATCTTAAATCTTTAACGAAATTTAAAGGTAAAGATATAATTAACATGTTTATCATATTTATTATGTTTTTGTTTGAAAACAAATATTTCCTATACAATAAAGATAAAAGTTTGTAAAACGCTCAACAATGAGAAAACGTGAAATTAAAGTGTCGGGTTTGCAAAATAGTATTTGTTTATTATTAATATTAATTATAATAATCAATATTAATCTAGAATACATTAATTAAAAATAAAAATAAAACAGAGCTGGGTCAGGGGTTCGAACCCGCGCCCCTGACCGATTCAGGACTCTAACCCACGTTGAGCAGCCATACGAGCCAGATGGCTCAATTGATTAAACGTTCAAACCATTAATTTACGAACCCGCTAAAAAAACCCCAAATCAATTACAAACCCTAGAACTACAATCGATTAACCTAGTTGAATTAACAATAGGGTAAATGAAATTGAATTAGAAACGAACCTACTGCAAGGTTTAATTACTTAGATAACGACGGAATTGATCACGAAACATGAACACTCAGCCGCGGCCATAAACGGTGATGAACGGACAAGAGAATGATGATGTTAATTAAATTGCGTATGAGGGTTTGTTGGCGACGGGGAGAAGGTGATTCCTGCAGATTTAATTGAGTTTTAGTGGCCTCTATCTTGCATATCACGAATCCCCTATGACGGTTTGGTTATAATTAAAATACGTATCGTTATTGATCGACCTAACATAATTATTTGAGTCGGTGTGCCGATTATGGAATGGTTAACAATATGCATTAATCAATTTCCAAGTTTAGAGCGTGGATTAACGTTCAAGAAATCAATTAAGATCATCGGGTACGGGTAAACAGGTTTGAATAAGGGTTTGGGTAAATGGGTAAAAGGATTATAATATATTAATTATCCAGATTTGCATAAATGGTCCCTGCAGTTTAAGTGTGGGTGCAAAAGAGGTTAAAACTATATTTTAGGGTGTAATTTGTATACATGACAAAATTATTTTGATAAATTAATTAACTTTATATAATTAACAAAATAATAAAATATTAATGTCTCGATAAATGAGTTGCTTCGTTGATTACAGTTACCCGATGACGGGTCGGATATTGTTGTAAATAAATTAAGCGAAAATCCGAGTTATTACAGTCTCCCCTACTTTAGGGAATTTCGTCCCGAAATTAAAGGATACCATGACAAAACCACTAAATTTTGAGGAAAAGAAAATTTTAAATATAACTTTTAAAATCTAACATAACACAGAACTTTGAATAGGTAAAATAACGCTCCAAATGAAAATCCGATAAGGACACTTATATATAGGATGTACCAGCGGCGTATCCACCATGCCCTTATCATCTCTACATTTGTACCGTTATCCCAACTACTTTCAATTCTATATTATGTCACACAATTGTACGCATTATGATTTCCATGCGAGGACTTCGATAATTATGTAGGCCTCCATAATTACCTAGGTCGTCGGATGGTCCACATAACTCGTCCCATCATGTGGTTTACAAAACATTTGAAAGACATAACATTGCGAGAAGGTTTTTTTTTTTTATAAATATGAGGAAAGTGTTAACATATTATAAGACCATTGGGGGAGTTGATTAATTATAAGTGTAAAATCAGAAGATTATATAAAATATTTCTAATAACGCAATTTAGGTGAACTTTCAAGTTTGATTTATGAAATTAGTGAAAATACTAAAGTGACTTAGAAGTTAAGAGAAACGGAAACATTGAAGTTGGGATAGATGATGCGTCGATAAGATCGATTGTGAAGAAAGAGAGTGGGGATACGAGCCAACTAACAAATTTATGTGAACTTACAAAAAATTCTATGATTGCAAGGATAACATCAACAAAAGTTTATGAATGAATTAATTGATAATTGTAGACGAATAATAACCTGTGAAATTTTTAAATATTGCAACATTCGAGGTAGAATTCATAAGATCGAGAGTACAAATTTGAACAAGATTAAACGAAGACTTTGAGAGATTTAGTTTAGTTAAATGAGAAACTCATGAAATTTAAAAAGAACTTTATACAACATTGAAATGTCGCAATTAAGTATTTAAGATGAGGTAAATTAAAATATTAAAGTACTTGTAGTAGTAATTGAGAATGCAAAAATATTAATGCAAATATTTATGTATACAAACAAACTGTAAATAGATGAAATTGGGAAGCGGATATTAACGAATCATCGCAGGTTTTCGACAACAATCGTGCAAATGTCATTAGATAATAGTGAAAATTAATAATAAAATTCCAATTAAATCACTGTGGGAATTCAATGAAATTCGGCTTTTTTTTAATAATGAAAATTAATTTAAATAATGGAAAATAAAATCCATAGCGGAAATAATTTTGTTTAAATGAGGACAAGTTCAATTAATAATAGAATTATTACAATTCAATTTCAACGATAAAACTTTACAAGATGAAAGGTAACTTGTAATGCACGAGATCAATAAATACGCGACATACAAAAATGTTAAAAATCAAATGTGAGAGTAGAAATTGACACGTTGTCAATAATTTAATAAGCAAACAAGGTAAATGAGAAAAATACAAATTGAATAATATGGTCAACTAATAATTGACTGCCGAAATTGTGTCTTGTATAATTGAAAAAAAAATCGTTTCGACTTATGAGAATCTAAATATTTTGATTAGTTGACGAAATGTTAATGAACCAAATCCTACAATTTTGATCAAGTAAAGCCAAACATATAGATAAGTACGACAACCAACGATGTTGACCTTTGTAAAGATAAGAAATTTTTTATTGTATGCGAAAACGATGTTGACCTTTGTTACAAAATAACTAATTTAGACAAATAATCGTTTAAGGTATAATTGAATACAAAATACGTTTAGACGAAAATGATGAAGACGAAAAAAAAATCTTCTTTGAGAAAACATAACTACGATTGGTTTAATTCAAAACACATTTTTTTATTGAGCTTATGAAAACTTAAATAATTGAGATCGAATGATTTGGGGTACCTTGAATAGGTCTGTGAAAACGAGGTTTGACTAAGGTAAGCTTGATGAAATTAAGTCTTTAGGGTCTAGAATCGAGTAAGCGAGAACGACCTTGTTACATGAAGAAAGCCTAAAAGGCATAGAGTTGGTTGGTTTAAGCTAAATGAGCATGGGTAGTATGGTACGGTGCCGGTATAATTAGAACTCGGCGTGAATTAGTAAAGAACAATGTGTTGCGTAGGTGATTAGGGTCTCCATAATTGTAGTAGGCACGTGTAGCAGGTGCATAAAGCTAAGTCGACGGCATAGACCGTTGTGGGATATCTTTGTGTCGTAGGCAGCGTAACGACAAGTGTTAACGGGATAACCATAACTGTTATAGTGAGTGTAAGAATAACACAAGAATTGAGTTGGATGACGAAAGTCGCGAATAAGACGTAACGAGTGTATTCCAGTGTAAGGTTTCTTGTTTGGGACACTATGATTTCGTTGAGATTGATAATTGGTTTACTTAATAACCTAAACTCGATTATTAAGCTTGCGTTTGTTATTATCGTTATTATCGTTGTTGTGAGGGTGAGTAACGGTAAATGAATCGAAATTTCTCCGAAAGAAATTAGTGAACAAGATTAAATTGATTGCATTAGTGTTTTGAGTTAGAATTTATACCCTAGAGATTGTAGGAGCTATCTCTTTGACAGTACTTGTGGTCATAAAGCGGGTGTAGAGAATATATGACCTGTATTGTTTGATGTAGAAATCATTCTATAATTATGTAAATTGAGATTAAATGAGTATAAATAATAGGTTGTGTAAATTTTCTTATTAGTTACTAAAGAAAAAGTGAAATTCGACATAAGTTGTGCTAGCATTAATCATGACTTAAGGATAAGTCCGAATTTAAATGAGGTAATCTATTCGATAATTCGTTAAGTATGTGATATAATCAATGAGATGATTTGATATGATATTTTATCAAGGCATAACAAATTAAAATGTTAATGCTTAAAATTTGAGGGTGATAACTGAGATGTAATTGATAGTTATTGGGGGTACTGAGTTACTTGTGATAAGTTCGTTAATTGATAACTTGATAATCATGAACATGAGGGATATTGTTTAAATATTAAGGTATTTAATAATACTTTTATTATATTTGATAATCTGATGATGTTATAATATGCGTATGAGAAAATAGCTATTAATTGCTCTTGATAATTTGTGAATGTGATAATATGAGTGCGAGATAACCGATTAAATAATTATATAGTAAATTGTTTAGATGAACTTGTGATAACAGAGTCCCAGTGAGTGAATGATTTGTGCTTCATCATGGGAATGAAAATATTTGTGAGTATGTGAATGAATTGAATCAATAAGTCTTGGTTCAATATAATTGAATAATTAAATAATTGAGTCAAGTCGTAACTTGTTTCAAATAGAATAAAATACATAAACAAATAATAAATAACGTAAGTTTCTCGATTTATCGGGTTTCCCGTGAGCTTATTCATGATATTTTGTTGGTCCATGAGTGTTACGTGCCATTTTAACCGACCAAACTAAATAACGAATGACAAATGTAAGTATGAGTAGTTGAAGTATCTCATGTATCACCACGCGTGATAATGCTCCAACCAAATATCGTAAATATAATAATTGTGAAAATGAATAGTTGGCATGTCCATGGCGTCCCATGGATTTTTCACCCGACCAGACATTTAAAAAGTAATAAAATAATAACAATAAAATGCAATGGAAAAAAATGTAACCGTTAACTGATTACGATAAACACTAAAAAGGTAAAAACAAAACTTAGGAAATCCTAAAAGAAATTCCCGTCAACGAAAACAACCAACAAAAATTTAAATGTAAATATATATCTTGGGAATGAGGTATTGCGTCGGTGTTATAAAAATATTTTGAGGATGAGACACAGTCTCGGAGTAATAAAATATTTTGAGAGTGAAGCATAGCTTCGAAGTTGTGTGTGTACATGACAATAAAATAAACAATTAGCTAAGCATATAAATAAGTATTTAATCTAACAAGTAATTACGTAAGCTGTAAACAACCAAATAGAACACATTAGGTAAACAAATAAGCACGTATGGGGTTCCTAAGCATGTTACTAAGGCACCACTAACGACCTATCTTAAACCTTCGGCTCTGATACCAATCTGTCACACCCCAACATACGGCGAAATTGTCGGGGCGTGAACTGATTGTCTTTTTCATGATAGCAACCTTGTGAGCTGTCGGGTGTGACATTTAACCTCTTTAAGTAAAAAGGATGATACTTTGCTACAAAATGTTACGAAGTATCAAAAACTAATTGGAAAGTTGATTTATTTATCTCACACTAGGCCTGATATTTCATACTCTGTTCAATATCTTAGTCAATGTATGCATAAACCTACAAATGTACATTTGGGGCTTGCTTGAGATTACTAAGATATTTGAAAAAGTCACCAGGCAAAGGTGTGTTGATAACTAAGTCTAATAATATGGATGTTGTGGCATATTCTGATTCTGACTGTGCCAAATGTTTGGCTAGTCGTAGATTAGTCACTGGTTTTTGTGTTTTTTTGGGAAAGTCATTGGTGTCATGGAAAAGTAAAAAAATATACGGTATAGTGGTCTTCAGCTGAGGCTGAATACCGGGCTATGTGTGATACATGCAGTGAAATGACTTGGTTATTAAAGTTGCTAAAAGAATTGCAAGTTTGTGTAATTCTACCTGTGAAGTTGCATTGTGACAACACTGCAACTATTTCAATTGCTGCTAATCCTATGTTTCATCATCGTACGAAACACTCCGAAGTTGATTTGTTCTTTTTGAGGGAAAGAGTAGCTGCAGGAGTTGTGAAGATAGTTCAAGCCAAGTCTTCAAATCAGCTAGCTGACCTTTTCACCAAAGGTTTGTTTCTGAATCAACATTCTATTATTTGTGATGAGTTGAGTTTGTTTGATTGTTTCATAATATTGTGTCACACCCCGACATAAGGCCTAGGCGTGTGACCAATAGTTGGTACACGTTTTGTAAATATATCAGAGTTTATGGGTTAATTTTAGCAGAAGACTTTAAGTTTGATTAAAATATTAATTTACATTAAAAATTTACTTGGGAATTAAATACCCAAGTATTCATTTACAAAATATGTGTTTATATTACAAGGATTTTAATATCAAAAGTTGAATCATCTTGTAACGCGCTTCTAATTCCATGACGACTCCAATCCTTGCTACTGCTTATAGTTACTTAATTACCCGCATTAGGTGGAAAAATACGCCAGCTATGTGCTGGTGAACGCGTATGACTTCAAAAATAATTAAATAACAGTTACAATACAAATATAGTTTTCTGTACAAGCTCAGCAGAAATATTTCTACTCCCGGGATTTGTATCACTACCCTACACACACAAAAGTGTTCCTCGAACCACGTAGCCCCTAATGGAGAACTAATTATGACTGTTAGCCCATGGCCACGTAGCCTTTGACTGTTTAGGCTAGATAGTTATGTATGGATCCAGACACCTGTGTAATTTGTCTGAGTTGCTTTTATTTTCTATTTTGTATTATAAAGTTTTAGAGATCACATAATATCGTGTAAACGTTGACTGACTCTTTAAGATTAACAATCATTTCATCTTATAGAGTATAAATCTGTTTGACTGTTTGTAAAGGTTTAACGTATTCACCTGTACCGTTGGTGTACGTTTGAAAACCTTAACTATGAATGATAATGATATTAACCTATACATAAATAAGTTTGTATAAATACTTCGAATGATGTTTCTTGATTAAGCTATTGTCCTTAAGCTTAACCTTGATAAAGTTTTTAACTTTACTTTTGAATGAAAACACTTAGTTTTATGTGACTTCTAATATAGTATGCTTTGGCTTAATAGGTTCTAATACGATGGTGAGTTTCTCCACGTAAGTAAACAGGTCTCGCGGTTGATTGAGATTTATACGAATTACTTTTTCTTAGGCAAGAAACTCGCTACTAGTGATATCCCCATACAGTTTACTACATGCCCGTCAAAATATAACTTTTTTTAACATTACTTCATCAAGAAGTAACATTTATGAAAACCTTTTGTGAATGTTATAAAATACTTTTAAGGTTAAAGGTCATAGTCTCGATTAAAGTCTAGGATATAACTTGAACAACTTAAACATAATTCCTACCTTAGACGAGTACTCAGAATACTAATAATAAGAAAAGAGTGACGGCTTGACGGTAGGATCTTGATATAACTTGCTTAAACGAATGATAACTTGTTTATAACTTCAAAACTTGCACGAACTTCTAGAAAACGGATCGTCGGCTCGTCGTAGAATCGGGCACGATTCCCTAGGTTGAGTGTGTGAGAATGGAAGTGATTTTGGGTTGAAATGGGTTCAATCCCGTAACCTCCTATTTATAGGCAGATTTTACACTCGATCGCGATACGCGATGGAGTATTTAGCCGGTCGTCGCGTATCACGGCGCCACAATTCTGCGAGAATGCCACGTGGCCTGTCATAACGTGCCACGTGGTGACACATGGTTGGACACGTGTAACCGGTTACTTAACGAGGTCATAGCGTGTCGCACGTGGCACGTGGTTGGACACATGTACCCGGTTACTTAACGAGGTCATAGCGTGTCGCGATGGTCCTATAGATCAGGCCATTGCGTATCGCGAAACCGCCCTAATCTTGATTTGTGTGCAAGACAATCGCGTAACGCGATGGTTTAATTGTTGCCCCATCACGTATCACGATGTGTCTGAAGTTTCAGAATTTTATTTTAAGTCCCTAAACTATAAAAGGTTTAACATTTTTGGCTAAATTCTAAGAGGATAGTTTACGTGGTGTTACATTGTTGAGGGGGTGTGTCAATATATTGGATTATCTCCAATTCAATATTTTGTATTTGGTTTTATATTTGTGTTTACACGATGTGTATGGAATATACTGGGCGTGATAATGCTTCAAGTCTGATGGGCTAACAATGATTAGTGCTAGGCTGTTGATGGGCTAACAAATTGGTTGCTGAGCTGGTGCTGATTAGAAGCTTATCTCAAGGCCCAAGGCCAGCTACCGGGTTTGCTGTAATTTTGTTATATTACGAGAAAATATATTTTACTTAGTTTTATTCCTTTCATTCTATTTTTTCTCTTTTAATTCCTCTCAATATCTAGGTCATCTGAATCAGTTTTGATCTTACTAGTCGTTCTTGAGTGTTGTTAGTTTTTGTTAGATCATCATATTTGTGATCTAAGTTCTTTGTAAGTAGGTTCAATCGGTGGTGTAAAAGATTTTTTTTCTAATAATAAGTTTCTGGTTATTTTTCCTGGTTTATTTGGAGCTGTCTTCAATACCTTTGGAGAAGTATAGTTTGTGACAATAACTTTGAATTATTAGATGACTATGTTAGTTATTCGTGTAGCACACGGGTTAGAATAAGTAATTTTTCTAAATAATAACATAATGTGAAATAAAAAAAAAACAAAATAGCAAAAGACGTCATTTATGTTTGCACGGTTTTTCAATAGACGTCATTTGGCAAACTTAATGACAGAAAACATCTTTTATATTTGAAAACTCTATCACGTTTTGTCTCTTGACCCTAACTCAGTTAACTTTTTCCGTTAAATTTGGTCATGTGCATCCCACATGAGGGTAATTATGTAAATTTATAATTATATATTTAATAATTAATATTACAACTCTCTACACCTATCTTCTCTCTTTCTTCTTCAACCAACCAATTCATCTTTATCCCCATTCCACATGTAATTCTTTCTTCTTCCACCTTTCAATCGTTATTCCTCCGGTCACTACCTGCACCACCCACCCAAACACCACCACAAGCTAACGCACGCTGGAAATGTGGCTAGCCACTATCATCGTCCTCCCAAATCCGTAACCCTAGCCGCCACATCAAAACCCCCATCACAACCATCAACCAACACTTTACCGTAACCCTACCGTTTAATTGAATTGAATAAAATCCTGAACTTGAATCAGAGACTGTAGGGGTTAAAGTATTGGCACTCACCGAAGCACCCGAAATCGCTTTAAATCCGGTCTCGTTAGGTCTCGAAGAAGCCGAATCGTGAGGCGGAGAGAATCGAAGCAATTGCGAAGGCGAAAGGAAGCGACTGGAGTTATTAGGAGACAAGAATCGATTTGATGACCGGGCGTAACAGAACGAGTGACCTAGGGTTTCGTTTAGTGGCTCGGCGGCGGTGAAAATGAGGTCCGGCGAGTGGTTCTGTCGCCACTGCTTCTCCGACAGGTTGAGGCACAGGAGGAGCTGAGAGAATCAGCTCCCATCACATTTGGATCGTTACTCATATTAACTTTTTTTAGATGGCTTGTTTTGGTGATGGTGACACATGGTGGAGATAAGCGGTGGTGGTGTTGGGTGTTGCAAGTGGTGGCGGTGGTGGAGGTAGCTGAAGGAGTTGTGGAAGAAGAAAGAGTTGTAGTTGGAATGGAGATGGAGATGAAGATGAATTGACAGGTTGAAGAGAGAGAGAGAGAGAGAGAGAGAGAGAGAGAGAGAGTTTATTTTTATAAATATTAATTATTAAATATATATTTATAAATTTACAAAATTACCCTCATGTGAGATGCACATAACCAAATTTAACGGAAAAAGTTAACTGGGTTAGGGTCAAAGGACAAAACGTGATAGAGTTTTCAAATATAAAGGATGTTTTCTGTCATTAAGTTTGACAAAGAACGTCTATTGAAAAACCGTGCAAACATAAAGGACGTCTTTTGCCATATTCTCTAAAAAAAATGTATCACAATACAAAGATATATTATATGGTAAAAAAATTACACATTACGCAATTTGGAAATAAAAAGTTAGAAAATTCTTAAATCATGAATTATTTTTTTGTTATTTTATATATCAAAACTTAGTTGTAAATGACTACTTTTTTAAACCAACTCGTGGACCAAAACTCATTCTAATCTTAAACTGTTTTGACATGAACAATGTTTGACACTTTAACCGGTTAAAGAAACCTATCTGTTTCGTATTGGTTACTTATAAAAATCTAATGTTAATAACTAATGCAATATATTTTATATTAAAAAAATTAACATATTTATGATTGTATTAATTCTTTTAAATTAGGATGAAATTATTAAAAATTTAAAATGAGATATTAAAAAGAGACATGTACTTAATATGAGAGAGAAGAGAGAAAATTTTGTAACGATCAACATAGTGATGACATGCGACATTTACAAAACTTTATTTATTAAATAGTATAGGTTAGCTACCCGTGTACACACGGGTTAGAATAAGTAATTAGTTAAATAATAACACAATGTGAAATACAATAAATATGTTCACAAGATATAAAGATATATTATATGATAGAATAAATTACAGATTACACAATATAGAAATAAAAAGTCATTAGAAAATTCATAAATCTCTAAATATTTCTTTATACATAATATTTTTACTTTTTATTTGTAATTTTATTTTCTATATCAAAACTTATTAGTTCCACATTTTTTCTGTTTTTAACTCTAAATAATGTAAAACATAACCGACCATGAGTTAAAATAAGTTGTCTCAAAAACAAACTAACCATCTATAATAATTGACCTTATCTTTTATTATTTTCATTGCAAAACAAAAATAAAGTGAAAATTTCATTCTTTGAAATTAATCATTTTATCTAAAGGTATAAGATTTTTTTAAGAATAAAAGTATGAGTTCCAATATTACTTCCGGATATGATTTCGGCTTCTATAACACAGTTATCATACTGTACTTTCACATATAGTTTAATTTCATTGCATAGACCAATTTGCTAGTTTATATTTTAAACAATATCGGCTTTTAGGACCAACCTAAAACTTTTTGAGGTCATTTAAAACATTAAGAAACTAATATTTTCTTTTACGTATCATTTTATGTTTGATATATACCATCTTAAGAATGGTAATATTTTCATCTCCCAGAAACATGGATAGCAAACGTTTGCTGATTTTTAAGGTCAGCCTCATTTTTTGGTGCAAGTATATTTCGCTCAATAAAAAATCTATATTTTTGAAGTCTTCAATAATATAAGAATATACAAAGTCAATTTATCTATGATTAATAGTGTGCTAATGTCTAACATTTGTATTTTCAAATATAAAAAGTTGTCTTATCCACCTGAAAACCAAAACATGTAGTCCAGTGTTTATATTTTTGTGGATTTTTAAGATAATGAACTTAACATAAATGATAGGTTGATTAAATAGTCAGTTAAAAAAAGTTGTAAATAGTTAGTTTTTTAAACCAACCTGTTGACCGAAACTCATTGAAATCAAAAATTGTTTTGACCCGAACCATATTTGATACTTTAACCGGTTAAATAAGCTCGTTTGTTTAAGTTAACATAAACATTAAGAATACATCAATAGAGAATTTGTCTTTCCAAGGTTGAAAGAAAAAGACTTGTAACTTAGTAAATAATCATATATATTTAATAAGTTAAATATTTATATAAAACAAAATAACATATTTATGTTGGTATTAAAATTTTTAAATCAAGAAAGAATTATTAAAAACAGAAAATGAAATATTAAAAAGTAAAAAAAAATGAAATACAAATCCTACTATACTATTAAAACAAATTACTTTGTTGCCATATGGTCCCTACCTATTGGACGTTTTTCTTATATTCCAAAAATAACTAGCACTTCTCTATTTTTCTTACCATTAAAAGAAATCAAAAATAATAATAATTAAATTCATTAATTAAAATACTTATGTAACCATGAAAGAGAAACCGGTTTCCTATTTCGTATTCTTTCATCCTCAATTGATTCTTTCATACTAACCTTTTAACCTAATCCACCCTTGGAGCCGCAAACATTCAATCGCCTATTGTATATCAATCGGATAAATAATTTATTATCCTAGCCTCCATTCAAATCGACACCGGTTATCGGAACACAATTTTTGCAATCGACTGTATAACAGCCTCCATTCAATTGACTCTTTCATCGACTGTATAACGACAGTATAATTTTGCAATCGACTGTATAAGATCAATGAAGATTGTTAATCAGATCTTCACATCGATGGTTAGTATTTTCATTTGTTAGGTTTGTATCTTCACATTCTTAGCTTACTATTTTTATTGTTTAATTGATAGGTTTCGTATGGTTAATGGTTAATTTTTACTGTAAATTTTTGTGTTTAATAATATTTTAGATTATTAACCTAGGTTAGTATATTACATTGTTCTGTTATTAGGTAAAATTGTTAATTGTTAATTGTTTATGTAACTTTATATGTTTTCTCTGTTTGATGTGTAATTTTAAATGTTTAAAAAATATTAAATGTCTAATGTTTTATACGGAGTTCTCTGTTTGATGTTTATTGATAATGTTAAATTTTACTTTATTATGTTTCTCTGTTTGATGTTTATGTAAACTTATATTTGATGTGTATAAGTTATTGTAACTTTATATGTTTTATGTGTATAAGTTTTGAATATATGTAATCTGTAATGTGTAATGTGTAATTCTTAATTGATATGGTTCCTAATAAATTTGACTATTTCTAAGTAATTTAAATTGTTTTCAAAATAATAATTAGCAATTATTATTTTGAAAGCTAATAATAATTGATTGTTTAATGTGTAATTGTTTCCAAATATAATTAGCAATAATCGATGGTTTATGATTTTTGGTAAATCACATTATTACTATAAGTTTATAATCTTACTGATTAAAATTTCAATTCAAATTCAACTTTGCTTGTTTACTTTTGTAAACATGAATCTCCTATTTTATTTAATTTATTCATATTGATTATATGTTAAACTGTTTCCTTTGTTTATTTATGGCAATTATGGTATTTGTTAAATTTTTAATTTTTAATGTGTAACTGATTCTAAAATAAACTTAATTTTTCTAATTTTGTAAACATGAATTGTTATTATTGTTATTGACTGCATCCGAGTCAATATAATAGTTATGACTTATTATTGTTATTACTTTTATTGTGTTACTAATCAACCCCTAATTACATTCTTAGGTTATTACTACCAATAATAAGTAAATACGAATTATCACTTACATATTTAAATTCCATAATTGAATTTAATAAAATTATTATATTTACACATTTCCTTTTAATGTAACATTTCAAATTTTTTAACAGATTATGTTCATCTATATATACTTCAAAACCTAATAAAGAAAATCTCACATTTCTCTCTTGCTTACTGAACATTCATATTTCTTATCTTTTCTAGGTTTTTATATTTTCTTGAAATTATAAATATCAGTTATTGAATTATTGTCTTTGCTTTAATCTTATTTTTTATGACACAGCAAGATGGAATCATCAACCGTTACCATGTTTAAGGATTTGGATGTTTCCAACAACGACTGTGTACTGAAGGTTCGTATTCTCAGACTATGGCGTTTGAAGGACAACAATATAACCGGAGAGGATTGGTCAATTGAAATGATTTTACAAGATGAGATGGAGTGAAGGGTTACGAGTGTAAGATTGAAAGTTGTAATTCTCAAGGGGTAACCGCTGGACCAAGGTAATATTTTATACGTTTAAAATTTATTATACTAATATTTTTGGCTTACATAATATTACTGTTATACATTGTTTAATAGACTTACGTCAATCAATCTTCATTATGTTTCAGATTCCGTATTCCTATTCGTGTCCAAGATACCACCAGTGTCGTTTCGCTTACTTTGTTTGATCGTGATGCAAGACAGTTGTTTAATAAGGCTGTAGATCATTTTGTGACCACTGATGTTAAGGTATGCTACTAATATACACAATTGATTACATAGTTGACTTTCATATTTTGCTCCTGTATTTTGTTTCCTGTGTTTTTTGTTTATGTAATAGGAAAAAACCTCCATTTATTATTTGTTTTAATTGTCTTAATTTTATTACTTTTGTGTTTCATTTTATAAAAAACATCATACACAATTCAACATGATTTTCAATTCTTTCATTAAACAGAAACTTAATTTGAATATAGTATCTTACCTTCCTTTTGTTACTGCTTTTTCATTCCTTATGATTTATAATTATGTTTAACTTACAATCAATTACTACTGTTTTGTTGAAGCTTGATCCCATGCACACATTTCCGGATGAACTCAATATTATACTAGAAAAAAGGTTTGCTTTCGTTGTTGAGGTTAGTGACTACAATATAAGAAACTCATATGATGTGTACGGTGTCATCAAGTTAACGGACGACGAGGACGTTCTTAGTGACCTTGATAAGCAGCTTGGTCATGGTCAGGTATTATGACGTGATTTAAATTCTAAAATTATGAAAATCTACCTAATCCATTTGTTTGTTTAAGAGATTATAGTTTAATTAATTTTGACTTCATTTGCAGCCTAACGACAATCAGTCTTTAACAATTGGCTCAACCTCTGGCCTGAAGACAACCGAAAAGGTAATACGTGAAAAATACTCATGGAATAAGTGTCCGTTTCCACAAGTTTAATATTTCATATTATATAAATGTGTGCACTCAAAACATTTTTCTAAACTTCTATGTAGGATATGTGTAAGCCTTCCTCCAACCAGTTTACTCCTATTTCAATGTCAGAAGATGTGATTCCTGATCGTCTTGAGTCGGTTGACGAAAAGATTAATTCTAATCCTATCGTTGATGTAAAACTCAAGCGCAAGTTGGATGACGCTTACGATGTTCATGATGACACTGGTATGTCTGCAACCAAGACGAAGGTTGACGAAAAACAAATTGATGATGCTAATGTTGGTGAGGGAAATATCGTTGGAGTGCCA
This sequence comes from Bidens hawaiensis, assembly GCF_021521415.1. Taxonomy (NCBI): domain Eukaryota; kingdom Viridiplantae; phylum Streptophyta; class Magnoliopsida; order Asterales; family Asteraceae; genus Bidens; species Bidens hawaiensis. The sequence goes on from NW_027491349.1 coordinate 575,512, forward strand.
AAGATATAAAAAGGAAGGATTTGAAATTTCCGTAAAAAATTAATGTTTTTGTATGCATGCATGGATCCTTTTATTTTTTTCTCTGTTTTGGGTTTGGATATTTTGAGTTTATTGTCCTTTATTTGACATTGTGAGTTTGGTTTTATTTGTCATATTTGAACAATTATGGATTCAAGGAATTTTTGCTTTCCTTATGTTATGTGTGGTTTTTTTGCTGAATTTAATATGGATATCAATGCTTCTATAAATATCTTCAAACGCAATATTCTCCTTGGTTTTTAGTTTAGATCAAGTACTATGCTTATTATTTATAATGTTGGTTTGTAAATAACATTATTTTTATTAAACTAAAAATTATAGAATCTTCATCTTTATAATGTTGGTTTAAAAATACGAAATTTTCTAAAAACTTAAAATTATAGAATCTTCATCATTGTGCTCCTACTAACATTAATACTTACATTGGTACTATCAACATGCAATTAACGAAGACAGTTTCCTGTACCGTTTTGTTTTGCAATGATAATTAACAAAAGTCAAGGGAAGTCACTAGCAAGAGTTGGAATATATCTTCGACAGCCGGTGTTTACACATGGTCAGTTATATGTGGCTTTATCACGAGTGAAGAGCAGAGCCGGTGTGAAAATGCTTATATTAGATAAGGATGGTAATTTTACAAATAAAACTACAAATGTGGTGTATAAGGAACTATTTAGTTATTTATGAAAAATGAATTTTCAAGTTTTTGTTATCTATAAATAATTGTAAAAACAAAGTTATTTAGTTGTTTATGAAATAATCGTTTTCAATTTTGTATTACGTTTATAGTAATTGTAGAACCAATGTTCTGTTTGGTTGAAACTTATGTTGAACAAACTATTTGGTTATAATATGTTATACTCACAACTCTATATAATGTTAATGTGTACTCGAGTGTTGTTGTTAAACGCTTTACATATTTCCACCCGTGTCGTACACGGGTCAATAACCTAGTTATTAATAAAAAAGAGAAATGTCAAATGTATTTAATATAAGAGAGAGGAGAACAATTTTTGTAAAGATCACTTTGGTGATAACATGTGTCACTTAACAAGTTTTATTTATTATATAGTATAGATACGAAATTCTCTACATAACCTATCATAAAATGACAACTATTAGCCATTTATCGGTTGATTTGACAATTACATAAAGTTGTTAATTTAGAAGGGCCTAAAAAATTAAGCACCACTCGTTACCATTGTTTGTATTCGTTACTTGTTTGTTATCAACAACAGCCGCTACCACCACTGGTGCATTCCGATTAATTTGAACCCACAAGCATTAGATCGAAGAGTACACTGGTTTACCAACATGAGATCCCCTTGAGGACATCTGTTCAGTTATATCAGCGCCAATATACTCACTACGTTATCATGTTATTGATTGAATCATCAAGATAGATTTTTGTAGTTCTTACAAATTATGGAGTTCTCAGTATTAGTAGTATATATATTTAATAAACTTCATTAATACTTTAATAAAAGTAATCTGTTTAACTCAACTTTAACATTGATATACCATTCTTATTAAAAAAAAATGAAGTTTGCTTTAGTAAGTTAATCATTGATGAGAAATAATTTAGATTGAATGACAACACTCAAATATCATCCATCTAGTGAGCTAGAATCAAATACTTAATGAAAAGCATAAAAAGGAACGGTGGGTGTATGTTTTCAGTTCGTAAGGAAATTGATTTTGTAGAGAGTAATTAGTTTGTATACGAGTCTTGGATTAAAAAGCGCGAGGCGAACAAAAGCAAAGAGGTCCTCGGCCGAGGCGAAAAGTGTAAAAGCGAACGTTTTTTGAACACGAGCTTAAAAGTAGCGTAGAACAATTTTTCGAGTACCATATTACTCGCCCGAAATATCAAAGTAGCATAAAAGAAAATTTATCGAGTACCAAATTACTCGAAAGTGTTTCAACTTTCAAAAGTTTATTACCACATGTGAAAAGTCTAGAAATAACTAATTATAAAGGTTAAGTTGAAAATGTGTTAAATGGTAGCTTTTTGTACATAAAACATTCGCCTCCTCGCTTTTTCGCTTCGCACAAAAGCACAAAAAGCGTTCGCTTTTTTAACAGGCTTCGTCTTGGGTAGGTAAAAGCGTTGAGGTGCTCGCCTTGGGTCGCTTCTCGCCTTGAGCGCGCTTTTTTAAACCAATATATGAGTATACAACTAAAGTTATTTATTATGACAATGAGCTATTGGTGGAGTGGTAAAGAAGAAACTTGGTGTTTCATGTGATCAAGGTTCGATTTCAACTCCCATCATTTAATTTTAGCTGCACCGGGTGATGATATGAGACTAGACGAGAAGGTAGGGTTCACTAGTTGGATTCTTGAACTGAACGAGTTTTATATCACCGCACTAAGACAGGTGTATCCTGATATGGTGAAATTAGCCGGTATCGCATTTAAAGAATTCGTTGAGCGTTCAAAAAAAATTGTGCATTATTACACTTTACATACGTGATCCAAATGAGGCAATGACTTTGCTCCAATCTTTTTTTAAAAAGAAATAAAAATTATATACAACAAATTTGAGCAGCAATGTAGGTCTAGGAAATTGGGAATTCAGGAACATAGACTATTGAGGCCTTGTCGACCTTGAACAATGAAACGTCCAAAAATGTGTATTTATTTTGATTAGGTTTTAATTAATATTTCGGCAAATCATTATCCGTCCATTGTTCTCAAACACAGTATGGGATTAGGAAACTTGATTCTAGTGGAATTAAAGAATACACAATTTACCATTTTTTATTAGATTCTATTATTTCTTTACAATTTTACCACTTTTGATGTAATTATCTTCATTTTATGTTTGACGAGATTGTATTTTAACTTGATTTATGTTGAAGATCTTTGTTTAGTAATTTGTTTGATAAATTTGCTACCATGAAATTTAGAAAAAGGGCCTCAAATTCTTACTTTGTTTTAGGCAATTAGACCTCCACAATTTTTTTTTGAACGGTCAACTAAGTAACGCCGGGTACTCCTTACGTGGCCCCATTGGCTAAAGGTAGCCCGAGCCGGCCACTAGTCCGAACGGACGGAGCCCCTAGCGGTCCACCTATTGAGGGATTCACCGGATAAAACCCGACCCCCCCATGCCCGCCAAACGGCACGACAGCGAGGAGCTGGTAAAACCGGGTGAGATCAGGACTCGAACCCTGGTAAGCCAGGGTCATCTCTCATATCTCCCATATAAATTGGTGGTAGTGAGATTTGAACCCCCTAACGCTTAAGTCGGCCCTGGCTATAACAGTATTTTAGGTGTTAAATTAATTTAGATAAATGAGGGATGTTAAAGATATCCCTATTTTAATGAATCTTAACAACTTAATATCAAAACATGGCATCCTTCCTGGTTCTTCATTCTTTAATCATATTTCAACTTTTTAAAAAGAGTAAACAATGATTCAAGGTTTAGTTCCTATGTTTAACGAAGACGGCTGTGTTTTAGATCTTGTGTTTGACGACAACGACTACGTTTTAGTTCCTGAATGAGCTTTATTTAATCAAGCTCAAAATATGATTAACATTATAAATGAGCCTAAAACATTGATTTTTAAATAGTATAAATAAATAAATAAATAAACACTAGCCCAATGAAAGACCAGACCTTCAAGCTTCAGCGATCGCTCTCTACCTACCTATGGGCCGGCCTTAGGCAGGAGCCCGTTATTTTATGGCATCACAACATTTTATGAAAAGAAAGCACGTCATGCTATTTAACCATCATTTACTTATCAATTTCACTCATATCAATGGATGGTGGTATATTGACAAAGACAAAATTTTTATAAAAAATGATTTGAAAATAAATGACAAAGCAATGAAGCATATATGTCCTATTGGTTCTTGAAATAAATTATTGATTTAAAAAATAATGCTATATATAGGAAATGACTTTACATCTAAATTCCTGATAATATGATATCTTCTAACTTTTTTAGCACACGATCTAAAAAAGGAATAAAACAATCTCATTTAATCTGCTTCATAGTCAGTATCGTACCTAGAAAAAAAAACCTATTCCGTTGTCACACGGTGACAGTTTCAGAGCTATATATCTACACTGATTTGATGTGATGAATATATCTAATAAAAACTATTTGTAAGTATAAGATTTGGTTTTTAATATATTTGTCCTTTCTCATTTTCTTGAAAAGTAAACGAAAAAAAAGTATAAGATTTTGTTTGTTGGTTTTGGCGATGAATATAAGAACCAGGCTTTATTCAGGATGTCGTCAGTTCGAATCCGAGTCAAAATATAGGTTTTATCTTGCCTGCATTACGTCATAGGGTTTCGTCTCTTGTGGCTGCAGAACTGGCGTTAAATGGCATCGGGAGAGAAGGTTCCTCCAAGAATACTAATAGATTTGTAAAAAGCTAATATTAGTATGCATGCTTGAATAACATATCTTAAACGGTTAAATTAAATGTGTTTAAAACTAAAAGTAAAATAATAAAATCAATATAAAAGTAATGACGTGAACAATGGTGATCAGCAATGACTTCCAGCTGTGGATGTAGATAAGATATATGGCGGTGATGAAGATGCTTGGGATTGAGTTTGAAACTGCTTATTGACATATTGGGTTTTTCAGAAAACCATTTTAAAAATCCAGGATTTGTATCTTTTAAAAAACAACTTTTTAACATTTTTAAAAAGCTAAAATAAGAAGGAATTTTGTATTAGTCACACTTTTTTAATTTATTGGTTTTTGAAAAAGCTAATAAGTCAATAAATTATTTTCAAACTCAATCCCTAAACATGCTCGATGTTTCAAAGAGGGGACAGTTGGGCCCGACTATTGTCTGAAAGGATACCTTAGCCAGTTCGTAAGTGAGTTGTTAGTACGAACCAATATATTAGAGAATCGGTGTCTGTGCAAACATGTAGAGGAGAAGGATAAAATCATAAAATGTGTGTAGAATACGTCATTGCAGTAGAGCTAAGAGAGACCACCGAAGGGAAAGGAGCGATATGGCGTTTCTGTAATATACAACCACACCTAGCACATCATCATCAAACGTCCATTTAGAGACAACTACTTACAAAACTTAAATTTATACGAAGTCTGAGTCAGGTATCATTGATAACTTAATAATTTGGGCTAACAAACCTATTTTACAACCAAATTTAAGAACAAAAATGTGATATTTGGATATAAGTCGCAAATCACTGGATACGACACTTGTTATTTAAGGATATGAAACTTTTGAGATTGCTATAATTAAAACATACTAATTTAAACACACAAATAGATCCTAAGATGACACTTGATTGAAAAACTAATGCACGAGACTTGTGAGCACATATCATAATCCGTTTAACTAATTTTGCACTTATAATAAGGGTTATTGGATTTTAGTAATCACAACTTTCACATATTAGCCAAGATTAATCCCAACTCAGGATATGTCTAAAGACAATCCCAACTTTTAATGTATTTTTCTCCGGCAATCTTATACTAACTATAGTAACCTTGTTAGCCTTTTGATTATGTGGAAAATGCGTATGAAATTGTTGTAGGAAAATACGTCTAAAGCTGAAATTGGTTGTAAATGTTATATGAGTGGTGATTAATCCTGGCCGTTACGGCGATATGTAAAAGTCGGGATTATTAAAAATCATTTAACCTTTAAAGGATAAACTACAATAAGCAAAAGTAGACTGACTATGAAGTTGCATCTCTCTTTATTATAAATCAAAATAGTTTTTTACACTGTTATAGATGTATAAACAATATGGAAAATGAGTATCTTAGTGTTTTTTTTCTTATGCTTACTACTGTTAAGAAAATATTTATAGGTAATTGTCTGCTTTTAGCAAACACACGAAAGAGGCGTACAAATTACATAAAGATTGTCGCACTTTACAAATTAGTCTTTTTCCATATCCGTTATTATAAAATTGCGAGCATTGGTAGTGCAATTACTTGTACGGCATGAATTAAAATCTAAACACGCGTTTATATTAGTAATAAACTAATAATGAATTGGAAAAACAAAGATAATAAAAAAGCATGTGTGGACCAGTCGTTTGCAGGTGGGTCGACTCCTTGTTTTAGGGAGCTATACCTACATCATACAAAACAAATATTCTTTTTAACTTCTCAAACTAAATAATTTATTTAAATGAACTCATTTGTGCATCATGCTTCTTGACGAGATTATTATTTTTTTTGAACGCGAATATCATTAATACAAAAAGAGGCCTAACAACCTGCTAATAAGAAGCTAAGGGAGAAGCTCAACAATTTTACACAAGCCAAAACAAGACAATTGCAAATCAAACCTCCTCCATCTTTGCCAATCAATATTTCAACTCTTAGGCAAATTATTGGTATGTAATGTTATGAACGGTTGTGTCCATAGCGTTTGTTATTTTATTGTAATCAAAGTTTTATGTAACTCAAGTTTAATTACAAGATATGAAAAGAAAAAAAACTTGGTTTATTATTAAAAAAATGGGTTATGAGGTCCAAATGGAGTAAAGGCAACATAATCCAGAACACTATAAACATGAAGATAAAAAAAAACAATAAAGTTTTTCAAAACTTACGTTAGAGCATTTTCAATTCATTCTCTATCCATGTTTTAACTTTATCTTTAAAATTTAGGGAATTTCTTTATAAAAACACGACTCCGTCCCATTGCTTATCCATATAACCCATTTCCATAATTTTATGGAAACTAAAGGTTAATCCCCATTTTTGCTGCAATACTTGCTCAAAAAGCATGAATAGAAGTATAGAACACGACAAAACTTTTATGATAATGTGTTAGTTTCATGAAAACCATCATTTGAAGCCCTAATTTTATTGTAAACGTTCTTTTTCTTTATTTCGTTTCCATTTTAATTTGCAACACCTAAATGTTCGAATTTATTAACTCATATGCTTATTTACGCGCTTACTTTTAATCACATGTTGTCAATTTAAAATTTTAAAGAGTTATAAGTCATCATAATTTTTGTGTTTTTGTTCTACGTCATACTTTCAAATAAAAGTATTTTGATGGTACTCTGGAACTTTTCAATCTGATAACACATAGAAATTGTCAAGAACGAGTATGCAAATTTTGTAATGAAATTTGTACGATGTTTTGTTGTGAATTCGATCTATTAAACTAGTCCAAGTAATATCCTTATATCTAGGATGAAGAGTCACAAGGAACCATTAAAATGTTTCAAGAAAGAGTGTGATAATTGAAAGCTATACTTACGTTAGAGCATTTTCAATTCATTCTTTATTCATGTTTTAACTTTATTATAGTTACATTAGACCATCAATTGTTATTAAAATAAAAATTTTCTACTGGGGCATTTGGATACCGTCGAAGTACAAACTTGCAATCGACCTTCATACTTGCTACTAATGTTTCGACTGCTAACGAGGTCAAAGTTGCTACCAGTGACTCTAAGTCAGGATCAAACACAACTTATAACTACCAATTGTTAGTATTTCCAATCATCCAATTTATGCAACTTTACATCAATAACGTGAATCCTGAGCAACTTCCAATGTATAACAAACTTGTTAGGCTATGTGTAGTGGAGGGGCTATAAAATGGGGCGTTTGCGCCATGTGGCGCCCAGTCAGCAAATGGTGTGTTTTTGTTTTTGAGGTGTAATGATGTTGTAAACCATTATACATACATTCATTCAAACATACATACATACATATATATATACTAGGATAGTACCCGTGTTACACACGGGTTGAAAATAGATAATTAACAAAATCAATATAGACAAATTTACCAATCATCAACTTCTTCAAAATTTAACCAAAAAAAAAACAAATTATCTTCACAACTTGACAAACAAAATAAACGATTATAAAAGTTTATTGTATGTTTTTTGAAGTTTCTAGTTATGAACTAAACTAACAACTTAAATAGAAAACACAAAGTAAACAATGAAAGTAAAAAATTAGTAATCAACTACATAACTAAGTTATTGGTGTTACCTTAAATTTTATCTTCAGATTTCAAAGAGTTTAAAAGAACATTAAAATTTGACTCATAGTTCTCACACTCTAGCAACCATTTTACATTCTCACTAACTTTATTTTTCAAATCCAAATGTGTCATTTCTTTTATAACTTTAGCAAGCTTCAGGTGATCCAAATCTATTAAAAGAAACAGATCTTTGGATTCTAATATTGATTTAAGATAGTACCCGTGTTACACATGGTGGAACATATTTAAAAACATAATATATATGTAACATCATATAAATTTAATGAAATGCAAATGTTGTATTTATAAATAAATGATATTTTTACATGAATTATAAGAAATCATAACTTATTTGAATCAAATACAAAAACATTCAAAGACTAACAAAGATAATGAAAATTTAAAATATTTATAACTTATATCATTAGTACAATAATAAGCAAACAAAGAAAATTAGTCTCCAAATCAATAAAACAATTATAAAATATCGATTCAACAAAACTTTTATCTCAGTGTTGATTCAAAAGATGAACTCTATCTAAGACATTTATTGCACATCAATAACTATAATGCTTATTACTCTAAGATAGTACCCGTGTTTATTTGCATATCAATTTAAAAACATTTATTACAAACCATGTTAATATTACCATTTTGAAAAACTTTTATCACTAACTTCATTTCCAAATCCAAATGTTCCCTTTCTCTTATAACATTAGCAAGCTTCAAGTGATCCAAATCTCTTAAAAGAAACAGATAATTGGATTCAAATATTTATTTATGATAGTACCCGTGTTACACACGGTGGCACATATTTAAAAACACAATATATATGTAACATTATATAAATTTAATGAAATGCAAATGTTGTACTTATAAATAAATGATACTTTGACATGAATTATAAGACATCATAACTTATTTGAATCAAATACAAAGACTACCAAAGATAAATGAAAAGTTAAAATATTTTATAACTTATATCATTAGTACAATAATAAGCAAACAAAAGAAATTAGTCTTCAAATCAATAAAACAATTATACAATGTCGATTCAACAAAACTTTATCTCAATGTTGATTCAAAAGATGAACTCTATATAAGACATTTATTACACATCAATAACTGTAATATTTATTAATCTAAGATAGTACATGTGTTTATTTGCACATCAATTTAAAACATTTATTACCAAACATGTTTGAATTAAATATTACCATCTTTAAAAATATTTATCTCTAACTTCATTTTCAAATCTAAATGTGCCATTTCATTTATAAAATTAGCAAGCTTCAAGTGATCAAAATCTCTTAAAAGAAACAGATCATTGGATTTCAATATTAATTTAGGATAGTACCCGTGTTACACACGGTGGAACATATTTAAAAACATAATATAAATTTATTGAAATGGAAATGTTGTACTTATAAATAAATGATAATTTTACATGAATTATAAGACATTATAACTTATATGAATCAAATACAAAAACATACAAAGACTAACAAAGACTATCTAAGACATCTAATACATTTATTACACATCAATAACTGTAATATTTATTATTCTAAGATAGTACCCGTGTTTATATACACGTCAATTTTAAACATTTATTACACATCAATGTTAAAAGATGTTAAAAGATAAACAATATATAAGACCTTTCTTTTTATAAGTATATTATAAAATTATGTTACAAAACAAACTATTATGACAATCAATATTTACAATAAAGTTTTAATCAATATTCAATAACATGTTAATTTACATTCAAGTGTGTTTGAAATATAGTTGATTCTAATATATATCATTCAGGAATTAGCCAAAGCTTTCTCATCCATTTTTTATAACCCTATTATGGATAATTTATGTTAAATAATTATTGAATACATATAATAATAAATAACATAATCAAGAAAACAAATATTTAACATTAGGTTGGCCTAACCAAAATATTAAAGAGTAAGATTGTCTAAAAAGTTAATAGTTACACAAACTTGTCTATATTAGCAAAGTCATGAAATTGTTTAAATCGTATTATCCCAGCATGAACTTTCAAATATTTCCGTCCAAAAACAAAAGCATTTTGCTTTAGAACCTAAAAACAAAGCAAACCATGCAACCTGATTAAATAGAAACGAAAATATTAATGTATGTCGTCATGAGTTTATGTTAACATTAATATATAGAGGATTATGTAAAACTAAAAACAAAATGTGTGAATGTAACAATTACCATATAAATATAGACAATTATAAAATTTCATAAGAAAACATTTTAGAAAGTCATAAAATTTAACATAACTTTATAACCACATGGTATCTCCGATATACATGAATATTTACATTTAACTAAAATTTATGAAATTAAATATGCATGAATATTCCAAAAAGTAAATATACATCAATATATATATAAAAATACATCTTATAAATTCATGTTCAATCCGTGAAATTATATTATATGAGTCGGACAATAACCTGAAATAATAACATCGAAAATTAATATTGATATTATGGATTTTTGAATTATAATTAATAACATGAAAATTTTAAAGGTGTTACCGGAAAAACGAAATTGTGAGAATGACCATGGTATCTCTGATTTTTTTTGTAGAATTTAAAGAGAAATGATTTTGTATCAGTCTGGACATTAACCTGAAATTATAAAGTAGAAAATTAGTTTTGATATTATGAAACATTTGATATTTAATTTCTAACTGATTACAATAAATTGTATTAAGCAACAAAATTAGGAAACAGTTAATTGAGAAAGTCAATGTATATAAAATGGGAATTTTGTTATGACCATAAATTAGGAAAGTCAAACTAAATTATTCGAATTAATGGAATAATAAACCAGAAAATTAATGTATATAAAATTCGAATTCTGTTATGATCATAAATTAGGAAGGTCAAACTAAATTATTCGAAATTAATGGAATAATAACCTGAAATAATAAAATCGAAAATTAATATTGATATTATTGTTTTTTGAATCATAGTTAATAACCGGAAAATTTAAAAGATGTAACGGGAAAAACGATATTGTGACAATGACAATGGTATGTCGGATTTTTTTTGTAGAATTTCAAGAGAAATGAACATCTATTAGTCTTGGCATTGACCTGAAATTAGAAAGTAAAATATTAATGTTGATATTATGGAATATTTGATTTTTAATTTGTAACCGGAAAAATTGAATGTCTTACCGGAAAATAACAAATATGGTTTTTTACCATGGAATCCCCGATTTTCATACCGTCGATGGATGAACATAATTTTGATCTAGAACATAGATTAACAGCATGTCAAACAAAAGAACACGAAAAATTAAAAAATACAAACAAATATAAAACAATCATTGTTATAAGTATAACACATAGCGGGAAAAATTACCTTCAATACTTACCGGAAAAACGTAAACACGTCCAAAAATTGTAGACATCGCATTTCTTTATTTAAAACCTAAACTGACTTTAATAAAATCAGTTAACAATTAAAAGATTAGAGGAAATAATAATCGCAAGAAAATACAATATTGCCGGAAATACATATATCAACAATCGGAATTTAATATATAATAGAAACTTACCGGGAAATAATTAAGAAATATATAGATTTGGTTGGCCGGAATATGGAAGAGGATGAAAGAAGATCCGACTATTTGAGAAAGAGAGAAAAAGTTGATTAAGGTAAAAAATTAAGAAATGTTATGGTTTAAATGTGGGTTAGTGGATGAGTTGGCTTGATTGATTAAGGTAATGAGTGACATGGCCTTGACGTGACATTGATGTGGAGGCCCTAAAAGCTTGACAAGTGTAAAATGCATCGCTTTAATAGCATGTATAGATATATATATCACACAACTTATTATAATAATAATAATAAATCCCAAAGCATAACCCTGGACAACAATTTGTCAACCCCCCCCCCCCCCCACATTTCACCCCTTTTGTAGCCCGGGGGCGATGTTAACATAAGATTTCGCCTCATATCACCCATATATATTGCCCAGTACACATAGCCTTAAAATAAGAGGTTATACTTTGGCTAAAGAGACTACATACATATTTTCACCGGTGTAAGTTATCATATATCAATGAAAATAACACTAAATAACCAAATAACAATGAACCATAGCTTTTAGGTTAAAAGCTAAAAAAAGGATGATATATATCGTGAGACGTGCCCCTTGTTTGCAGGGTATGTGTAGTAGACTGTAGAGTACTCCATCACTTTGGCTTCAGTCCTATTTTTAGCCTAGCTACTCTTTTTCCCCTTCCTCCCCCTTTTTTAGGGTACCTATAATATTATTGTACCACCATCATTGCATCATGTATAATCATCATCACTTTAAAGTTTTCAAACCACCCTTTAATTCATAACTCACTTCCCTCCTATCCTCATATTATTCACACTCTCTTTAGTCTTTACAACATGCAAAACCATACATATGTTAAAGTAGGCTTTGTGATCTTTGTCTTACTTGCATTGCTGGTCTCCGGTGCCGATAAGAGAATGTTGACTGCCGGAATGAACAAGAATAATGTGTTGCCGGAAAAGAAGGTGAGACAAAAGAAGCAACAACAAGGTTTGGGTGATGATATGTATTATAGTAAAAGGAGAGTTCCAAATGCATCAGACCCTCTTCATAACTAATGATTAGAATTATACTAAGATGGACAAAATTTGAGACAAGTTTTGGAACATGCACAAGTGGTTTGTGTGAATGATACTGTCCGTAAACTATGTAAGTCTTGTACTCGTTCGCTCTAAAGATATTGTGAATGTTAATATTTTCTTCTTTATTAATGACTCTAATCTTGTGCTATGAATATGAAAAAAAAAATTGGAATATTATTGATTAAGGTTTAGTTCTAAACTGTTTTTACTTTTTATACTAATTAATAGGCTTATAAAGTTATATGAGGCTATTCTATATTTATAAAAAGTCACGTTTTCAAATGCTTCAATGCTTCATATGCTTAATGCCTAATGGGTTATTTGCTTGTATTGTTAAATACTTAAATGCGCTTTTCAATGAGCATATTGGTATTCATATAATATTTTATTGGCATCGTTCACGTAAATCATTTTAGTAGAACAATTTAGATGTAGTGAACAATTAACGAATATGCATATGCATAACCTCTGCTAAATTATTCAAGTCTAAGTGGTTAATCCTGTATTTATTAGGCTGTTAAAAACGTAACTAGTCGGCTATTAACCACCTCAAGATATACATCGTGTCATTTCGGCTACATTCATTTATTAAAGACACATTTATTAAATACGAAACCAATTTTAGATAAAGAAATTTTATAACCGCATAAATATATAAATATTCTACGGGAAAAAAGTCAATGAAAGGGCAAAAGAGACAAAAAAGAATCCGTCTTGTGTATCAAATTCACTAGATAGTAAAGTCGGTTCAAAGCTATAATAATATTTACAACTATTTGATTTATTATTTATTTATAAATTTGTTTGTTAGTTAATTATATAATTCTCTCTTAATTCTGAATATTATATATTAAAATTTTAGCGTTTTCGTTAGTTGATTAGCTTTATGATTATCGTGTTTTAATTTTAATGCATCTATTAAAAAAAACAAACAAACTTGTATCTAGTTATTTGATACAGAGGAAATATCATTCAACAATAAGTCAACTGTTTCGTTACTTCGATAACTAAGATAAAAACAGTAATCACGTTCAAGTGAGGTTTTAATTATTTACTTTAAGAAAATACGTACTTTATATACCTAACATGTAGATTTTAGATACAAAATTGACAAGTACTTTAACTGATGTATGCTTTGGAAATCTTTTTGGTCAGTAGTTCTACTCTACTAGATTTTGTTCTCTTTTTATTTCCTTTGCTTTTGTCATTCTGCTTTGTCTTTGGTTATTGTGTTTCTTGTTTCTTCATTATTTTTTCCTACTTTTGTATATAATTGAACTATTGAAGTTATAGGCCTAACAACCAAATGTATCACCTAGCTAGCTCCTTGGTCAAATCCATCCATTCATGGCCAAGCAAGAAAAGTGAGAGATTTGTGAGATTGAAGATACAATTCAAGCATATTACACGGATGCTTGGTTTGATTACTGGTCACATGATTCAAGATTTGATTAAATCGATTATAAAAATATAATGGATCACCGATCATGCATGTTGGGTACGGATGGGTCGGGTTGTTACTAAAAGTATTATAAAATTCAAAGAATAAAAGCCCAAGACATCTCTACGTCACACGTGGTCTTAAGGTAAGTACGCCCGTGTGGTTACCCCAAAAGGAAACGAATTGAGAAGTTAGTCATTTACCCAAACTGACCCTTAGTGATATATAACTAAATGTTAGAATGGGACTTTTCCTGCTTAAAGTAACTTGTGGGGCAGACCCAAAGTTTTTAACCGTAAATTTAACTTTTCTACGACTCCCGTAACAAAGTTACAATGGTCATCTTCGATATTTTATATGCCCCAAACAAGTGTCTTAAAATTGGCTCTTCCATGTAGCTTTATTTTCAACAGATCGATAAAATTGAGCCATTGTATATGACTCAATATGAGTATATAAACATATAACAAGTCAGAATCCGTAAGTGAATACTTTTATCCTAGCTTATACTCACCTAATGTTCTCAATGGTTTAAAGTTTCCTAGTTGTCCTATTCACTAGTTGATGCTAAAAGTTGGTGTCATGGTTATGTTGCTAAGAAATATTGATCAAGAGAATGGTTTATGTGATGGAACAGGGTTAATAGTAAAATCTATTGGTAATCGGGTTATAGACGTCATGCTATACATAGAGTTATCTTGACTCCGACTGATAAAAGGTTTCCATTCAAATTCAACATAAGACATTTTCCATTCAAATTCAGCATAAGACAGTTTCGTTTTATAATTTTATGTATGCTTTGCTATGACGATTAAAAAGAGCAAAGGACAATCTCTTTCCAGGATTGGTTTGTTCCTTCGATTTTCTGTTTTTTCTTATTGACAACTATATATTGCGTTATCCAGAATAACCAACAGACAATTCAATGATCAATTTGCGTACATGTGGTTTGGGGGCATGAGCAACTTGCATCCCTGCCGTGAAACCACAGGGACATAACCAGTTCAAATTTCGTGTGAGGGACACGAGTTTCCCTCACCTAAACCAGAGACAGAAATTGCAATTCTCTCTTGATTTTTAACAAGCCAAGTTCGACTTTGATGAACGATCTCTCCATAAAGGCTTCAGGTTAACACAACATAAAAGGTGATTGCAACACTCACATTTGGCAAACTGCGTAATCTGATTATTATCGTTTAGCTACCATCTGTTAAATCTAATATGACACTAAAATCAAATGTTTAGTTTAACTGTAGAGGGAGTCACTGAGCAATGATAAAGCTTCATGAAGAGCTCTCATCCAACCAAAGTCCACGGGCTCACCCATAGTGGGCCAAAGTCCAAACGCCATACCCTCCTTTTGGGCCTTCATGGCTTCACTAAATGAAACTGGTTGCAAGTGAAAGTTCACAAGACTTGCTCAAAAGCCGAATACCCTTTTGAACATTGATAAGAAGTGAGCTCATAATTCGTGAGCAAATCAAAGATGTAATCGGCAATATGCATATTTAATACAATATATTTTCTTTTTCTAAAATGAGAGCGGGTCACTTGGTGGTCATAAATATGCATATATAAATTATTTTGTAGTGTGTTTAATTTTTCCGTGGATAATATATATATTTGAAAAAAAAAATATCTGTTGTGTCGAAATTGTAAGTTAGTTATGCATATATATATTTGAAAAAAAAAATCTGTTGTGTCGAAATTGTAAGTTAGTTTTTTTTTAATAACACCAATAATATGCATAATTAGTTTATTGGTGGTTGCTAAATCTGTTAGTGAAACAGGTTTTCTTGTAGTGAATCGGCTTAACAATTAGAACTAGGTTACAGAATCAAAATGTTGGAATTAAAGATAGAAGAAGACTAGGTTGCAATATAGTTTTCAAGTGGTTAGACGTTAGTATTGGAATGTAATTCCGTGCCATTCTCATTTAACACGATTAATATATGCGAAATATGAAAAACAATAAATACAAATAATACAATATTGATTACAAAATGAGATCGGTACCGAAAATAGTAAATTTTGATACCGGTAGTATCAAAATATTTGGTTCGGTACAAGTACCGGTACCAGTACAGTACCAAATCCCGAAACTCAAAACTTTGATATTAACAATACTAAATTGGTATCGATTTCGATAATAATATTGAATTTGCACATCCATATAATTGAGGCACTTGTGTGTGTGTGTTGGCTGGTAGTAGGTATATACAAACAAAACCAGTAAACCATGCCATTCCCATTAATACATACATACATACATACACCCATTAAATACAAAGAGGACACACTCGTAATTTCCCACACCCACATTCATTTCTTAACTTGTCCTCTTGCTAACCCCATACCCCTCAAAGCAACCTCTTTCTTTTCTATTTCTTTTTATTTTTATTTTCTTCTCTCTGAATCCTCAATCAAACCCTAACACTAATAATAATAATATCCATCCATGAAGAGATCAATTGAAACCGATCTCAATTACAGCAAGATGAACAAAAAGATCCGTGAAGAAGAAGAAGAACAAGACCCAGTTCCAGAACCCACAGAAACAAACACGACCACCGCCGTTCTGCTGGACGAGAATCTGCTGTACGAGGTTCTCAAACACGTGGACGCTCGTACCTTAGGCGCCGCAGGATGCGTGAACAAGCAGTGGCATCGGACGGCTCAGGATGAACGCCTATGGGAGCTGATCTGTACAAAGCACTGGGCGAATATCGGGTGCGGTAACACCCAGCTTCGTTCGGTGGTCCTCGCGCTTGGTGGGTTTCGGAAGCTTCATTCTCATTACCTCTGGCCATTATCTAAGCCCACAACCTCCACCGCCACGTCATCGTCATCGTCGTGGCCGTGTCTGCCGCCGTCGCGCACGGTGGTTCCGGCGAAGCCTGCCGCCGTGAAGGCACGGTGGGGTAAAGATGAGGTGCAGCTTTCGTTATCGCTGCTTTCGATTCGGTATTATGAGAAGATGAATTTTAATAACCGGAAATGAATTTGTTTGGTTTGGTGTTTGGATTTGGTTTTATGAATTTGGTGTTTTATTGTTTGTTTGTAATATTATTATTACCTTCTGTAGTATGAATTGTAGATCTGGGTATCTGATCTACTATATTCTATATATCCTAACTATGAACAACTAATTATTATTCCAATGTATTGTTAAGCCTTTTCTTATTATTAATGAAATGAGGGCATTATTATTATTAATGAAATGAGGGCATTTGTAAATTAATTGACACTTGTTTCTACTATTTGCATTTGATTTTTTTGTTTTCTTTTTCTTTTTGCTATGGAGCTGTTAAGAGTTATTTAGTCGAGTCTAGGGCCATGAATAATAATGTTTTGACCTGAATATTTTAAAGGCTTCGTTTTGCTATTTAGAAAGTGTTATTTAGTCGAG
The DNA here is from genome assembly GCF_021521415.1 of Bidens hawaiensis. NCBI lineage: Eukaryota > Viridiplantae > Streptophyta > Magnoliopsida > Asterales > Asteraceae > Bidens > Bidens hawaiensis. The sequence continues at coordinate 593,063 of NW_027491349.1, forward strand.
TATATGGTTATGAACAGTGTTGTAAAAATCCCGACTAGTCATCGATTAATCCCTGATTAATCGCCAGTTCCCACTTCACTGATTAATGTCGGGCTAGTCGGCCAATTAATCGGTCAATGGTAAAATCGGCCAAAATCCGCAGTTTCTGGTCAAATCAGGCCAAAATTGGCGTCTTCTGGCAAGATTCCGACCAAAAACAACGGTTTCCGGTGAGATTCTGACCAAAATCGACCGTTTTTTCGCGGGAAATTTTAGCAAAAACCCTCGGTTTCAAGCGAGATTCCAACCAAAATATGTTTGTGTATGTAAAAAACTGAAACCTACATATAAAAATGTGTGCATGTATATATAAAACTGAAAATTATATATTAAAGTCCGATCCGATTAATCTCGACTAATCCCGATTAATCGCTAGGCCTCACCCTACCGCCCGACTAGAGACTAGCGAATTTTATAACACTGGTTATGAATAGTAATGTTATGATCTTAAGACTTCTTTTGATTATTCAGAAAGGCTAGTGGCGCAACTTGTAACGTGTTTGTCTTTTATTTCGATTAAACATCGTAACGGATCATATCTAGTTTGACACAATTGATGTATATTAGCATTTGATTCAACTAGTTCATTCATGATTAATTTGACAACAAATCAACATTATTATCATTATCAAATCTGTTGTTGATTGACGCGGGAGGGGTGTTTGGTAACAAGGATAGGAAAAAGGGGGGAGATAATAATCATAAGATGCGCATTGCTAAAGCAACCGACGGTGACTCAGCGGATGTGCTGTGGTGAGCAAAAGTACAAACAGATGAAGCCAATGCTGGGTGTGAAGAGGGTGGAAATTGTCCTTTTGTGGCCAAAAGTTAAAAAAATACAAAAGTGTGATGTGACATTTTGTATTATATTTAATGTTTTTATTTCGAGTGGTTAAATATTCTATGAAGTTTACTTGTTTAATGGGTAAAGTTAATGTTATTGTTGATGTAAAAAAAACAAGTGGAAGGAGAAGAAGATAGTGGGGATCTGTCCTATATGTTGTTTGCATTATGTGTGAATGAAAGATTTGACGGAACAAAAAAACAGCAAGGGAATAATGGTACCACTATGCTGTTTGGAATATTATTCGACTCGATTCAATTTTAGAATATTACTTTTCTCATGCTCTTTTTTTAGGAATATGAGATATGTATGCTTTAGAGGCGGTAAATTTAACAAACTATAATATTATGGTTATTCTAGAAACTAAATTGACCTCGTCATGATGCAGTTTTTAGAACTATCTTTTTAACCCCCCCCCCCCCTCCCAAGTCGAATTTGTGGTTAGTTTGTTGGGTTCGTTTTCAAAGGTTAGCAAAATTTTGGTATTTGAATGATAATTCTCAAGGCATTAACTTAAGTTTCCATATATTGGTGCAGTGGTTTCAGAAGGAGAAAACAAACCACATTTTTGTATACAAGGATCCCATAGCTCAGTGCCAAAAAAAAAAATCAAATCTTATTTCCTTCATATGAAAGACATGCAACAATCACTACATTGATATGGTGCAAAATGCCAAATTTTCTGCCTATTATGTTGAAAATGTTTTACTTATTCTAAGATAATATTAGGGTGCGTGTAATGGTAGTGTGAGTGTGACAGAGGGTGCGCCAAATCAACAGCACGCCCACGGAATACCATGGCACAATTCCCCAGCAGGACATGGGCAAGCGCGAAACTTGCTTGGTGCCCGGGGTGTCCTTGGTCCCTTATGTTTTTTTTTCCGTTTAGTAGTGTAAATTTTCGTGATTTCGTCTGAATTTTTTTATATGTACTGAGTCATGTCACCCCTGAGTACTTTTGGTCATCCTATGATTTAGCCCAAGCTTTGCCATTGGACATGAGGGTTCTCATGAGGAAGAAAACGGGTGTTGGCGTATTTAGGAGACGAGAGACTAGCTGTTTGGCTACTTTGTTTACAAAAACTAATTTAATTTTTATTAATCACATACATAACCATTATATGCTTTTGGTTTATGGCGAGGATGATAAGAAGCTTGCGGTAATTTTTAAACATCTCACAAAGGGTGTAAAAATTTGGAGAAAGGATGAATCGTAAACGGAAGACAAACTTCAATACTATGGCCAAATTAGTTATATTGAATAATTGGCAAAATCTTGGCTTCATTCTAACGAGGAAAAACATTTTCGAATTGATTGCAGAAGTGTTATAAATATGTTAGAAGAGATTATAAGGGCCGTCCCCCAAGAATATCTTCTAATTTCTTGGCCTGAGGCGAGTAAAAAATTGACCCTTGGCTTGCATTTATGTTATTGAGATGGTTGGTTCATTTCCAGATTGTATTAAAATTAAACGAGTCAACCTATCAACCCATTAATTTAGAATTAAGAAATATATATAACGTATTCGTTCACCCCAACTGTTTACAACCGTTTAATTAGTTCGCCACTTCTGCACTTCATTACTAATCATCAACTCGCTACGACTTGGAAACCTGTTTGAATCGTGTAGATAAAAGAATAAAAGGAGTTATATATGGATTAAATTTGTCATCCTGATAGGATGCAATGGCATCCCTGACTAGAGGTGCACAAATCAGTTAACCTATAACCGGTTTTTTTGGCGGGCATTAACCGGTTATACTGGTTTTTCGGTTAGGTTAGTAACCGGTTTTGACCGGCCGGAGAAGCGGTTTTGACCGGTTATGCCGGACCGGTTAACCGGTTAATAACCGGCTTTTTATAAAATAATAATTAAAAAATCAGTTAACCGGTTCGGTTACCGGTTTATAATCGGTTTTGAAATCAAATATATAAACAGGTTACTAAACGGCGGTTAGGATCGGTTAGCAACCGGTTAGGGTTGGACCAGCTACAAACCGGTTACAAAATCAGTTAGAAACTGGTTAACTGGTTTATGTGGGCACCTCCATCCCTGACCCTAGACTCTTAGTTCTCTAGCCCATACAAGAAGAAGCAACGCTACTACTGATCTAGCCCATTGAGTTGTCTTATGGATTAAATTGTCCTGTTTCCTAGCCCTTCTTACAAGTGGACACTAATATGGGCTCAAGTCATGGGTTTAACTTGGATCAACAAATTATACTTTATATGGGCTCTTTCAATGAGTCAGTCTACTTCCATTTAGTTATTACAACGCAAATTAATAATATAGGATCTAGTTAAAATACAAATAGAGACAAAAATAAGAATTATGAGAATAATTTGTGATTATACAAAAATCATTTAAAATACGTTAAAAAATCATGACTCAAAATATAAATAAAACATCAAAATTTTTAAAAAACTAAAATGTTTCCGTCGTCACTGTTCAAAAAATAAATAAAATAATAAAAAAATTGACGAAAAGACAACAAAAGTACAATTATAACTAAAAAAGACACAATAGATCGCAAAATATAACATAATGCCGAACAAAATATAACATAATGTTGAGTAATATAATACAATATAAAGAAAAAAAGACACAATGTCAAGAAAAAAAGACACAAATAATACGAAAATAAACACAAAACACAATGATAAACAAAAAGACACAATGTACTTTTTCACTCACCATTGTGTCTTTTTTTATTCTCTTTTTTTAACGAGAAAGCCGGTGGAAACATTTTTTATTAACTTTTGAATTATGATTTTTATATTATTTTTTTGATGAGTTTTTTTGTGTGGTTACAAATCTTTCTTATTTTTGTTTCACTTTGTAGAATAACTTGATCCTCGTAACATAATAAAAGTGCAAATTAAAATGATTAAGGAACGAAGTGTTATGTTTGGTCTGTGATATAAAAATATTTAGTTTGGGAATAACACATGATTTGTTTTACCGGATCGAGTTGGGTTTCCAAATTTTCAATAATAAATATGTATTATGATTAACAAATACGTACAATGGTAATCACTAATCACAAACCTAAATTACAGTTAATGTTATTTCTTAAATCAGATACATTATTTATTTTGTTGGTTAATTGTTTTTTTTTTGTAAACAACGACTTAGGATTCTTATTTTTTTAGATATATATTATCATACGTTTGGCTGACTAATTATGCAAAACGTTTGAAGTTCGTAAGTGATAACGTTTGGCTTATTTACTAAGGATTTATATAATTTTGAATGTTTCTAACTTTACTTCTACATAATATCATAAGAAAACTTTAAATTGTATTACATATTAGTATTTACAAAACCTCTATATATCATTTAAAAAATTCTGTTGAGCAAGGATACATTTATAAAAATGATAAATATAAACTACATATATGGTCATGAAAAAATTTAGTTAGAACATACATGGTGACACGTGACGTGTTTGAATATGAGCTACTCAACGCTGTCTGCGATCGTGGAAGTATAAGATCGTTTTTTGACAGGTGATTAGGGTAACCAGACTTTATTCGTTGGTCGTTAAAAAAAAGTTTGAATAAATAACCTATTTGTAACATGTATAAATGACTAACATCTAGACCAAAAGTAGTGCTTGTTTTAGATTTAGATAGTCAACTTAAATAAATAAATGGAATTGAAGAGCAACATAGAAAAGCGATGGCACTTTAATTTTGTACACAACTAAAAGTGTTTTAAGGTGTCATATGACACCAAGTTCCCATAATGTAGGCCCAGGTTGAAGTAGCTATTTTTTAACTATGTTAAAGGTATTATTAAACCTTCTTTTATGTATAGTTTAATGATATTTAACCTCCTAAAAAAGTTATCGGGTGTCTTTTTATTAAGTTAGCATTTTAGGCTATCTTCACCGAAAGCTTTAATAACTTATTATGAACATGCTAAAAATAAAGCATGAAAAAATCTCTCCCACTACTAATCTTGATATTTTCTATTTTTATTAAGTAGGCTTTTGTCTATGTTCGAAACCCATCGAAGGTTGATGGTTATATTTCCTAAATCCTTTTTCAATTGCTTCACATCATATCCATCTTAACTTTGAGAATTACAAATTTCTGACTTGTTTAATTTAATACAACCCCAATTTGTTAAACTACGGTCAACCTAAAACAAACTTGTTTAAACACAATATTAGGTTGATGGGTATAAACCAGTGAACAATTCCCACTGGTCCTAAATGGTAGCCACATGACAACCCACTTCTCACCAGCCTCACTGCTGGAACACCCCGCCTCTCATATACTGGTCACGTGTGACCTGACCTTCCTGAGCATCGTCATTGAAGGATAAAGGTGGGCCTCATTTTTCATGTGAAGGGTGATGTTTGAATATTGTATAAATTAAAGAAAATAAAAATAGAAAATGGTGGAGAATGATTGAGAGTGGTGTATTTCATTGGTTAAAGGGTGATGTTGAATGATGAGGGGAAAGCTGACGTGACAAATGAGGGAAATGATATTAAGAGGTGTATACCCCTTAGCCTTACATAACCAATCAAAACCTGGTTGTAATTTTCTCATGTATCAACTCATGTGATGAATCGCAATTTGCAACCATGTGACAAACAAATTACCTTGAAGTCAAATATTCTTTTTTTTTTAAATTATGTAATTTTAATCAACTTAATTTCTTTGCCTAAAGTTGATGGTAAAATATGAATTTTCTCAAGGAAGTGCCCTTAGGCCTTAGACTGGGGTAGACAATGTAGTTTAAAATAAAACATTCTTTGTATGCAAGACAGCCGCCATAAATGTCCAAATTTACATACACTCAGATGCAAAATGGAAAAGAAAAAAAAAAGATTCAACTTAAAATTGGGTTCCATTCAAACATTGAGAGCTGAATCCGGGGTTAGAAAGTAAAAGACATAGTTTTGATATATAATTGTTTTATAATAATAATTCTTCTGCAATGAAGTATTGGTTTCTTAAATAGTTTCTCGATCATTTTATTGAACCTTTTCGTCATTCCTGACCAGCAACAAAACCACCTACAATTGATTCAAAGATGTACAATAAGGCAATACCTAACCCAATAGTAGACTTGCTAGTAAACTATCATTGAATAACCAATTAGAGCAATTTAACTGATTGGAATTAATTCTCCGTTTAGCCATGTAAGTAGGGGTGAGTAGCGGGTTGGACGATATTCTTTAATTGAGTTAGGGATGATAATTTGTCGGAGAGAAAATGAGTGTTTTAATGACAAAAACCTTTTTTTTTATCATTATTATATTGTCTTTTTACTGATTATTATATATGTTTTAATAAATTTTTAGGTACGAGAGTTGTGAGACCAAGTTTAAAATAATGGAACTCGACGTGAAGAAATGTTAAGAAAACTTTAACAAGGCTTTATGAAAATCGCATCCTCCTGATTATTAGTTATATTTTGTTGGATATTTATTTAAACAAATCTGTTATAGATGTGCTAATTTTGTAAGTACATATAAAACTTTGAGTTGTTAATGTATGATTTGTAAGTATATATAAAATTTTTAACAATTTTATTTGACGTCCCCTCTTACATTTATTAATTTTATAGTTCAAAATTTGTGCATTTTATTACGTAAATACACTATTTATTTTTTGTATTTATTAACAAACCTAAGAACTTTGTTTTAAAAATGCAAACTATTTTCAAAAACTATTAAAAACACACTCTCTAAACAATGAAAACAATTATAGAAGAAAATTGTATTTTTAAATTATAAACATGTTTATGTTTATTTTAATTAAGAAAAAAAATGTTTTTTGTTATTAAAAAAAACAAAAACGTGTTTTAAAAATATAAGAAAATAGTAAAAAATATTCTTAAAAATGTGTTTGAAGACAATAATAATAAAAGATTAAAATATAACATAATGACAAAAAAGAAATAAAAAAAATTTGAATTTTATAAATGTGAAAATTGAGGGAGAAGGTATGTTTAGTAAAATTGAAATGGAGAGGTACGTTTAACAGTTTATTATTATTATTATTATTATTATTATTATTACTACTTTATTAGTGTTATTATTATTTTATTATTTGTTGTTGAATTTGGATTTTATAATTATATTTGATTTTTATGTTTTTTTAGCATCTAGATTTTTTTGCGGTTTATTTTACATTATTTATTATTAAACTATTTTCGTCACATTGTTTCGCAGATAAAATAACTACCATTAACAAAAATGAGTTTTGTTGCAAACGTGTCTCATATTTAGCTGTCTGTTGCTCGGCGAAATTGGTTGGTAAAACGTGGACATTGCAGTCTGTAAAACCCGGGCGTATGTAAAACCAAAAAGCATGGCCGGCTCTTGAGGTGTGCAAAGCGGACGACCGACCGGGGCACGTTTTCTTTGGGGGCACAAAATTTTTAAAAATTTCCGATGTTATATATGTAGAATACCCGAATGTTTATAATCATTATTTTTATATAACTCAAAACATCTTTTAGACCCCATTTTTTAGGATTAACCAAAGACTTATAGGCCCACTAAAATTAGAAAAAATACCAAGTACTTTTAATTAATCAATATAAGTTAAATAAATAGAAGAAACAAATAGGCGCAATAATAGCAAAATTGACTTCGAAGACCAGCAACCACGTCGACTTCGAACACCAGCAGTCACGGTGGCATATGAAAATATGAGGTTTTCAAAATTATAGTTATTGAAATTCTATTTTCGACCCAAAATGCCTCAAGAAAGACTTACCGGGTTGGCGATGAAAGTTATAAAGAACGGAACATTAGAGAGCATAAATTGCGAAGAGTTAATTCACCAATTTGCTATAAAAAATGTTATGAGAGTTTCACAAATCCTCAATTGGTTATTAATCTATTAAGTGTGTCAACAACTCATTATAATATCATGATTTTCTAATTTTTATGTTAATCGCTATAATTTTAATCGGAGTACAAAAAATGTGTTTACATTATTTAGTATGTTAAGGTTTAAGGGCATATTTTTTCGGCTCGGCCGAGGCACGTGAATTTTCAAAGCCGGCCCTGCCAAAAAGTTACGACCATGAGTTGGCGTGAATTTGTTTTGTATCGATTGCGTACGTTACGGTATAAACAATGCTGGTTAAACCCTAATAGTTAAAACCCAAAAAATAAACTTGTCAAATTAAATTATAAAAAATAAAAAAAAATTAAACGAAGTTTATTTGGTTAGTAAAATCTAGGCATTAGTAAAACCCAAGCTTTGTCGTTCCCGGACTTTGAGATAGTGAGTCGAGGCAAATTCATTCGGTTTCAGTCACGTTCATTATTGTTCCGAACTTCCGATACTAAAACAATATAAAAACAACAAATATATAAAAATTTAGATTGACCAATGTAGTAGCCTCGGTTGGTGAAACTCGGACATTGGTAAAGCCCCCATGTTATCGGTTCCAGACGTTGCATGATGTGGTAAGTTTATGCGACCTCAGTCGGTTTACGTTACGAAAAATATATTAAAATTGAGGTGAAACAATGGTATGACATCGGTTTATAAAACTTGGGTGTTGAAAAAACCAGATCGTTGAGGCAGTAAGTCTACACGACTTTGATCGGTTTCTTTTTTTTCATTACGATACTAGAAATAATAAAATAAAAAAACAAACATATTAGTATGACCAGTAAAGGGCCACCACTTAGCCTAATAGAACGCTTGCGGGCTTGTGGCACTAGCCACCAAGCTTCTATTTTGTATATCTATAATATATATAAACGAAAACATAAAAATCATACGTGTCGCGATGTGGTCGCTCCCCCTTTTTTTGGAGTCACCAGATTTCTTTGATTTTTAAATGGAGGCTTCTCATGCATTTGACCCGAATTAATGGGTATGGGTATAATCAAACCCATATATTTCTTAAACGGGTTATAATATCTCTTTAAATTAAAAACTAAGCTCACCAAATATTAGATATAAAAATCCTATAAAGTAGGGATTTACTAAAAATTAATATCTGATTTATTTAAAAAAAGATATATTTTATTTATAATTAAAAAACCAATTTGGTAGTAAAAAAATAAACGGGTCTTGAGTCTCATCAAACCATATAGCTTTTAAATCGGGTTATAACATCTCATTTATTTGTAAAACAATTTATCATCAAACCACGAGTATATTATTAACTTTCATACAATAAAAGAAATAAGAATTCAAAACATAAATAAATATTAGAACAAATAATATAAAAGAACCCCCGTAAATAAACGAAACATTTAAAAGCTTTATGATTGTTTCTTATATTTACTCAAGCCTCCATATTGTTTTATTTGTAAATGAAGACTTCAAGTGTATTTGACCCGAATTCACGGTATGAGTCTCACCATACCTAGATAACCTTTGTCACATCCCAGACCACGGCCTAGGCGTGTGACACCTATGTTGGTACCACATATGTAAATAAATCAGAGTTACGTTTAATTAGCGGAAGACTTATAAACATGTGGATTTAAGTTGTAAATATTTACATACAAAAGACGGGATATAAAAGTTTCCCGTTCAATGTTTAAGAGATTATTTGTTTAAGTTTTACAAAACCACCATTAAATATATTAAGTTAAACAAAAGATCCGAGCCATCAGATATCTTGAGCACTTCGTTTCTCCCAAATGCTAACCTTGTTCACCTGCAAAATGTAAGAAAATACGTCAGCAACGAATGCTGGTGAATATGCTGACGCTAAAAATATTTTCTTTACTTAATCACCCCTTAAGACTACGTAGGTCTCGGTCCAACGTGGCTTAGGAATAATCAAGTTAAAACAATACAATTCATAAACTCAAGTCTCTATACTCGGTTCCCCTAGCAAACACCGCAGCGTTTGACTAGTTGAGTGCCTATGCGTATACACAAGGTCATACTCCCCGCAGGCGAGCGTAATTGTGACCAGGTGTGATGTGCCCACCACATATGTAAGGATCCAGACAAACTTACACGATAGCCTGAGGCCAGTATTTATACCCTTGTTTATAAATGTTTTAGAGACACTTAGTCTCATGTAAAGTTTTTCATATAACACGTTTGACCCGTTAGAAAACAAGTTTGTAAAAGTTAGGCGTATTCACCTTTTGATTTGGATCGGCTTCAAACAACGTCCGAGGGTCTTTCCCGTTGCTATCTCGCACCTATGGTACGAGTATAACCAACTGTTAGTCGGATATACAATCCGGCTTAAGACCTTTAGTCTTATTTTATAAACTTTACCTCGATGAACCTTTAGTTCAAAATCTCTTTTACTTTAAAACCTTTAGTTAAAAAATAATTTATAGACTTTTAGTTTATTTATAAAACCCTACGTTTCTTCTTCTCTAAGAAACGTATTCTTTTCTTTATTATTTAAGAATAATTATTATTTCTTAAATAATATTTTCATAACAAAAAATATATATACTTACACACATATATATATTTATCAATATTCATAATCTTATCTTTTATTCTTTCTTTGTTATGTTTTCTTTTATTTTATCAAGGTATCGAGTATAACCTCGACTTAAGGTTTAAGCCTTTATAATATTTTATTATTATTTTATTCAGGCATTATGCCTACCTTTGTTCGGCTTATAAACCCTAATGACTCGAGCAGCACTCCAATGCCGCTTTGCTTTTCTTTTCCTTCTCGATCAACTCTTCTTCTTGGTACTCTTTCCTTGGCACGCCAGACAAACGTACACGATAGCCTGAGGCCAGTATTTATACCCTTGTTTATAAATGTTTTAGAGACACTTAGTCTCATGTAAAGTTTTTCATATAACACGTTTGACCTGTTAGAAAACAAGTTTGTAAAAGTTGGGCGTATTCACCTTTTGATTTGGATCGGCTTCAAACAACGTCTGAGGGTCTTTCCCGTTGCTATTGTCACACCCCGACCAAAGGCGGCGCCAGGCCGGCTCAACGTCCTCGGTGGCCTAAAACTAACTAAAATGCTGAGGCCTTTTTTATTTTCTTTTCTTTATGAGTATAGCGCTAGAAAATATACAAGAATCATATAAAATGGATGATATGCTATGATTAATAATGGATATGAAGCAATCATCCTTAGCTTGTGCCTCATCATTGAGTTACTAATTCTAAAAGAACTCTATTTTCAAAATCTCATAATACATAACTCTTATTTAAGATGGAGGCCCTATAAATCTGGAGGCCTAAATCCATTGCCTCATCTAGCTTACCCATGAGACGGCCATGGGCGGCAGAACATGTCGGGGTGCAACGTGATTGGACAAATACACAAGACACTATTTAAAGTGACAATATTTATTCGACTCATTTTATTTCAACAAATAAAGGGCAGGTGGCGAACAACCTTAGAGACAAAACAAGAGTTTCAACTCATTTTATTCAACTCATTTTATTTCAACAAATATTTATTCAACCTTAGAGACAAAACAACCTTAGAGACAATATTTATTCAACTCATTTTATTTCAACAAATAAAGGGCAGGTGGCGAACAATCTTGCTGAGAAAAAACAAGATCTAAACATGAGGCTTGAGGAGTGGCGAACAACCTTAGAGACAAAAGGTTTAAAGATTAGCCGATCTACGACGGAGTACCTCCACTGTGATTTTGGTGGGATAAACGACAATGAAGACGCACAGATCGCAATTGAAGGGCAGGTGGTCCCGCAGGTAACGAAGTTCAAGTATTTAGGATCTTTTGTACAGAGCGATGGGGAATTAGACAGTGATGTGACCCACCGAGTTCAGGTAGGATGGTGTAGATGGAAAGCAGCCACAGGTATATTGTGCGACAAGAGTTTCCCGACTAAACTAAAGGGAAAATTCTATAGGGTGGCAGTTAGACCTGCAATGCTATATGGAACAGATTGTTGGGCCATCAAGAAGGCACAAGTGCGGAAGATGGAGGTAGCAGAAATGAGAATGCTACGTTGGATGTGTGGGCACACAAGGCTAGACTGAATAAGAAACGTTGTGTTTCGCGAGAGATTAGGGGTGGCGAACATAGCAGACAAGATAAGAGAGTGGAGATTGAGATGGTTTGGACATGTAATGAGAAGACTGACGACGGATCCTGTTAGATCCGTAGACAACATTACTATAGAGGGGAGGAGGGGTAGAGGACGACCGAAATTGACTTGGGATGAGAGGATTAGGCATGATTTGATAGACCTAAACCTCTCCGAGAACATGGTTGAGGATAGGAATTCGTGGAGAAGTAGAATTAAAGTTAAGGATTTTTAGAGAGAATTGAATACCTTAGGGCTTAGACTTAACTTATTTAGGTCACATACCATAATGGTATTTCCCTTACATATATTATTATTATTATTATAATTATTATTAGCTTTTATATAGCTGTTAAACTGTGATCTTATTATTAATATTATTATAATTAGCAGTAGTTTTTATATAGCTGTTAAACTTTGATTTCCTTTATTTTGCTTCATACACATGTACTTAGAGCCGAGGGTCTCTCTGGAAGCCACCTCTTTATTCCTTTGGATAGAGGTACGGTGTGCCTACATCCCACCCTCCCCAGACCCTACTTATAGCTTTGCTGTCGGTGGGATTTTACTGGGTATGATTGATTGATTGATTTTATTTCAACAAATCATTAAACAACACATCCCGTCCACACAAACAAATTGAATACAAGTAACATTTATATTGTTCGTTTTACTAATATCCTAATGGTCTTGGTAACGTTTTTCGTCAAGTTCTCGAGTCAACAAAAGTCAAACCTGTAACATTTCATAAAATAAAGTTTGTCAACACAAAGGTTGGTGAGCAATTCATAAGTTTGAGCATATAAGTATATATAGTAATAAGAAGCCACAACACTTGTATACAGAACAATGAATAAAAGCACTAGAGTTGGATAAATTGACAATTGCTAGACACATTAGCACCACCTAGCTATCTAGGATTTTATGACAATTGCTAAACACATTAGCACCACCTAGCTATCTAGGATTTTATGACAATTGCTAAACACATTAGCACCACCTAGCTATTCTAGGATTTTATAGTTATCGTTAATTGCATTACGTTAACGACACCTTGCCATGAGGGGTTTCCAAATGGTATAGGATTTATAGTTCCACCATCCAAAAGCGATAAACACATAAGCATATAAGCATGTAAGCATAGGACACCAAATCAAGCAATTATTCAGGTAAAGTATACAATCACGTTTGTGGGTTTAAAAATTTAAGTAATTAAACCATTTAGTTTAATAAGTATGAAATGTCACCCCAAAACGGAAGATGGAACTCACCTTGATTGATGAATTGAGAACTAATTTATGATGGGCATATAGAAAGCTTGTGAACAAAACGAACGAATCCGACTTGAAACGATAAACACCTTAGCTAAAATAAATAACATAATATATATTAATGAACTTGAAACCATAATGAAACTATATTGGAAACATTGGACGAGAAGGTTCGGTTGTTAATCGGATTATCGGTTAATTTGTTAATGATTAGGGACTCATAATACATTGATAATTAAAATAAAACGATATTATTTTATTGGACTTTTAAATAGTTAAACCAATATTAAAAGAAACAATACGGGTTTAAATCAAGAGTTCGGTTTTATGAAAATGAATAGATAATAAAATTTATAATAATATTATTAATGTTAAAGATAAAAAATGATAATAATGATTTTAAAATATGTTGGATATATATATAGATAATAATAATAATAATAACTATTTCTAATAGTACTAATATAGTATAATAATTATAATAATAATTATTATTAATAATACTAATAATAATAGTTATAGAATAAAAGTCATGGTATTAGTTAAAGTGTTGTTGATAAAAATAATAACAATAATAAATAATATTGATAGTAAATAATGATACCATATTTGATGTTAGTTCGATTTCTAAACAAATTCACAAAATAAGTATAATAATATTGTTACTAATAATTGATAAAAACACGATTTTACTAAATAATAATAATATGATCTTTATTAATAATAATAACAACTTTAATATTTATAAAAATAATGTTAATAATAATACTAATAATATATAATAGTAATACTAAATAAATGTAATGCTAAGTTAAACTTAATAATCCTAATAATAATTTCTACGTAGTGATATTAGTATTAATTAGTAACAACAATTTGTCAAGTATAAAAATAATGCCAAAACCGGTCTAGGATGAGACCCGAACCCGAGACCTCTAGTTCAACAACTTGTGTATAACCAACCGAACCAAAATAACAATTGTTAAATTTAAACCCATAACCAAATTCAAAACAACACTATATCCAATCCAACTCGTTTCAAGTATATAACCAAACAATATATCCATTTATTAACAATTTGAATCCGACAATCGACATGAAAGTTAATAATAACAAAACCCGAATTAGTTTACCTATTAGGTGATTATTAGGTCGTCGGAGATGAAGACACGGAGGGTTGCCGGAGCCAAATTTCCGGCAGAGCCGAGAGAGAGATGGAGTAAGAGAGAGCGCGAGAGAGATAGAAAGATAGAGAGAGAGAAAGAGAGAGATACGAAGACAGAGAGAGCGAGAGGGAGAGAGCCGAGAGGGAGAAGATATGGCAGGAGCACCGGGGGCCACGGCATCCGCCGGAAAAACGCGCGGTGGGGGGGGGGAGGGGCTCGCCGGACTACGAAAGGAGGGAAGGAGCTCGGCGGAGAACGAAAGGAGGGAAGGAGGGGGTGTTGCAGGGCTGCCGGAAAGCCGAGGAGGGGAAAAAGGGAAGTGGTGGTGGTGCGGTGGGGGGAGGTGCGTCGGAAGTCCGTCGGAAAACGGCTGGGGTAGCCGGAGTTGCGCCGGCCGCCGGAATCGGCGCCGGAGTTGGAAGAGAAAAATGGAGGGGGCGGCTGATGATAATAAGTGTTAGGGTTAGGTTATTTCTCCTTTTTATATGCATAACATATTTTCAAAACTGGCACCTCAAGTTTCAATCGTTGTTTAGTATGAGTTTAAATGTTCTAAAAGCTTATAACAACTTAACGAAAATTAGTTTGAACCTCCTTATGTTTTTTGTTAACGACATAATAATATGACCAAAATCGATTTATTAGTGATCGAAATATATAATATAATATTGTATAATAAATAAATAAAGTTCTAAAAAATGTTGAGTCGGGTTCACGTAATAAAAGTTTACAAAACGAAAAACAACTCGAGACTCGAATTTGACGAATGTCACAGCTATCTCGCACCTATAGTACTAACCAATTGTTAGTCGGATATATAATCCGGCTTAAGACCTTTAGTCTTATTTTATAAACATTACCTCGATGAACCTTTAGTTCAAAATCTCTTTTACTTTAAAACCTTTAGTTAAAAAATATTTATAGACTTTTAGTTTATTTATAAAACCCTACGTTTCTTTTTCTCTAAGAAACGTATTCTTTTCTTTTCTTTATTATTTAAGAATATTTATTATTACTTAAATAATATTTTCATAACAAAAAATATATATACTTACACACATATATATATTTATCAATATTCATAACCTTATCTTTTATTCTTTCTTTGTTATGTTTTCTTTTATTTTATCGAGGTATCGAGTATAACCTCGACTTAAGGTTTAAGCCTTTATAATATTTTATTATTATTTTATTCGGGCATTATGCCTATGTAAGGCCTCGTTACCGGTAACCCTACTTTCGTGTTGGATTTACTCATAAACACAGTTCTAACTATCAGAGTTGATTAAAACATTTACGCGGAAAATAAAACTTTCATAAAACATTACAATATTTCACAACTTGTCCCAAAACATCCCTTGTCTTCCACATTAAAACATTAAAATTAAAACATCGTAAGTCTTCAGATGCCAGACTCCTGTTCAGTGCCATGTGTCTCCTCAAGCGAGCTGCCTCATCCTACTCACCTGCGTGCATACTAAAAGTCAGCTACGCTGAGTGAGTTCTAGTTAATCAGATAATCATACAATACCTTCATACATTTCATACTTAATCTCTTAACTTTCTTTCATATACACCTAAGTGCTCTTACCTTCATTTTTACTTTCTTACTTTCTTTACATACATAATCATACGTTCATTTTTACCTTCATACTTTCCTTACATACATAATCATACTTTTTAAAGAGCCTTTCGCCCTATAACCTCACAGATATTATAAGGGTCTGATCCCTTGTTTTCGAATATTAGAAGGGTTCGATTCCCTAACATCACATATATTATAAGGGTCTGGTCCCTATCATCACAGATATTATAAGGGTCTGGTCCCTAGTTTTCGAATATTAGAAGGGTTCGATTCCCTAACATCACAGATATTATAAGGGTCTGGTCCCTAGTTTTCGAATATTAGAAGGGTTCGATTCCCACTTCGTTACCATACAACCATACATCATACCTCAAGTATTATTAGGGCTCGGTACCCTTTTCGTAACCATACAACCATACATTATCATTTCTATCTTCTATTATCACTACCATGCTCATATACATAACATACATAACATTCTTACCTATACCTAGCGTTACAACCTGACAGTACGTGCAATATCCGAAGATCGTTCACGTACCATCAAGCAATCATTCTTACATAACATATATATCACATAGGGCATACACTTATCACTTAGGATAAATGTATTAACAACACATCAAGTATGCACACAGCCCCGAAAACATAACAAGGAATGGGGCTAGAAACTCACCTGAACACGGTTACGTTCACCGTTAATCGTAATTCATTTCTTCAGTTGTGCACGGCTGACTGTATAACAAGTATACGTATCAATTAACTATCACTTCTCATAATGTATTTCTATCTTTATATGACCCACAATGAACGGGGGTCCGGGGGCAGCGCCCCTGGTAGCGGGGTCTAGGGGCGGCAGCGCCCCTGGCTGGGGTCGAGCTGCCAGGTCAGCTTGGAAAAATTTTATTTCCATTAACTGTCTTAACACATTTTTCATTAGATTTTTAATTTATTTTCTAAACGAACTTGGCTTTAGGCGAAGTTAAACCTCAGGCGAACTTGTCATCAGGCGAAGTTAAACCTCAGGCGAACTTAGCTTTAGGCGAAGTTAAACCTCAGGCGAACTTAGCTTTAGGCGAAGTTAAACCTCAGGCGAACTTAGCTTTAGGCGAAGTTAAACCTCAGGCCAACTTGTCATCAGGCGAACTTAAACCTCAGGCGAACTTGTCATCAGGCGAACTTAGCTTGCAGGCGAAGTTCATCAGGCGAACTTAGCTTGCAGGCGAAGTTCATCGCTTGAAGGCGAAGTTACCCAGATGAAGGCGAAGTTGCCCAGACAGCCTGCTGTTTGGTTTCTGTCCAACATTTCGAGCGATTTTAACACCCCCGCTATGGTTCAATATCACCCACTACGCTTCCCGACCATTTCCGGTCACTTAACACTAAAAAGCTTGGATCTTTAAACTTCAAAGTTCAAGAATCTTACCTTTTTGAGCTTGTTGGATCTTGTTTCCTTGCTTAATCACAACCAACCGCTCTCTCTTCTCTCTCGGATCTTGGTCTCTCTCTCTACGGCTCTCGGCCTCTCTCTCTCTCCTCGGATCTCGGCCGCCGGTCGGCTTGTGTATGGGGTGTGTGTGTGTTTTAGAAGTGTGAAGGAATAGATGTAAATGAAGATATTTTTGGGTTTAGGGGATATTTATATCCCTTAAATCCCATTCTCATTTAACCCATCTCAATTAATCCAAGTCCCTGATCCGCTCCTACCCGATATTAATAATTAAAAACGCGAAATCACTAACATAACTTTCTTTATTCAACATTATAAATTTTAGGATGTTACAAGTCTTCCCCCCTTAAAGAGGTTTCGTCCCCGAAACCTAACTATTACATAAACTAACTAGGGTAAAACTTGCGCATCTCATCCTCGGCTTCCCAAGTAGCATCTGATCCCTTACGGTGTTTCCATATCACTTTTACCAAAGGTATAATCTTGTGACGAAGCTGCTTCTCCATGCGGTCAACGATCGCTATCGGTTGCTCGATGTAGTTCAATTGTTCATCAACCTCAATGTCCATCAATGGCACGTGAGACGTGTCATCAGCTAGACACTTCCTCAGATGAGAAACATGGAAGGTTGAATGAATTCCTTCTAACTCATCGGGTAAATCCAGTTTATAAGCTACTTCACCCACACGTTTTACAACCTTGAACGGTCCAATGTACCTCGGACTCAACTTTCCTCTTTTTCTAAAACGGATAATCCCCTTCCAAGGCGAGACCTTGAGCATCACGTTGTCACCAACGTTAAACTCAATTGGTCGTCGCCGCTTATCTGCATAAGACTTTTGTCTGTCTTGCGCGGCTTTCATTCTTGCTTTGATCTGATCGAACTTTGAAGACGTTTCTTGAACCACTTCTAGGCTTCCCATTTCTTTCTGACCAATCTCACCCCAACACACCGGGGTTCTACATCGTCTACCGTACAGCATCTCAAACGGTGGCATACCAATACTTGAATGGTAACTGTTGTTATAGGAGAACTCTGCCAGATGCAGATGATCATCCCAACTTCCACCAAAATCTAAAACACAAGCACGTAGCATATCCTCAAGGGTTTGGATCGTCCGTTCAGACTGTCCATCGGTTTGAGGATGATACGCCGTACCGATGTTCAACCTCGTCCCCATAGCTTCATGGAATTTCTTCCAGAACCTCGAAGTAAACCGTGTATCCCTATCAGACACGATCGATAACGGTACTCCATGCTTGGTTACCACTTCCTTGATGAACAAGCTTGCTAACGTTTCTGACGAGATGGCCTCTCGTATGAGCAGAAAGTGAGCACTCTTGGTCAAACGGTCCACAATCACCCAGATGGTATCATGTTGCTTAGCTGTACGAGGTAGCTTAGTTATGAAATCCATGGTGATGCGTTCTCATTTTCACTCAGGTATCTCTAGCGGTTGCATCTTCCCATAAGGCTTTTGGTGCTCGGCCTTGACTTGTAAGCAAGTTAAGCACTTACTAACATAATCCACTACATCATTCTTCATTCCTGGCCACCAGTAATCTCTTTTCAGGTCTTGGTACATCTTTGTAGCTCCAGGATGGATTGAGTACCTTGACTTATGAGCTTCATCTAAGATTCGACTTCTAAGATCACCATGGCGTGGAATCCACATACGGTCAAATCTAGTTTTAACTCCATGAGTGTTTTCCATCAACTCATCTTGCTGGCCATAAATCCTTTCTTTCTTTACTAACCCTTCGTCTACTAACACTTCTGACTGCACTTTGATGATTTCTTCAAAAAGACTTGAGTTCATGATCAACTTATATGACTTCACTGTTGCAAGGACTTCCTCATTCTTACGACTTAACGCATCAGCGACCACGTTAGCTTTACCGGGGTAATACCTAATCTCACAGTCGTAATCCTTTATCAATTCTAACCATCTTCTCTGCTTCATGTTCAGTTCTTTCTGTTCGAAGAAGTACTTTAAACTCTTATGATCGGTATAGATAGTACACTTAGTACCGTACAGATAATGCCTCCATATCTTAAGAGCATGCACTACAGCTGCTAACTCCAGATCATGCGTCGGATAAGTACTTTCATGGACCTTCAACTGTCTAGACGCGTAAGCTATCACCTTCCCCCGTTGCATCAACACGCAACCTAACCCTTGATGCGAGGCATCAGCACAAACAACGAAATCCTCGTCGCCATCGGGCAAAGTAAGGATTGGAGCTTGCGTGAGCCTCTTCTTCAATTCTTCAAAGGCTTCTTCCTGAAACTTTCCCCAACTGAATACTATCGACTTTCGGGTCATACCAGTCAGCGGTGCGGCTATCTTGGAGAAACCTTCGGTGAATCTCCTATAGTAGCCAGCTAACCCTAGGAAACTTCGTATATCAGTCGGATTCTGCGGAGTCTTCCAATTCGTTATCGCTTCAATCTTAGCTGGGTCCACGGTAATCCCTTAAGGATTAATCACGTGACCTAAAAATTGCACTTCTCTTAACCAGAACGCGCACTTCGAAAACTTGGCATACAACTTCTCTTTCTTCAGTGTCTCCAGTACCTCTCTGAGATGCTCAGCATGTTCAGACTCGCTCTTTGAATAAACCAATATATCATCGATGAAGACGATAACCGACTTATCCAACATCGGTCGACACACCCTATTCATCATGTCCATAAATGCTGCAGGAGCATTGGTTAGACCGAATGACATTACGAGGAACTCGTAGTGTCCATACCGCATTCGGAACGCTGTCTTAGGGATGTCTGCCTCTTTCACCTTCAGCTGATGGTAGCCTGATCTGAGATCTATTCGTGAGAACCAACTTGAACCTTGTAGTTGGTCAAACAGATCATCAATCCTTGGCAACGGATATCTATTCTTTACCGTCAGCTTATTCAACTCACGATAATCTATGCACATTCTCATACTTCCATCCTTCTTCTTCACGAACAAAACTGGTGCGCCCCACGGGGAAACACTCAGTCTTATGAAACCTTTGTCGAGGAGTTCTTGCAGTTGTGACATCAATTCTTTCATCTCGGACGGTGCTAGACGGTAAGGCGCTTTCGCGACAGGTTGGGCTCCTGGTATTAAATCTATCTGAAATTCTATCTCTCGCTCTGGTGGCAACCCCGGAAGATCCTCAGGGAATACTTCTGGGTAGTCGTGCACAATAGGAACATCTTTCATTTCTTTCGTCTCGGCCGTAGCGTTGACGACATACGCCAGGTAGGCACAACACCCTCGCCTTAGCAAACCCTCGGCTTTCATCATCGAAATGACATCAAGCCCAGAACTTTCCTTATCACCATAGACCGTTACCGCGCTACCATCCAATGACTTTAACCTTATAATCCTACTCTTACATACTATCTGAGCCTCAAACTCAGACAACCAATCCATGCCCAAAACCACATCGAACCCTCCCAAGGTCATAACGTACAAGGTAATCGGGAACTCATGTCCTTCCAATTCTATCTTACAATTCTTAACCACTTTTGTTATTTTAACCGAAGTGTCACTGGCGGTTTCCACCGCAAAAGTTTCAGACACTCGGCAACATTTCATTTTAGCTAGTTTACTAAATGGTGTGGCTACGAAACTTTTGTTTGCGCCCGAATCAAATAATACAGAAGCGGAAACACCGTTCACTAAAAACGTACCTGTGACGACATCCGGAATCTGCTTGGCTTGCTCTTGGGTCAGCGTGTAGGCTCTAGTTCTTGGCCTAGCTTGATCGGCATCCTTCCTTCCACTACCTCCAGCTTCACCATCTGTGCACTCTCTCGCCATGTGGCCTGGCTTGCCACATTTGTAACATGCTGGCTTTGCACTGCACTCATTGGCATAATGCCCCACTTTCCCACACTTGTAACACACATTAGACCCCATCCGGCATTCCCCACCGTGGGCCTTTCCACATTTGAGACAAACACCAGGACTTTTACTCCACTTTCACTCACCACCATGCATCTTTCCGCAGGTCTTACACGATCTCTTCTCCCACACTCTCTGCTTCTTATCTTTGGGGTTCCATAACTGAGTACCGGGTCGTTTAGCAGGAGCGGCCCATTTCTTCTCCTTCTTCTCGTCTTCCACCACCACATCATCCGCAGTCAGGTCTGCATAGACCATTTCTGCGAGTTCGACAGTAGAATCGAAAGTAGTAGGTTTACTTGTCCTGACTAACATGCGGACTCTCTGGGGTAATCCTCTCACATAACACTTGATTCTCTTAGCCTCAGTCTTGACCATATCGGGTACTAGCCTAGACATTCTATTGAACTCGGTAGTGTACTCACGATGTGTCATTGTCCCAGCTTTCAAGTTCAGGAACTTCATCTCCGCCTTTTCAACCTCGGCGTCAGCACAGAACTTCTTCATTACTAACTCCTTCAGATCTTCCCACCTCGTCTCTTTGATCTCTTCTCGGGTCTTTCTTTGCTCCACACTCTCCCACCAATACATAGCCTCATCCTCGAATGATTGAGTAGCATAACCTACCGCTTGATCGGGACGGCACTCGCTAATGCGGATAACCTTATCCATGGCGGTTATCCACTGAAGAGTAGCGATCGCGTCTCCTAAACCAGTCAGCTTCGGCTGGTCGCATCCTTTGAAGGACTTATAGCTGCACCCACCTTGGCCTCTTCTCCTGTCATCGACTTCCACAGACTTATCCTCACTCGAGGTCCTTCTTTCTCCTTCTCCATCCTTTCTACCATCACCACCCGCCCTTTCAGCAGTTCGTTCACGGCTTCCAGCAGATCCTTCGGGATTCAGGTTCTTCACAGCAGCAACCACAGCTTGAACAATGGCTGCTTGAACTGCAGGGCTAAGTTGAACTTCCTCGTTGTTTCCCGGGCTTCTTCCCGCTGCGCTTCCTTCAACTTCGGTGTTGGAAGCGGTCTCAACCGAAGGTTGCCGGACACGACGAGGCCTGCCACGTCGTCCAGTGCGACCTCCAGCTCCAACAATGTCTCCAGCTCCAGTCATCGTATTCTAAAAGGGAAAACACAAACATCATCACTCAAGGAACTATTTAGTACAAGGATAGCAAGGCTAACAGGTAATAACAGTGGCCAGTTGTGATTAGCTGATCACGTTACTTTCCGTGTCCTATACACTTCCCTTTATGAGTCCATTTGTGCTGGTTCTACTTAAGCAGTTTGTCAAATCAAACAATCAATTATTCCTATCCCTGTCGCTCACATATCTTTTCTTTCCCATTAACATATATCATTTAATCATACCATTTACCTTTACTGTTCTTGCTTGAGCGACACATGGCATTCTTGAACTGGCATCTTCTTTTCTTTCATACTTAAATCCCATACTCTGTTCGAGTCTAAGCATGTAGGATGCTTAAATCTCTCGAACTTATGCTCTGATACCAACTTGTAAGGCCCCGTTACCGGTAACCCTACTTTCGTGTTGGATTTACTCATAAACACAGTTCTAACTATCAGAGTTGATTAAAACATTTACGCGGAAAATAAAACTTTCATAAAACATTACAATATTTCACAACTTGTCCCAAAACATCCCTTGTCTTCCACATTAAAACATTAAAATTAAAACATCGTAAGTCTTCAGATGCCAGACTCCTGTTCAGTGCCATGTGTCTCCTCAAGCGAGCTGCCTCATCCTACTCACCTGCGTGCATACTAAAAGTCAGCTACGCTGAGTGAGTTCTAGTTAATCACATAATCATACAATACCTTCATACATCTCATACTTAATCTCTTAACTTTCTTTCATATACACCTAAGTGCTCTTACCTTCATTTTTACTTTCTTACTTTCTTTACATACATAATCATACGTTCATTTTTACCTTCATACTTTCCTTACATACATAATCATACTTTTTAAAGAGCCTTTCGCCCTATAACCTCACAGATATTATAAGGGTCTGGTCCCTTGTTTTCGAATATTAGAAGGGTTCGATTCCCTAACATCACAGATATTATAAGGGTCTGGTCCCTATCATCACAGATATTATAAGGGTCTGGTCCCTAGTTTTCGAATATTAGAAGGGTTCGATTCCCTAACATCACAGATATTATAAGGGTCTGGTCCCTATCATCACAGATATTATAAGGGTCTGGTCCCTAGTTTTTGAATATTAGAAGGGTTCGATTCCCTAACATCACAGATATTATAAGGGTCTGGTCCCTATAATCACAGATATTATAAGGGTCTGGTCCCTAGTTTTCGAATATTAGAAGGGTTCGATTCCCACTTCGTTACCCTATCATCACAGATATTATATGGTTGTATGGTAACGAAGTGGGAATCGAACCCTTCTAATATTCGAAAACTAGGGACCAGACCCTTATAATATCTGTGATGATAGGGACCAGACCCTTATAATATCTGTGATGTTAGGGAATCGAACCCTTCTAATATTCGAAAACTAGGGACCAAACCCTTATAATATCTGTGATGATAGGGACCAGACCCTTATAATATCTGTGATGTTAGGGAATCGAACCCTTCTAATATTCGAAAACCAGGGACCAGACCCTTATAATATCTGTGATGATAGGGACCAGACCCTTATAATATCTGTGATGTTAGGGAATCGAACCCTTCTAATATTCGAAAACTAGGGACCAGACCCTTATAATATCTGTGATGATAGGGACCAGACCCTTATAATATCTGTGATGTTAGGGAATCGAACCCTAAGGGACCAGACCCTTATAATATCTGTGAGGTTATAGGGCGAAAGGCTCTTTAAAAAGTATGATTATGTATATAAGGAAAGTATGAAGGTAAAAATGAACGTATGATTATGTATGTAAAGGAAGTAAGAAAGTAAAAATGAAGGTAAGAGCACTTAGGTGTATATGAAAGAAAGTTAAGAGATTAAGTATGAGATGTAAGAAGGTATTGTATGATTATGTGATTAACTAGAACTCACTCAGCGTAGCTGACTTTTAGTATGCACGCAGGTGAGTAGGATGAGGCAGCTCGCTTGAGGAGACACATGGCACTGAACAGGAGTCTGGCATCTGAAGACTTACGATGTTTTAATTTTAATGTTTTAATGTGGAAGACAAGGGATGTTTTGGGACAAGTTGTGAAATATTGTAATGTTTTATGAAAGTTTTATTTTCCGCGTAAATGTTTTAATCAACTCTGATAGTTAGAACTGTGTTTATGAGTAAATCCAACACGAAAGTAGGGTTACCGGTAACGGGGCCTTACATTTTTGGGTTTTGGGGATACTTATATCCCTTAAATCCCATTCTCATTTAACCCATCTCAATTAATCCAAGTCCCTGATCAGCTCCTACCCGATATTAATAATTAAAAACGCGAAATCACTAACATAACTTTCTTTATTCAACATTATAAATTTTAGGATGTTACAGCCTACCTTTGTTCGGCTTATAAACCCTATTGACTCGAGCAGCACTCCAATGCCGCTTTGCTTTTCCTTTCCTTCTCGATCAACTCTTATTCTTGGTACTCTTTCCTTGGCACTCCAAACGATAACACCAATATTTCACCACTTGTCGGCACGCCTTACGAGACTCACCATCTTGTTGTCGAGATATAACAAACACCTTTTTGGTCGATATGCTGGTGGAGAGTGGCACGAACTTCGAGGAAACAAACGCGCAAATTGAGGAATTGGGTCACGCTTTTCGAGACGAATCAAGTATATGATTGTTGGATCTTAAAGAGATGTTAGAGAGAGATTGGATAGCAGGTTTTGGGATGAGAAAATGAAGATACCGACCTTGCTATTTATAGACATGATCTGGAGACCCTTCGCGATACGCGATGGCCTCATGGGCACCCATCGTGTATCGCGAAGTAGCCCAGGCCAGTCACCATATAGGTCTGCCACGTGACGTGGCAGACGGTGTGCCACATGTTGACACGTGTCAGTCGACGTGCCACGTGTGGCCACGTGGCGGGACACGCGTCTCGCTGTCAGCAACCCATCGCGATACGCGATGGGTCTCTCTTCTGATCCATCGCGTATCGCGATTGGTCAGGAAAACAGAATTTTCAAGTTAAACCCTTAGGTTTGGATTTTGACAATTTTGGTTCCTTAGTTTTGGGTCACGCTTTTCAAAACGAATCAAGTATATGATTGTTGGATCTTAAAGAGATGTTAGAGAGAGATTGGATAGCAGGTTTTGGGATGAGAAAATGAAGATACCGACCTTGCTATTTATAGACATGATCTGGAGACCCTTCGCGATACGCGATGGCCTCCTGGGCACCCATCGTGTATCGCGAAGTAGCCCAGGCCAGTCACCATATAGGTCTGCCACGTGTCGCCATGTGGCAGACGGTGTGCCACATGTTGACACGTGTCAGTCGACGTGCCACGTGTGGCCACGTGGCGGGACACGCGTCTCGCTGTCGCGCGATGGGTCTCTCTTTTGATCCATCGCGTATCGCGATTGGTCAGGAAAACAGAATTTTCAAGTTAAACCCTTAGGTTTGGATTTTGACAATTTTGGTTCCTTAGTTTTGGAAATTTGATATTTTAACTCGAAATTTTCATAATGTTACAACCTTAAACGAGTTATAACATCTTACTATTAAAAAACAATTTTATAGAAAAATAATAACATGTCATTTATTTGTGAAACTATTTAATCATCAAACTCTAAGTATATTATTAAATTTTTTTATAATACATAAAATTAAGATGCAAAAAAAAATATGAATATTAGACACGAAAAAGAAACACAACCCCATAATACGGAGGATAAAAAC
The DNA here is from genome assembly GCF_021521415.1 of Bidens hawaiensis. NCBI lineage: Eukaryota > Viridiplantae > Streptophyta > Magnoliopsida > Asterales > Asteraceae > Bidens > Bidens hawaiensis. The sequence continues at coordinate 619,187 of NW_027491349.1, forward strand.
TAGTATATATATATAAATGACAAGTTTGATGCCGCTAAGTTTTCATTGTGTCACTTGGCCATTTGACGGCACTAGCCACCAATGCTTGGATTTTGTCATCACCTAGGTTTTATCAACATGTCCCGGCTAATAAGTGTGTAACATTAAAAGGATACCTATACCTACGGATAATTTCCAACATCAATTTTTTTTAAGTGTGTAGGAAAATACAATTAGCTACGTCTTTGCGATGAAAATGTACCCAATTGTAGCTTTCTTTTTCTCTTTTAATTGTGAATTAAAGTATCGAATATTTAGCTTCTCATTTGCTTCAATCCTAGCAACCATAGTCTGTCTCTTTCTCCCCCGTTTTTTTTTCTTGCTCAAGCTTTCTATTCTTACATCCAACGTTTGTACACTACATATGTTGATGTTTTGACCCTAATGTCCGTTATGAAAATAACATATATTTAAGCTAATAATAACCGTCAATTGTCTGGCAACTTTAATTGGACTTTTCAACAACAATTTGAAATCAAAATCTGCTAACTCTTGTAATTTTCCATCTACACTTTATGGAAGCTCGCACCCCATTTCCATTCTGAAAAAAATTTGTTAGGATTTTACAAATTTAGCTGTTCTTTCTTCTTATTCTTTATGGTTGACACGAATGTGAGTTTTGAACTTCATAACTCACAAGATAGATATAACCAAGGACTAACTTATTAGACACATGGAATGGAGATAGGCCGAGTATGAGATAAAGAATATGTTAATTAAAATGTAAACTTTACATCTAACCTTTTAGTCATCAAAATGTCTATTGTACCCTTTATCAAAAAACAAAATTTAGAGGATCCACAATGCACCCGTTTATGGATTAGTGCTGTAAACGAACCGAACGAATACGAATAAGGCTTTGAATGTGTTCGTTTGTTAAGGAAATAATGTGTTCACGAATCACAATCGGTTCACAAACACTTACCGAAAGATATTTTATGTTCATGTTCGTTCATTAAGGAAATAAATGTGTTCATGTTCGATTCACGAACAAAAAAAATTACAGAGCCTAGAGATTAGAGATTGAGACCGATGTATTCATCAATTTGAATAATGAAATCTTGTAAACGAATCGAACGAACACGAACAATGGCATGTTCGTGGTCCTTCATTTAACTTTAAAAGAACACGAATACTTAATTGAACAAATACTTACGTTCATGTTCATTTATTTTAAAAAATGAATATTTGTATTCGTTTTGTTTAAAATCTAAATGACATAACCGAACAAAGATAAACGAACAAAATTGAACATATATGAAAATTGTAAATGGACACAAACAAACATAAACAGACATAATGAAAACACTTATATAAACACAAATTAACAAATATAAAATCTTTAAGTAGATAAATCATCCATATAATATTTAATTTTTTCTATTAATACATAAACAAACATAAATAAACAAGTATAAACGAACATAAACGAACGTTCATGAACATAAATGAACGAACGGAATATGTGTTCATGTTCGTTCGTTTAATTAAACGAACACAAATTTTTTTGTTCATATTTGTTTGTTTATTAAATAAACGAACATAAATCAACTTACCGTCGAACGGTTTACAAACAATTAATCAAACGTTTGTTTATTTATAGGACTATAAAAGATTGTAAATTTTGAAAATAGACCATTAACTGAAATTGATGATAATTAATTAATTGAGAGAATAGAAAAGGCTAGTAATTTCTTAGGAAAACACTGATTTCAGAATGAATTAAATAAAAAAAAACAAAATTAGGACTAAAAGATTAAAACTTACTCATGCCAATATGTCATACTCCAATAGTCCAATATGGCATAATGAAAATAACTATCGTTGGAAAAAGTAAGGAAATATAGTGGACCTTTTTAAGAATTCAAAATTTCCCCTTAAGCAATTTACGATATGAATGTGTCACTATGTGGGTCACCATTCCAATAGAGGAGAAAACAGAACGCAAGTAAATTCTTTACAAATGTACGCCTATGACGAAGGTGTAGCGTCATAAAAAATTGTTAGATACGCTCTAACAAAAGTTTAAGTTAAAATATAATGATCATAACAAACAAATATATACGTATTAAGTCAAAATAAATCTTCACTAAAAAAATAAATCAAATCATTACAAAATAACAAAATGATTAAAAACCAAACCTAAATGAACCCCCGTGATACGAGGCTGAAGGCTAGTAGATAAATATTTATCACATAACAAAAGGTGTCTTTAAAATAATAAATAAAACCAATATTTATAGATTATTGTACCAGACTACTTAAAATTCAGCCAACATAACCGACATGTTAGAAACATAAATGAAATAATAAACCAAAATCGAAATATTAATTTCCGTTACCATAAAAAGTACGTACTCAATTAAAATAAAAAAAATAATTTACCATTTAAATAAAATTCAAGCATAAAAAAGAGCATCTATTACGGTATATTTTTAAAGTTATTGACATGTTTCTTCACATTCTAATGGATGTACGGGTCAACTATTTGAGTAATCGATCATATTTGTACTCTTTTCCTTATCAAGTGACTCAAAATACGTTCACACACGAATTGAAATTCAAAGCTTAACTTGGAAGCCTATTGTTATTGAAATCTTTATTTACCCACGTGTTCTAATATACGGACAATCAATATTTTCTACTTCTTTTATAGGATAGCTTTTTGACCATGTCTTTTTCTAAACTTGCATGCATGCATGCATGCACGACTAAGTACTATATATACCTTTCACCTTCCTGCCAAATTTTAAACATATCAGATTTATTCATTCTTCAAACAAACTTTCATTAGCAAACAATTCTCCATCTCACCTTGATTGTCGATCTAAACCTTGTAATGGCCAGAAGCTGCTACTTAATCATTAGTGTTCTTCTGCTTCTCACCTTATTAAGCTTAAACACATTGGCTCGACCGATTAATATCTTCAAAACCATTGGCTATGCCGACGATGAAACTAGAGATGTAATGGCAGGTTTTAGTATTGCCTTTACTGACTCGTTTGGAAGTATAAAAAATTCCGGTCCAAGTCCAGGTGGGAAGGGACATGGATTTTCTGATGCTGAGACTCTTGGGAACATTAAGCACTCAGGTCCAAGTGCGGGAGGAAAGGGACATGAGTTTCCCACCGCTAACTCTTTTGCAAATGTCAAGAGCTCAGGTCCTAGTCCGGGAGGAAAGGGACACGGCTTCACCAACAATAATATTCTTGGGGGTATTAAGAACTCGGGTCCTAGTCCTGGAAGAAAGGGACACGACTTGACTAACAATAATATTCTTGGGGATATTAAGAACTCGGGTCCTAGTCCTGGAGGAAAGGGACACGACTTGACTAACGATAATATTCTTGGGCATATTAAGAACTCGGGTCCTAGTCCTGGAGGAAAGGGACAAGGCTTTACCAACGATAATATTTTTGGCGATATTAAAAACTCGGGTCCTAGTCCCGGAGGAAAGGGACACGGTTTGACCAACGATAATGTTCTGGGGGATATTAAGAACACAGGTCCTAGTCCTGGAGGAAAGGGACACAACTTGACCAACGATAATGTTCTTGGGGATATTAAGAACTCGGGTCCTAGTCCTGGAGGAAAGGGACACGGCTTGACCAACGATAATGTTCTTGGGGATATTAAGAACTCGGGTCCTAGTCCTGGAGGAAAGGGACACGGCTTGATCAACGATAATATTCTTGGGGATGTTAAGAACTCCGGTCCAAGTCCTGGAGGGAAGGGGCATTGACCAACAGTTGTGCGGTTAATTATACTTATAGTTAATGATGGACAAGAGCATATTCGTTCTAGTGTGTGGATTTATTATTAGAGATAAGCCTACTATTGTAATTTAGAGACACTACAAAATTTTTTGGTGCTCTCTCATGTTTGATTTATTAATTCATTGTTTAATCAAGTTATTTTTTCGTCAAATAAATGCCTAAAATGTCTGTCGAGTAACTATTTTAACTATTAAAACACTCCCTTTGGAATTGTGAACAACTAGTGGTAGGAGGCTTGAGTTCTCCAGTGAAGACTCACGTTTGATCTCCACTTTATGTGGTTATTGGCAATGAAGGATTGAGCTAGGCTTTGCGAGATTATCAGTTCGAATCCCGAACTCACCCGGGTTTTAGGACCACTGTGTCTTACTACAGAGAGTTTTGCTCTTGTGGTGACACAATGGCTGTCGAGTGGCAGCCGACGGTATGGTTTCCTTGAGAAACGCCCTAGCCAAACTCTGAAGTCAGCGGGTGCCTGGTTAAGATAACATAGTCTAATCGGAGTGAGGAAACATATTCGAGATCTCCAAATTAGGGTGTGCGATGGCATGTGACACAAGAAAGTCGTCGCTCAAAAAGATAAAAAAAATCTTTGTAGAATGTTAACGAATATGGGAAGGATTTGCCAAATTGATCTTTCCTTAGGAAAAGCACTTAGTTGTGTATAGACTACAGTAACAATACGCAGTCTTATAAACTCGCAGTAATTTGGATTCTTGTAGAGTTGTAGTTGACAAGCTAATTAATTTGCTACTATTTTTCTTAACTAAATATAATTAGATTGACAAATTGCAAGTAGAATCTATGTATTATGTTGTACCGGCCTACAAAGCCCCAAAGTGTGTTCTTTATAATTAGAGCTCCATGACAGGGTGAATCTAGGAACTTATAATATACTCATTGTTGGTGCAAATCTGATCTTTGGTGCGAAAATTTGATTTGTGATGAGTGGACTTATGTGCTTCCTAATCTTCGTTAGATCGTGAAACCATTTTGATTTGATTAGTTGAGATAACTGAATTTATAACAAAAGGGACTTAACCACCCTTAATTGTTAACATTGTTCAGATTTTTACAATCTTTTCCTCAAAATTGATTTAAGGGTTTTTCAAAATGTCTGAGCCATCAGGGTATTCTATCGCCTTAGGAGTTGTCAATCTCTTCAACGATCTATTCTTGCTAACATCTATTAATCTTGGTTACCTGAAAATACGTCAGCATAAGTTAGTAAATGACGCTGACGAACTCTAAGTAATTTTATAAATATCTAAACGTTTGACACACAATCTGATACTTCAACATCTCGCTAGGTCGCGACCCTAACTCTGTATCCACGGCACATGTTCCCCATAACTTACGTATGCCTACAACTGGGTTACTAGCATTATATATTGGATCTAACTTACTATATGCGTACTCTTGATATGAGGGTCATATGTAGCATCTCTGTATCAAAATGAAAGGTTCAATAAACTCTTAATAAGTTATTTTCTGACTTTTAAAAGTGGATGGACATTTTTCTCATTTAGCATGAGATAAATTTTATTCACATCTTGTAAATGATCTTTGTATTCAGCCGTTCTGTACTGAATATATTTAACAAAATGAAAGTTCTCAAGTAACTGTTGTTTGTTGACTTATAGATAAACCATAGGTTTTGTATGAAATGTCAAGATCACCATATTCAAATCTTGTTTAATTAAAAAGTTTACTTCGTTTAATAAAATATTTCATTTCATATTTTTGATAGGCCATCATAATAGTTATGCTTTCCGTCTATATGTCTGAATAGCCTATCTTTGATTAAAAGATGTTTCTTTACCACGAAGAAACGTTCGTTTACCATAACCTTTTATAAAAACTATTTTGGATAGTTTAAAGTTTAACCATTGCAACAAGGTTCGATTATACCCTTATCTAAGATCTTAGCGTAGATATAAAGAAATCATTTAAACTAATAACTAAACAAAATTTACCTCAAACGTGCTTAACAACTAGCTACAAGGCAAGATTACGACTTCTAACACTTGGGTGGAACCTTTACGCTTTTCTAAACACGAGGCTGGGCTTTTAAATGGCAAAACAATTTGGGATATATATGAGAGTGGGACTATTAACAACTGAATCAATAATCCGAAGGCTCAAACCCCTTATTTATAGCTTGCCCTTGACGACCCTTGGCAGAATGCTAAGACTGTTAGTAGTCTGTTACATATTAGCTATTGATGAGATATGGTATAGTTCACAGTCATCCTCCTAAGTCACTAGGCACACATCAAAATCCATTATTCGTCATTGGATACATGTCACACCCACATTGATTCATTCATCAACACAAAGCTAATGGTAGTGATCTGCTACCATCCAATTTTCTATATATAATTTAATTTTAAACCATAATCTTTACTTTATTTGCATGACAATTAGTCCCATGTACTCTGATCATAAGTGACATTTTGAGCATAAATTTTTCTGGGTATTACATATTGTACTAGATATATACCAATATTTTTCATACAAATTACGTGACGTCTAGTCTTGAATTAGCGAGACACATAATTTCATAAACCCTCCAACTAAACTCTTATACCTTAAACCATTTGTCTTGTCTTCACCATATTCAAGTTGAAGTTTCCCATTTGTGCTCAATAGTAGTGTATCTGGGTTGGATTTCTTCATAGCTCATACCAAATTTAGTAAAGAGCTAGTAGTACATGTTCCTTGTGAAAAAGTATACCATGAGGTGTTTGTAATATTCTTAATCCATAAAATACTTAAGCAATCATATATCTTTTTTACATATATACACATATAACTACAATCAAATCATAAACCTTGGTCATTAAAATATAACCAAACACTAAAAGTCACTTATAAAAATACCATAATCAGCACTATTGGTTCGATTATTAAATAATTCGACCATTCAACTTTTCTCTGTCTAAATAATGAGCACTATTGAAAATAACATATGTTTATCAACTTAAATTGAACTTTCTCATCAGCAATTTTAAATCAAATTTGCATCTCTCTTATAATTTTCCAACCACTTTATGGAAGCTCTCACCCGAATTGCATGCTAAAAAAATCACTTTAATTCAATATTTTATACTTTTATTGTCTTATTACTAGAATCTTATGTAGGGCTCGCACATGGTTAAACATAGATAAATAAAAAAAGTTATAAAGTCAATAAATTATTTTACAAAGGGTACTATACTTAATTTTGTATTAAGTATAGTTGGTATTCTCTTTAAAGGAGCGAAAAGAGAAAATGCAAGCAATGAGCGAATGACTACAAATGTACTGGATAGAAAGTAACATCACATTTATACTTTTTTGACCTTTTCTTTTGCTCATTAAAGGTCTCATAATACGTTCACACAGTTGAGATGAAAGTCAAAGTTCACCACACCATAAATTATTCAAATCTCTATTAATTCACGCACGTGGTCTAACAATGAATATTTTCTTTTTCTTTCATGGCGTAACTTTTGGACCTGGTTTTCCACAATCTTGCATGCATGCACAAATAAGTAGTATATATACCATCACATTCTTGCCAATTCTTACAAAACATGTATATCTCTTCTTCTTAATATAAAGTTTTGTTATCAATTAAATCATCTTCATTCATAAAATAGAATTCTTTAACGAACTCGTCTGTTTCATCTTGATTATCTATCTAAACTTAGTAATGGCCAGAAGCTACTACTTTATCACCAAGGTTCTTCTGCTTCTCACCTCATTAAGCTTTAACACATTGGCTCGACCAATCAATATAGCCACGCCCATTAGCTATGCTGATGGTCATACTAGGGATGCATTGGATGCTACCATTGCAGCTATTAAAAGCGGTGGAGGTTCAAGCGCAGGAGGAAAGGGACATGAGTTTCGCATTGCTGATTCCTTTTCGAATATCAAGAACTCGGGTCCAAGTCCTGGAGGAAAGGGACATGAGTGGACCAACGATAATATTCTTGGTGATATTAAGAACTCCGGTCCAAGTCCAGGAGGAAAGGGACATGATTGGACCAACGATAATATTCTTGGTGATATTAAGAACTCCGTTCCAAGCCCCTGAGGAAAGGGATATGATTGGACCAATGATAATATTCTTGGTGATATCAAGAACTCCGGTCCAAGTCCCGGAGGAAAGGGACACGCCTGGACCAATGATAATATTCTTGGTGACATTAAGAACTCGGGTCCAAGTCCTGGAGGAAAGGGACATGAGTGGACCAACGATAATATTCTTGGTGATATTAAGAATTCCGGTCCAAGTCCAGGAGGAAAGGGACATGATTGGACCAATGATAATATTCTTGGTGATATTAAGAACTCCGGTCCTAGTCCAGGAGGAAAGGGACACGCCTGGACCAATGATAATTATATTCTTGGTGATATTAAGAACTCGGGTCCAAGTCCTGGAGGAAAGGGACATGAGTGGACCAACGATAATATTCTTGGTGAAATTAAGATCTCCGATCCAAGCCCTGGTGGCAAGGGACATGGATTTCCCAACGTGAAATCTGTTGGGAACATTAGCTCTCAGGTCCAGGTTCCTGGGAAAATGGACATGACTTCCCTAGTGGTGTTAAAATCCTTTGGAATATCAAGGACACAGGTCCAAGTCCTGGAGGAAAAGGACATTAATTAATTAATTAATTAACTGACCAACAGTTGGCCGTTTATACTTATATATGGAAGGACAAGAGCAAACTCATATAATTTGCGGATTTATTATTAGAGATAAACCTACTATTGTAATTTTAAGGTACTACTGAATTCTTTATTGCTCCCCCAAGTTTAAATTATTAATTTATTGTTTAATTAAGTTTCTTTTTTATTTCTTTTCTCAAATGCCTAAAATGTTTCTGTCAAGTAACTATTTGCCTATACGGCTATACCAAGACTGACAACCCCTTGATGTATTCAAAACAGGATTCCTTTTAGTTTCAAAGATCAATATCTTCCTATGCTGAATATTTTAAATGGGAATGTGCTTGGCAATAATCCTGACCGATCAGGATTGGAGCCAATTCAAATAAAGGGATAATTATCAAGAAACGTAAATCTCTACGTTTTAGGTTATCTAATAATTAAGTAAGTTTATTAGAATTGCCGTCTGGTTTTTAACTCATCGTTCATCAAACAAGTTGGGCTCCTTTTATTTATTGTTTTCGTATCTCGTGTTTGGGCTTTGTTTCCTTGTTTTATTTTGGTATGGGCTGGGGGCCACACAACATGTGGATTGGTTTGTTGGGGATGCACCAGAGCACAGGCGTAGCTTATATATGGATCCCCTTTTTTTCTTAATAGCGTAAATTTATGCATTTTCGTTCGAAGATTTTAAGTCCCCATCATTTTCATCCAAACTTTGGCATTGCAAAAGGTGATGTCTTTCTTCGTGTGCTTGAACGACAATGTCGTGGCTAGTCGGTCTATATAAATACTCTTGACTGTATAAACTAACGACGACATCGCAGAAAAACTAAAAGGAGGTCGAAGTGCAAAAATACTCATCAAAATTGCATGCAGGGTCACAGGTAGTGAGTTGTTTAACGGCCGAAGTGCATTTGGTAAGGTTGTAAAACTCTTTTTGTTCCTAGCGTCCATACCCCCCTTGAAACCATTCAAACATTTTTCAATATCAGCTACATTTTTTAAAAATAAACGTTTCGACATACGAAACTTATCTCGGAACATTTCTTTGGTGTATTTTGGGTTGTCGACAAAGTAATCTTCTTTTAGAACTTGGTGACCTTTTTCGCTATTACGATCCATGTATCTTCTTCTAGACGTGCCAGTGTCTTCTTCTTCGGCTTTGTCAGGCAAGATCACAGAGAAATGGGATGCTACTATCGTTGGAGGATTCTTCGTCACATATATATAATTGCCGGGTGGAATGTATACAATAAGAAAATTCAAATTCATTTTATGGTTGGGGTAAAGTGGGTATAAAATTGGTTGGAGTCGAGTGTCCGGGTATAAAATTTGTTAAGTTATTTATAAAGAAAAAAAGTTGTTAAGTTTTTATGGTTGGGGTAAAGTGGGTATAAAATTGGTTGGAGAAGTACCCTCCGGTGAATTTTGGGACCCTAGCGGTAGTGTTCATCGCAGGGTATACAACCCCTGCCAAGGTACCCGAGTAACACACCCTCCACCCTAAACATTAAGAGAAACCCTACTAGCTATTTTAGTTCTTTTCAATATTAAGTGTGTTATTTTATATCTTGCATTACTATTTCAAGTTGAGTGTTGTGATGTGTCTACGGTGTCCAAATACAAATATGCTGCACTTAATTAATCGAACTGAAGAAAAGAGTGAGAGACTGACAAGTAACAAACAGTAAACTTGTTAATTACGGTTATCTTTAACTATTTAAATATTGATTGAGGTAGATCTTACTAGATGCGTTTGTTTTAATAGAGAGCATCTAACATCCCACATTGAGGGTGGTCACAATCGCCATGTTAACCAATTGATATAAAGTAATTCAAACATGTCATTGTCATATAATTCAACAAGACAATACAATTATTGATCCAAAAAAAAATATTAGATCAATATATGCAATTCAGCATTATTATTATTATTATTATTTATTATTTTTTTAAAGAAATCCTATTATTATGTCAACTACCTAATCAAGTTAGTGATGCACGTTTGGGCCCCACAATTTTATCTCTTACATACAATTTGAAAGATTCATTCATATTTCCAAATTTGATCATGGACCATAGACTATGTTAGTGATTACAATTTACAAATCATTGATCGAAGAGGATATGTGGGTACTGATTACAAATTGTTTCCGCCCATGACATATTGGTTCTGCACTATATATACTCGTTCTAGCTAATCACTATATTTAGATTTCTTTACTTATAGGTCTTCGCTTTATTTAAATCAAGTAAATCAAGTTTAAAAAACTAAAATAAATATTCTCAAATTTTACTCTAGAATAAATAAAATTTATCCGTAAAAATAATAACCTCTGAAAGTAACCAGTCACTAATGTTATGTCCGTAATTAGTTGGTAATACCCGCCGGCAATATTTGTAATCCGTTGGTAATAGTCGCGACAAACTTTACAAACGAAAAAGCGTAGGTAACCCACTTCACCGACGATTTTTCAATAAAATCGTCGGTAAGTGAAATTCATTTGTTTAAGCGGTAATGCACTCTTTGGTACAAAATATTCCATCAATTTTTGTGCGAATTTCCTGTTCAACTACTAAACAAATACGGAGTATGAAATATCCCAACCTAGTTGATTGATCCAAATGAAGGCTAGACTTTATCTAGAAAGTCAAATGGTATAATAATACTTATAAAAAGTCAGATCTGACCATGGACCATATACTACATGTATTATGTGATTACAATTACAAATCTTAAACACAATATGCAAGTAGTGGTTATTAATTTATTATAAATAGCTTCCAGACTTCACATATCACATATAAACTCATCCTTAATGGCTTCTCTAGTTCTTTTCCAAATGTTTGGTCTATTATTATTACTACCTAAAACACCATTGCTTGCTTCTTCTCTTTCACTACCCTCAGTACTTAAACCAGGTTCATCTCTCTCAGTGGAGAACAAAGATGACTTATTAATCTCACCCAATGGCCTTTTCACCGCGGGGTTTTACAGCGTTGGCGACAATGCATATTGCTTCGGGGTATGGTTTACTAAACCTCTCTCAGACAACAGTCATACCATCGTTTGGATGGCTAACCGAGATGTACCAGTTAACGGAAAGCGTTCAAAGCTTTCCGTGTTAAAATCTGGTAATCTGGTTTTAAGAGATGCAGCCCAACCATTGCCTATTTGGACCACAAATATTATAGACTCCACAAAACCTGCCCAACTCATTATGAACAATACCGGAAACCTTTATCTTCAAAATCAAGATAACCAAACCATTTGGGAAAGCTTCGGCTCCCCGACCGATACCCTTCTTCCCCTTCAAAAACTAACCAAAAATACACCACTTGTATCTTCAAGAAGCTTAACGAATTACTCTTCAGGGTTTTACAAGCTCTATTTTGATAGTGATAATGTCATTAGACTTGCCTATAATGGTCCTAGTGTAGCAGGCACTTATTGGCCAGATCCTAAGATAACAGCATGGGTATCTGGAAGGAGCACATGGGCGAGCCGAAGGACCGCCGTCTTGGATTTGTCGGGTCATTTCGTATCAAGTGATAGTCTGTTCTTCAATACATCAGATTCGGAGAATCAGTCAGTGAGAAGATTGACTGTAGATGTTGATGGTAACTTCAGAGCATATAGTCTAGATGAGAGCAAAGGAATTTGGAAAGTGACTTGGCAAGCTATTTCTGACACTTGTAGAGTTCATGGAATATGTGGCGAAAATAGTACATGTTCCATTGGTCCTAATCAGGATAGGAGATGTTCTTGCATACCCAATCACAAGATGATCAATCACACTGATTGGTCATACGGTTGTAAACCGGAATTCAATACGACGTTATGTGGAAATGGTGAGGATGATTTCCTACATTTTCCGCACTATGATTTCTACGGTTACGAAGCTAAATTTGTGCGCAATACAACGTTAGATGAATGTAAGCAAGCGTGTTTAAGCGTCTGCAACTGCAAAGGGTTCCACTACAACTTCGAGACTGATGGCTATTACTCTTGTTATGTCAAATTTAAATTGATAAACGGGTTCAGAACCGTGAGTTCAAACGGTTCCATGTATCTAAAGGTGCCCAAAAGTGTTTTCCCATTGTCCAAGAGCAAAAGCATTGTTCAGGGAGACAGCTTAATATGCAGCCACAAATTACCAACAATCCAAATTGATAGAGCATATGAAAAGAATCCAAAAAATGAGTCAGTTAAGTTCCTTATGATATTTACATATGTATTTGGTGCACTGGAGACCATTTGCATTCTTTACTTCTTCTATCGCACCCGAAGTCCATCGACGACAAGACAAGGTTACCTCCAAGCTGCTACAGGATTTCAGAGATTCAGCTATGCAGAACTGAAAAAGGCCACTAATAATTTCAGCAAAGAGATAGGGAGAGGAGGCGGTGGAATTGTCTACAAAGGACAATTTTCAAACAATCGAGTTGGAGCGGTCAAACTTCTTAAGGAATTCGGAAACAACCAAGGTGAAGCAGGACTTCTATCAGAGATAAGTACCCTGGGGAGGCTTAACCACATGAATTTGATAGATATGTGGGGGTATTGTGCTGAGACAAAACACAAACTGTTGGTTTACGAGTATATGGAAAACGGTTCATTGGCTCAAAACTTGCATTCTAGTAAGCTAGATTGGGATAAGAGGTTTGACATTGCATTGGGTACTGCGAAAGGGCTAGCTTATCTACATGAAGAATGCTTGGAATGGGTTTTGCATTGTGATGTTAAGCCTCATAATATATTGCTAGATTGCGATTGGAACCCAAAGGTTGCGGATTTTGGGGTGTCTAAGTTATTGGACAGAGATGTAACACTTAATTCCGTATTCACTAGAGCAAGGGGGACAAGAGGTTACATGGCTCCAGAGTGGTTGTTTCTTAATCATCCAATTACTTCAAAAGTTGATGTATATAGCTATGGAGTTGTGATGTTACAGATGATAACAGGTAGGAGCCCAGCATGTGATCAAAGTGCGGAGTCGAAGGGCAGGCTAGATAGATGGGTGAAAGAAAAAATGATAGCAGCTGGTGGAAAGAATGATTGGATCACTGAAGTTATAGATGTTACCGTTGACGGAAAGTATGACAAAAGAAAAATGGAAATTCTGATTAAGGTGGCTTTACGGTGTTCCGAAGAAGATAAAGATGCAAGACCAACAATGAGCCAAGTGGTGGATATGCTACTACATGTTGAGGATCATAGTGATTACTAGAGAATTGTATTTAGTCATTTTCTTTGCTAGAGTTAATTATGTTGAAGATATAAACTAAATTATTTCGTATTCTTCTTCGCATCATACTTAACACATTATTTGTATTATATTATAACTACTAACATTGGCTGATTATTATTTTTGGCCGCAACATAACCGTCTAAAATGGTTTTGGCGCCAAAGGCCAGACATTTTTTCCAATCGCCCCAGAGCCGCCCTTTCAATATGTATATATATTAGTTAGATGAACGATCGATGTAGTGTACCAAGATCTGTTGATCTATTTACTTAATAAATTTTCGTTTACATTATCTATTGTGTCGTTCAATCTATTGTACATCGAACCCTAGTTTACTTTCGATAATCCGCTACCCCTCTAACAAATTATTTATATTATTTTCCTTGCAAGTTCTTCTTAGTCATATGCATTAATAAATGTTGGTAAAAGGGTTGGGGATGTCATAGCCTATTTTACTACATATCACATATGGAATTTCAAGATAGTAGATATCTCATAATTTATATGTTGAGATGGCCATAGGTTACTGAATCATGTTAACATCAAATGAGAAGTTCAACCAGCAGCCTTTTTGATACGTAAGAAAATGCTAAAACTAGCTTATCCTTTATAGATGACAGTGACTTGAATCAAGTAATTCAAAGTGACACCAATGATTTGGACATTTGGCTAGCCACCGCTGACTAGAAAAGGCAGAAAGTTGACATTAGATGCCGAGCCATTAGGCTTGACTAAGCATTTAATTACGTTCATTTATAATCATATGTATGCAAATAATTAAGCCTGCTGAACATTGTTTTGGGTGTATGTCACATTCGTTAGAATTAATATCATTGATCGAGTTATCGAGTGAATACATAGTTTTTTAAGAAGCCTAGGAATAGATTTGGGCATTTGGATCAAGCTAGTTGATGGTTTAGATCTATAGCGCATTTGCTAAAAATTGTATAGTGTCCTATATACATGGTGTGTTTTGTTTTAGGGAAAAATTACAGAAATAGACAAATTTGACCAATAATTTACCAAAATAGACATGTCTATTTAGCCTATATTTCTCAAATCATTGGTTTTTTAACCAATAAACAACTGACAGGTCACCGAAGGCAGCTAAGCCTTAGCCTCCACTTTATGGGCACGAAATTTTATAAAAAGTAAACGGGTCCCACCTTTAACCAATAAAAATTCGACACGTGTCAAAGACGGCTAAACTTAGCCTACATCTATGGTTAATTAGCCGGCATCTTTGACTCTTAGCCGGCTTTGGGATACGTGTCTATTTAGTTAGCCGGCTCCAACTCGGCTTGTAGGCTAAGGCTTCATTTAGCCGCCTTCAATTTTTTTTTCATTTAGCCGTCTAATTTTAGCCGCCAAAATTGAATATTTTACCAACCTTAGTCTAAGTGAAGCCTTAGCCTACAATCCGAGTTGGAGCCGCCTAAGAAAGAATATTTGGAGCCGGCTAACTAAATAGACACGTATCCCGAAGCCGGCTAAGAGTCAAAGATGCCGGCTAAATAACTATAGATGTAGGCTAAGTTTAGCCGCCTTTGACACATGTCGAATTTTTATTGGTTAAAGGTGGAACCCGTTTACTTTTAATAAAATTTCGTGCCCATAAGGTGGAGGCTAAGGCTTAGCCGCCTTCGGTGACGTGTCAGTTGTTTATTGGTTAAAAAAACCAATGATTTGAGAGATGTAGGCTAAATAGACATGTCTATTTTGGTAAATTATTGGTCAAACTTGTCTATTTCTGTAATTTTCCCTTATTTTAGCCATAACGTGTTTTATTTTAAGGCTTCCTACACTTCCTATAAAACTATTAATTCTTATTTAAGCCCTTCTCTGTATACATGTACATACCCTATACGTGTACATACCCTATACGTGTACACATACACTTGTTACCGGAAATATGTCTAATGTAACCAGCTACACACATACACATGTCACTGGGTATATGCATCATGTCACCCGATGAACGGTTGTAACTTTCGTGTAACCAGATGACATTGGCTCAAAACTTGCATTATGGTAAAATAGATTAGGATAAAAAGTTTGACATTGCACTGGCCATGGGTACAGCAAAAGGGCTAGCTTATCTACATGAAGAATGCTTGGAATGGGTTTTGCATTGTGATGTTAAGCCTCACAATATATTGCTAGATAGCGGTTGGAATCCAAAGGTTGCGGATTTTGGGGTTTCTAAGTTATTGGACAGAGATGTAACACTGAATTCCGTATTCACAAGAGCGAGAGGGAAAAGAGGTTACATGGCTCCAGAGTGGTTGTTTCTTAATCATCCAATTACTTCATGAAAAGTTAGTGTATATAGCTATGGTGTTGTAATGTTAGAGATGATACAGGTAAGAGCCCAGCATGTGATCAAAGTGCGGAGTCGAAGGGAAGGCTAGATAGATGGGTGAAAGAAAAAAATGATAGCAGCTGGTGGCCGGAAAGAATGATTGGATCACTGAAGTTATAGATGTTACGGTCGACGGAAAGTATGACACAAGGAAAATGGAACTTCTGATTAAGGTGGCTTTAAGGTGTTCAGAGGAAGATAAAGATGTGAGCCCATCAATGAGCAAGTGGTGGATACACTGCTACATGTAGAGGAAGATAGTGATTTGAGAAGTGTATTTAGTCATTATCTTTGCTAGAGTTAATTATTTAATTTCCATTTGATTTACTTTGCTAAATACTATAAATATGGTGGTAAAAGTACTGGCGAATCCAGTAACTTTTTTCTACGAGTTTGATATTTTTCGGTGCTTGGAATTATTGTTATCCGGCGTCATAGTTTTCAGGACGGTTCGGGTCAGACTCGGTTTCGGCTTTCTTTAAAGAAAGTCACCTATAACCCTTAAATGGACAAAATTAACATAATCACCACATAATTCTTATTTCTAAACATAAACAAGTAATTCTAATCAAACTTTTAAGTATTGCAATCACACATAAAACATATATGATAAATATAAACAACCAAACAAAAACTGACCTTAATTTTTTTTATTTTTATTTTTACTTATATTGGATTGGTAAATTGAGATTTTAATTTGAATGTTGGCATATTAGGTCCCTTAAGTTCCATTTGTTTTGCATATTTTATCTATTGGGTGTTTTAGAGTCAGTTTTGCATATTTAGTCAGTTGGGTTTTTGAGAGTACAATTTTGTTCCTTTAGTTTTGTGTTTTCGGCCGTTTAAAAAAGTTTTGTGTGTTCGCCACATGGTTTGCCCAGCTGTTTAATAAATTATTGGATAGAATTGACACTCGTGATTTAGAGTTCACAAGAGCATGCGGAACAAGAGGTTATATGGCTCCCGAATGGTTGTTTGTTAATCTTCCTATAACCTTAAAGGTTGATGTGTTTAGCTACGGGGTGGTTATCTTAGAGATGATAACAGGCCGGAGGCCAACTTGTGCCAATCAAAGTGGAGGGTCATCAGAGAGAAGGCTAGATAGCTGAGTACCAGAAAAGATTGCAGCCGCCGGTGGAAAGAATGATCGTATTCAAAAAGTTGTTGTACAATGGGAACAATGATTAAGGTAACTTTAAGGTGTTGTGAGAAAGATAAGGATGCAAGACCAACCATGAGACAGGTGGTGGATATGTTGCTGCTTGTGGAAGAAGATGATTGATAAGGTAATGGTTTTGATTTTGATCTTATTAACTAGAGTATGTCATTAATTAACTAAGCACTAATATTAGCAATCTTTATAAAGCCCTTTGTTCACAACTTCATCACCCTTTTTTATATAATCGAATGATTGCTATATCCTGGTTTGTTTTAGTTGTCCAATTTATGATTTACCTGTTATATTTTTAGAAAGGTTTCAGATAATTATTGTGTTCCCGAGTTTCATTTAACTAAGGAAAGGTTACTGTGTTCCCGAGTTTCATTTAACTGAGGAAAGGAAAGGAAAATGAGGGATGAAAAAAATATGTTGTGTTCATGAGTTTCATTTAAGAAATGAAAAGGAAGGAAAAGTTAAAAGAGGTGTTCCAGAGGTTCATTAAAAGAAAGAAAAAGAGGGGAGGGAAGAGAAAATGATGAGTAAAATAAAAGAATTTGTATATTTTCAAATTGGAAAAATTTGGAAGAAAAATAAGTTGAAGAGAAAGAGGAGATACCAAAAGAAAAGATAAGAAGAGAAAAGTTTCTTTTCCTTGCATTTATTTTCATAAATGAACTCGGGAATACTAAGTTAAGGCTCATGCATGGAATTCATTATTGGAGATCTTCTTAAAAGCTATCTGACAGTATATATATTTATTTATATGTATTTATTTATATAGGCCTATATATCCAGCTATGTGTATATCTGTTTGTTTTTGACATAAGTATACATTCTTTGTCGGGTTTGTTTTTTGTGTTTCTTCTATATGTTTTTATATTCGCACCCATGTCTACATACTAATGTTATCCTTTTTGTACAGGCTGATGATGACCCTTCTTGGGCTAAAAATTATTTGCTTGAAAGTTTACTTTGTTCTAGTGTCATATTAAGGATTAAGATTGATATATGGTCATAATTTCGCACCTCATTATTCTCGCCGGTTTACAGTGTCAAAATACATTGGTGATCATATGCCCTTGGTAACGGAAGATAACATTACCTCTGTTGTTGCTACAAGTACGCATCCCCAAGATGATGGTTTAGAAGATGTTGAAGATGAACATGCCGAGTTTCTTGCAAAGATTACACCTTATGAATTAGAATTGGCAGACGAACTGTTATGGGGGCCACATATTCCATTAGTCTCATCTATTACGACCACTTCATCGGTATATTTACGTTAGCTTTTGTCTTCATGTTGTAGTATGTATTGTTTCTTTTTCAATCTAATGTTTTATTAACTAATTGCAGGCAGTTATTGATAATGAAGACGAGAGAACTTCTGTCATTTCTAAACTAGAAGCTACTCATGATGATGCAAAAGTCCCCACCACATCAACCGTTGACCGTGACCCGGATCAATATCATGGAAAACTCAGGCCTAGGAAAAATCGGATGCCACGACGAGTTAATGACTAGGATGCCATAACAATATAATGACTAGACGACAAGGATATTTAATGAAATCGTTCGCACGGGCCACTTAAAGACTCAATATATGCAGGGAATGATAGTATAGAAAGTGGTATTTATGATGAATAGATCTACAGTTATTTGGTGAGTAACAACAATGAAAAAATGACAAATGTTGGTTATGATGACCAACGCCAAATTTGGAAACATATGATGCAAATCAAACTTATTGTAAATCTGAAAACACGTTAAAGTTGAGGATAACACTAACACTTAATGGCTATGGTTTTTTATAGATTAAAAATACTAAAACTAATACTGTTGCTATCGACTGCAGTTTTAATCTTTTTGTAATCCATTAAAGTAACATTTTATATTAACACGTACCCCGTCCACCGGACGGGTATAAAACTAGTTATAATATGTTAGAGTTGGTCCAGGATGACTGACCCATGCTAACGAACAATGGCAAATTCAACCAACCTGTTAATGCATTTCAAATTTTCAATTATTAGTGCCTGATATTAATGTAGAAGATGGCTCAGTATTGAGTTGCATATGGCATTAAATACATGAAGCATTAAATATGACTTTGAGTTGTATATGGCAGCTTCTAGTTTAATCAAATGGTCAACTTAATATTTCATCAAGTAATTTGGTTTTATGAAATTTTAAGAATGAAAATATGAAACCTATCATTAGTCTTCTAAAGCATTTACTTGTTTTTTATATCTAAATCTTCTAAAATAATTAAAACTAAACTAAATTGTATATTTAGAAGGTGTGATATATACCTTATTAATGTGAACTTATGCACTACTAAATTGTATATATTTGTGTGTGAAATTGATATACGATTTTGGCCAACAATAAGTATCAGATCGAGGTTATAGATTAAGATCTATATAATTTGCCTAATTTTTGCTTCCATATCAAGATACAATCTTTTTTATTTTCCTTTATTTACTTCCTAGTTTAAGGCTATTTTATTGGAGTAATTCTTGTTTTTGGATCAATTTAATGGTTGTAGCTTACTGTTCAAGAACGTGAAATAACAACAAAAGTTATATCGAGTTTTAAACAAGAACACAGCGTGAAGATTGTTCAAGCAACAAAGAGAAAACAAGCAATGAGGGATCGATCGATGAAACTACCCAATCGTATCCGTGGAGTATTGATCAAAGGTAAGAAGCTATTATTAATTCAAACTAGAGGAAGCTGATTGTGCCTATGAGAGACCGATCAAAGTAGAAGACCGGCCTGATCATGATTGTGAAAGCTCAATAAAAAAGTGGAAGATTGATTGTATGAGACGATCAAAGCATAGGAAAATTCAAAAACCTGTTTGAAACAATTAGAAGAGCTGACCAGGATCCGGTGTGGAAAATCATCAACATGTGAATTGTGTGATCCTGGCATTCTAGACCGAACTTGTGTGCTTCAAATGGTCTGAAAGGACATGGTTGATTCATGTAAAAAAAACTAAAGTGATTAGTTCGAGAAGCAACGAAAGATGAAGCTATATAGTTTCAAAAGCAACGAAAGAGGGAGCTATGGTCCAAGCCAAGATCTAGTGGACCGGCTAAAGATAATGGTAAGTGTCACTGAGGAATAGATCGAAAGGAAGAAGGCAGGTAATTGATTATCAGATAATTAAAGTTGAAGAGACGAGGGTACTGTTTGGAATCAAAGACATAGAAGAAACACATTAAAATAAAGGGGATAATAGGTTTAATCTTAATGTTTACATTTAAAAGGGTTAGTTAAGGGCGAACCAATAAGTTGAGGGGTGAAATCCGTCACATGAAAAAGTTGGTGATTGGGAAAAATACAAAATAAAGTAAAAAAATGGGCCTTTGGGACGCCATCCCCCCTTCCAAGCACCATGTACATGTCAAGAATATTGTTCGTATAGTTCTATATGGGTCTCATTCCTTCAATTAATTATTGCAACATACCTCTTAGACCACCCGTAATGGCAACGTTGCCACTAGCGTTATGTGAAGCTTGTTTTTGGCTGCGTTGTATACAAAACGCGGGGGTTGGCACAGAAATAAAAAAAAATAGTCATTGGGTGGGTGGGTTTGGAGCCGTTGGGAATTTAAAAAAAAAATAAATTATATTAATTATATTTATACTATATAAACAAACCAAACTTATTTTTTTAACACACTCCTTCCACTTCTATACCAATTTATATCTTTTACACTAATATTTCTACCATCATGTTTCCAAACAACAACCAAAATATTCTCGGTTTCGGTCAATATGCCCGTCAAGCCAACCAAAATCCACAACCGAACCAATCTACCGCCCCGACGCCAACTATACCCGTCCCGCAAATGTTTGACCCGCAAATGGCCGCCTACTTTGCATATCTACAAAACTCTATGCCAAACTCGGTGCCCGGTTTCCAAAACCCGACGGCGAATATTTTTGCCGGTTCGGGTTCCCAACCCGCCCCGGAGACCGAACCCGAGGTCGAGTTCGTGCCGGAGACACAACCCGTCCCGGAGACCGTAGGCGGTTCGATCCAACGCGGACGTTCGAAAAAACACGCAAAGAAGCCCGCCGGCGAACCTCGGGTTAGAAAGACGGTGATCCAGTGGAGTCCCGACGAGTGCGTGCTATGTGCTCATGCTTGGTGCCAGATATCGGAAGATGCCAAATGCGGTAGGTTTTTAAAATGCATATATATTTTTTTTAATTTCTTATAACAAACATTAAACTTGTAATGTTTTTATTTTTTTAGTAAACTATCAAAAAACGGGGGTATTTTGGCACAAAATTATAGAGAGGTTTCACAACCTTGGCGGGGACTCGCGTCGAGAAAAAGATTCGTTACTGTCGAAATGAGCGACATAAACACCAAATGCATGGCTTTCCATACGGTTTTCTCTCGGATGAATCGAACTAGGAGAAGCGGTGTCTCGGACGCGGAAGTCATGGATAACGCGTTGGTTGAGTTTCAACATAAGGTCGGCGGGACCTTCAACTACTTTGGCATTTAGAAAGACCTATTGAGATTTCACCCAAAATAGGGCTTGGTGTTGGATGCCGAAGCCAACGGTGACCCGAGTAAAAAAAAGTCTAAAACATCGTCTTCGGTTGATCCATACACGCCCCGTTCCGACGCTCAAAACTTCAACTTAACGATAATGACCCCGTGAATACTACCGACATGCCTCGGCCGGGGGGTAGAAGAACCAAAGGCAAAGGAAAGGGGAAACGGGCCGCTTCGTCGTCGGCAACGTGTTCGAATCCCGAATTGGAAAGCCAATTCCAATTAATGAACTCTCGACTCCAAGATTTACACCAACTTGGAACCCAACGACTTCGAGTAAATTTGGACGTCGTCGACCTACTTCGAAGGAATGAGATGGACAAAGACATCGAGGTTTTATCAAACAAGCTATCCGAAGACGACCCGATCGTCCAATCTCTAAAAGCCGCTCGACGAGCGAAAATTTTAGAAAAATTTAAATGAGTTTTAGTTTTATTAGTATTATTTATGTTTTTTTATTTTTAATTTGATGTATTTTTTTTTAATTTAGTTTAATGTATTTTTTATTTGGAAGTTTAATGTAATTTTTAATTTTATGTTAATTTATTTAAATGATTTAGTATTTAAAAAAACAAATAAAATTAATAATGATTGGGCGCCACGTGGCGCATAATGCCTGGATGTGAAGAGTTATGACTACAGCCTGTTTTTGTACAAAACCATAACTCTGACTGGGCGCCACGTGGCGCATAATCCCTGATAGTGGAGCTTTATGACTACACATGGTCTTAGACAGTTACAACAGTCAAATTCATACTAACATACGAGTCATATTGTGTAATATGGTGCATATCACTTTAACGTAATATGGGTCATATGTTATAATATTGGGGTGGGGGGGGGGGGGGGTTGGTTTGTTATTGGGTATCATGAATATTTAAGAACAAAATTAGCCATATTTTTGTCACATGGAACATTTTGTTCTTCAAAAATGATCATATTCATGTAAAAAAAAGGGTCATATTGGGACACATGGATCATATTAGGTCATATTTTTTGTTCGTAATAAATTGTATTATTCGTACTTAAATTATGCCGTATCAGGTTATATGGGACATTTAATATTATTAATAATATTATTATTAACATTGTTGTGATGCAGATTATGGCATTTTCATCCAGCCCACTTGTTCAAAGTAAGCGGAGTCACCCATCAGATTATGATAGTGAGGACAAGTACATGTACGTTGATTACATATATGTGCATTATAATGGAAATCCTCTCGTGTTTCTTATGAAAACTTCATTATTTTACATCAAAACATTATATATATGTTACATCATGACCTTCGATTGAAACTTACATGAATATTTTTTCTAAATCGGGCCACTCCTTGGCTTTGATACTAATTGATATGGAACACCAAATAAATTGATCCAAACTGAAGAACACTACAGAATTGGTTCTTTATTAGGAAACAAAACAGTTGACTTCCTAACTTTGACTTTAACTATGATTTCACTTATTTCCAACAATATATAAATACCAGTAACACTCTCTTCATCCACAACTCTTGTGTGTGCGTCAATAATCATTCTAAAACAACTAGAAAAGAATACTATACAACAAAACAATAATATCCCGTAATATAACAATTTTGCATAACTCAGGGACATAAAAATATCAAAACCCTATATAATTAAAAAACTTTGTAACAAAATGATGAGTGCTTCTTGAAGCTTCACTGGTCACACTCACAGTCACAGGTGATTGATGGGCCAGAGGAAAGGCTTGGGCTAACATCTCCCCAAGTATTACTTGAGATGGTGTGGTCAGATGCAGCCTATCAGGTTCAAGGCCTAACCCTTTTGCATCAACGGTCTTTAAATTCACTAACCACGTTCCTAACTGGGCCTCTCTTACCTTCTCCACGTATGACCCTGCCCCAGATGCCAATGCCACCTGACATTATTTTATTATCATTAGAAAAATAACCAAAATGTTCATACGACCTGTCAAAAAAAAGTTTAAAATGTCCATTCAACCATCATATATTTTTTTTTAATGTTCACCTTCAATCTCATTAATCCGTACACTTTTTAATCATTAGCCGACGAGATTTTTAATCAACAGGATTTCGTTGCGTGTCATAAAATTGTGGGGTCAAAGGTTTTTACTATAAATCGTCTGAACCGACAGGATTTATTAGGCGTCCGAAAAGATTTATAAATCGTCATAAAATTCTAGTTGGTTAAAAGTCCAATCAAATAATGAATGATTAAAACTTAAAAGCCATCGATTCGACAATATTTAGATATGAACCATTTTGGGAATAAAATGTTACGTTCATTCTCTTAGGCTATGCGTAATGGAGGGACTACAAATTTGGGCGTTTTGCGCCGTGTGGCACCCAGTCAGCAAGGGGTGAGAATTTGTTTTTGGGGTGTAATGGTGCAGGGGTTACAAATAGTAATATATATATATATATATATATATATATATATATATATATATATATATATATATATATATATATATATATATAATAGTATTTTTCCTCCCTCTCCGGCGACAAAAGCCTCCCGCCCCATTTCGCTCCAAAATCGCCAGGTGGCGGTGCCCACCCCCCTCCCCCCAAAAAAAAAATCGCCCCCGTCGCCCTCCAAATTCGCCCCATTACGTTTAGCCTTATTGGTTTATTATTTTACACAACCAATTAAAATACAAACACGTGTCAAAAAAAACTAAACATGTTTGAACTTCGACAAGAACATGTTACCTGAATAATTGGTAGTGTAGGCAGAAGTGGATCCGAACGCACATGATCAAAGAACCTCTCCGATCTCCGCTTGTACGCCTCCGCGTCTTCTCGGCTAACCGTATCACTCTCCCCTTGATACCACAACAGTCCTTTGATGCTCCCACCACCCTCCAAAGCCGCCTGTGTCCGCTGGATCAGCTAATTATAAAGATGTCCACCACGTGACCACTCACTAATATTAGTCCCACCCACCGCACATGGAACCAAACCAATAACTCCAACGTTTGAATGCATCTGTAATAATGAATTGGCAAAGGCCATCCCGGGCCCCACACCGCATGCACGGAAATAGTCAATGTCGCGGTGTAAGGGTTCGGTGGCCTGTTGCCAGTTGAGATCCGCACTGAGGCGAAGAATGGATGGGTTGGGGGATGATTGAGGTGGGACGTATCCGTCCCACTTGTCATCAACAACACCGCCCCGGCCGGCCATGTTACTCTGACCGGCCAGGAGGAAAATGAACTTACCGGTGTCGGTGTTAGCGGGATCGGCTAAGGAGATGAAGAAACATGCGTGGAATAAAAGTAAGGAGAGCATAGTTGTCGTGGGGTATAGTTTAGGTTTAGGTTGCATCTTTAGCCTTTTGTCGAAGCAAATGACGTATTATTACTCAATTTATTTATATCGTTCTTTAGTGAAAAGAAAATATTAAAAGTCATATGATTTACAACCTAATCTATGGACCCACCCCCACCCCAGCACCTTTTATAGAATTATTTTGAGTTGGGAAGAAATAATGAATCCCCCCAGTTTAGAAAATTATGAGAGCATTATCTAGCCTAGATGGGGTTAGGTGGCATGATAGTTAAAAGTTAGTAAAACTTAAGAAGGTGAAAATATTTATCTAAATTTCTGTTTTACCTTCGGGTGTATATATATTGAAAACATCAAATTGAACTTCATCTAAATTTTGCACCATTTCTCTGAATGAAGACATGGGAGCTTTGATCATTCTTTTATTCAAATAGACGAGTTTGCCCTTAATTTCCTCAATTATTCTTGTAGTCGACGGTGATTTTTTGTCGAAGATGTTATCGTTTCTTGCTATCTAAATAAACTAACACGTAAAGGCAATAGATTGTAATCTAAGAAGTTGTGTTGGATACTCAAGAATATCTGCAATGGAATGAAGAGTAGGGTACTAGGGGTGTATGGAGAATTATAGAGATTTAGGAAGAGAAATGGACTGATGAGGAATTCATTTCAAACTTAACCAGTGTATGTAATGTTATGAAGGTTTATTAGGTATAGATAAGTATCTTCTTATTTAATGTAAAACATTAAGTTTCAACCAATCACAACACACAAATCATTCCATGCATGGCCGTCTCTCTCTCTCCCCAATTCAGTTTCACTAAAGCAAAAACTTTATCTGATTGATGAGGCCGGATTGTTAGAGGTGTGTTGGAGCATGAACCCAATGCATTGTGATGGGTGCCCGAATGGTGCCCCTAACACCCTTGCAAGGGATTGGAATTTTGACCTAGTTATAAAATTGCAACCAAACTAATTTGGCAAAAGCACGCGACATAACAAATGATTTGCGACTCCTATAAGCTTCTCAACATGCACATTTGTCGATTACACTTGATTTTGTTTCGATAATAATGCTACTCGTGCCAGGACCTAATTCATAATGGTTTTTCAAAGAAATTAAAACAACTGATTTTAATGGGATCCATCTCAACCATATATGAGGCTTTGTCGCCACCATCTCTTGAGAATCCAATTCCAACTCCTTCCTTAGCCCATGAACTATGAGTCCTAGCCCTAACTAACCATAGGTCACATGTTGTTTGCTTATATGTTGAATATTAAGGATATTACCACCAATAAAAGTAATACTTCAAATTCATGTTATTTGAATTAGATTGCTTCTTTTGGTTATGTATATATTGTGCAAAGGATAAAATACAAAAATTGATTATCGTACATTAAGTACGCGACACCCTCAATCCTATATTTCAAACAACAGGCGGTGACAAATTTGTAATTATTTCAAATCATTTCCATCCTAATTAACTGTTGCGTCGATTCAACCATCGTCATCGGATTCATTTGCAGACACACACTCAGTGGCGGATACATGGCATGATCAGGGTGGGCCGGTGCCCACCGTCCGACTGCCGTAGTGCCACGTTTGTAGGTATGTGTTAGTATATTATGACTTGATAATCAATTCCGTGCCCACCGTCCGACGCCAGTCCGTGCCCATCGTCGGATACCGTCTTCGGTGGATTTAAAAGGAGATCTTGAGTTGCGGTGGTCCGGTGATCCTGTTGAGGAATGTAAAGATGAGTGAGAGAACAGGGAAGAAGAAAATTGAAGACTTTAGTGCTTTTTTTGTTTTATTATTTTTTTTATCGTGCATGCCTTAATTGTTTAATTAAAAAGTATTATTATATTATATTGCTTTTTGTTATAAAGTTTAACTGCCTCTTGGTTTTCAAGATTTTTCAAGGTTGAGGATATTTTATTTAGTCATTTTATTAACTTTTTGTTTAATATACATTAATAGTATTTTCAATTTTTATGTTTTACTTAACAATTATATTATTTAGTTAGATATATAAATTTAGTTTGTAAATAACATATTATTATCATTATATGTAAATAATTGTATTGGGAAATATAATTTGTGATCCTCTTATTATTATTATCAACTACTGTTAAAGTTCGTGAAACATATATAAACAAAAAAAAACGTATATTGTGACCCTTCGATTAAAAGTTTATGGTTTCATAACTGAAGATCGTAATACTAACAGTGGTGCTTGGTGATCGTGTCTAATAAGTAATGTGGCGAGTCCAAAATTGTTCTAACTTTTAAAGAGTTGTGTGTAAAAATATCAATTTGCCCTCTCACGTGTCACAAAAGTTCATTCCGCTCTGGGCCTTCACAATTGTTGGGTGACCATGTTCTCATTGACCCGACCATCTTTAACCCGATCCATTTTTTGCCCCCCGTAGCGAAAATTCCTGGATCCGCCACTGCACACACTTCAATTTATTTGAATTGAAATACGCCATTTGCATGATATTCCATATATTGTTCATATGATGGAATCGATGATCAAATTGACGATTGATTTATAATTGTTTGATGATTACGAGATTATATGAAGTGATTCCAGTGTTTAATTTTAGATATGAACTTTTGAACGTTTAAAGGTGTTCGTTTAAAGGTCTAAACGTATAAGTTGAATGTTAAATTTATTTATTTATTTATTTTGCCTGAACGTTTAAACTTTTAACCTTAAACTTTTAAAGGTTTAACACTTGAATGTTTAAGGGTAGGAATTTGGCTTAAACATTTAAACTTTTTGTTCTGGGCTTTTTTGTTAGTTTAGAAGTTCAGAACTTCTAAACTTTTTGAACACCCAGAACTTCTATTGAACGTATTAGAATGTTTAAAGATGTTCATTTTTTTGTCAAAACGTTTAAAGATGTCCATTTTTGGTCAGCACGTTTAAAGGTTTAACATATCTAATTTTTAAACGTATTATAACGTTTAAAGATGTTCATTTTTTGTCAGAACGTTTAAAGATGTTCATTTTAGGTTAGAACGTTTAAAGGTCTTCAGTTTTGTTCAGAACGTTTAAATGTAATATTTTGAACCCTAATCAGAGCTCGATTAAGTACATTATTTATGCAATTTCATAATCGATTGATGAATCTAAATACTTCTACACATCAATTCAATTGATTAAATCATCATTTTTTTTATCAAAGTTGAAGATTTCTTGATGTTCAACGACGTTCGATTTTGATTTGGTATTGGACTTTAGAGATTTCATACTTTAAGGTGTTATTAGAGTTTAGAAATTGGATTAGATTGATCGACGAGATCCGAATTTGGATCAGAGTCAATTTGCAATCGACGAATTTTGATCGCGAAATACTGTTGGGTTATTTACAAAACTGCCATCGCTTGTTTTTAAATCTAACGCTCTGGAAGGTCGCGTACATAATGTATGATAAGTCATTATTGTACGTTAAGCCACCCATATATATATATATAGAGAGAGAGAGAGAGAGAGAAAATTACAAATTTTGTCCTTTTGAATTAGCTAAATTATGGAATGGGTCCTTTTTGAAAATGGGTTTCACTCTTTGTCCTTTATATGGATTTTTGGCTTGTTTTTAATCCTTTACACTAACGAATGTTAAGTTTTTCAGTTAGATCACCTCATGTGCTGTGCACATGAGGGCATTTTAGTCTTTTCACCATTGAAGGGCCATTTGTGCAAATAATTAAACATGTAAGACTAATAATAAATTTAAAGTTTTGTTTTTAAATTTTAGAAATATTAAAATCTGATTAATACATACATCTATAAAATATAAACGAAAACATAAAAATCCTATGTGTCACGATGTGGTCGCTCCCCCTTTTTTAGGAGTCACCAGTTTTGCTTGATTTTTAAATGGAGGCTTCTCATGCATTTGACCCGAATTTATGTGTATGGGTTTTACCAAACCCAGATATTCCTTAAACAGGTTATAAAATCTCATTAAATTAAAAATTATTCTCACCAAATTATTGATGTAAAAATCCTAGAAAATAGGATATACTAAAAATTAATATCTTATTTATTTTGAAAAAGATATATGTAACATCCCGAAATTTCAAGATAATATTAATTATA
The DNA here is from genome assembly GCF_021521415.1 of Bidens hawaiensis. NCBI lineage: Eukaryota > Viridiplantae > Streptophyta > Magnoliopsida > Asterales > Asteraceae > Bidens > Bidens hawaiensis. The sequence continues at coordinate 648,428 of NW_027491349.1, forward strand.
TTACTTAATAATAGAGGGAAAGTTTACTCGGGGTATTAGGAAATAAATAATAGAATATGAGTTGGTATGGGTCGGGCTAGTGTTGGGTAATGGATGTGGGTTGTGGACTTGGATTAATTGAGATGGGTTAAATGAGAATGGGATTCCAGGGATATAAATATCCCCTAAACCCAAAATATCTTTCATTTACATCTATTTCTTCACACACTCAAAACACACACATTCTAACCGATCAAGATTCGAAGCCGAGACCCGAGATTTTGTTGATAGATCTGAGTTGGTAAGGTAAGAACAAATCCAACAAAGCTAATATTACTGAAAATGGTTAGGATTGGATGGGTTAACCGGACCCGAAACCCAAACTGCCCAAATCGGACCCCTAAAACGTCGATTTTAGGCCGATTTGATGGTTGGGATTTGTAGGCGCCGATCATACGATTCCGTGGGTACCAAAATCGAGTTATTTGGCTAAGAAACGAAGGATTTATGGGCAAACAGATCTGCAGCGCGATAACTTCGCCTGCAAGATTAAGTTCGCCTGATGAACTTCGCCTTCAAGCGTAACTTCGCCTTCAAGCGTAACTTCGCCTAAGGATAACTTCGCCTACGGCCAAGTTCGCCTAAGGTTTAACTTCGCCTGAAGCCAAGTTCGCCTAAGGTTTAACTTCGCCTGAAGCCAAGTTCGCCTAAGGTTTAACTTCGCCTGAAGCCAAGTTCGCCTAAGGTTTAACTTCGCCTGAAGTGAAGTTCGTTTAGAAAATAAATTAAAAGCGATAAGTTAAAGTAAGCTAATACTAGGCCACCAGATTAGATCAGACGAGTATTGATACGTGTAACTTGTACAGTCAGCCGAGCTCAGATAGAGAAGGGATTTACAGCTATCAGAAAAGAAGCAGAATTCAGGTGAGTTTCTAGCCCCATTCCTTGTTATGTTTTCGGGGCTGTGTGCATACTCGATGTGTTGTTAATACATTTATCCTAAGTGATAAGTGTATGTCATATGTGATATGTGTGATAGATATGAATGATTGTTTGTCGGTACGCGAACGATCTTCGGATATTGCGCGTACTGTCAGGTTAAAAATAAAGGTACGAATATTATATATCGTAGATGTATGAATATTTCAAATGAATACTTGTCGGGGCGTGAACGATCTTCGGATATTGCACGTAACGACAGGGGGTATGGTTGTTAAATGAATGAGGTAAAGAATGCCTAGAGTGTTCTTATGTTATAATGTAAGTATGTGTATTTAGGTACACGAATGGCATGTGAGTTCTACGTTCGACATAGTAAGTTAGGATGGCAAATCCCTCTAGCTTCTGTCGGACATAGAATCGGCTGGTGATGGCGTAGTTAAGGACTGCGAGCCTTATACGTGAAGTAGATGATATATGTAGACGTAGATAAGGACTGCGAACCTTATACGTAATGTAGATAGGCGTCAGCATAGGAAAGGACTGTGAACCTTATACGTGCTGTATTTGTAGCATAGGGGAGGACTGCGAACCTCGTACGTGCTATGAATTAGGTTGCAACATAGGGAAGGACTGCGAACCTTGTACGTGTTGTGGATATATTACAGCATAGGAAAGGACTGTGAACCTTATACGTGCTGTATTTGTAGCATAGGGGAGGACTGCGAACCTCGTACGTGCTATGAATTAGGTTACAGCATAGGAAAGGACTGTGAACCTTATACGTGCTGTATTTGTAGCATAGGGGAGGACTGCGAACCCCGTACGTGCTATGAATTAGGTTGCAACATAGGGAAGGACTGCGAACCTTGTACGTGTTGTGGATGTACTATGGTATAGGGAAGGACCGCGATCCTTGTACGTACCATAAATGGTGAACATAGGTAAGGACTGCGAACCTTGTACGTGTTCACGACCTTGAGTACAGGTATAGACGGTGAACTATGAACGTACTCTCGGTAGACTGAGGTTAGTGATTGTAGATATGTATGTATGTATGGTAGCAAGTATGTATGTAGAACAGAAGGGTAACTAGTGAAGTATGGATATGTATCTACGGATATGTATGTATGTGTATGTATTGTATGGCGTTCGATTAACTAGAACTCACTCAGCGTAGCTGACTTTTAGTATGCACGCAGGTGAGCTGATTATAGAGCTAGCATGAGGATGACACACGGCATGGATTGAACGGCTGGCATCTGAAGAAAGAAGTAAAGATGTTTCAAATATAAAGTTTTGTGTTATGGTATCAAAGAAAAGATTTAATGTTTTGTAACAAATGATTGATGTTTTATATTCCGCGAAAAGTTTTAATAAACTCTGATTTGAAGAACTGTGTTTATGAGTAAATCCGACGCTAAAGTAGGGCTACCGGGTTCGGGGCCTTACAATATATATATTATTTAAATTAAAAAACCAATTTTATATTAAAAAAAATAAACGAGTCTTGGGTCTCATCAAACCATAAGTATATTATTAACTTTCATAAATATTATTTATAATTAAAAACCAATTTTATAGTAAATAAAATAAACGGGTCTTGGGTCTCATCAAAATCATATAGCTTTTAAACCGGGTTATAACATCTCATTTATTTGTGAAACATAACTTTCATAAATATTATTTATAATTAAAAACAAATTTTATAGTAAATAAAATAAACGGGTCTTGGGTCTCATCAAAATCATATAACTTTTAAACTGGGTTATAACATCTCATTTATTTGTGAAACAATTTATCATCAAATCATAAGTATATTATTAACTTTCATACAATAAAAATTTTAAAAAATAAATAAATATTAGAACAAGATAAAATTATTATATGATTTTTTTTAAAAAAGAAGAAACAATTTTTTAGTAAAAAAAATAAGTGGGTCTTGGATCTTGTCACATCCCAACCTACGGCGGGAATGCCGGGGCGAACTGATTGCTCACAGCTTTTCAAATGTTACTATCATGCAATATTAAATGTGACAATATCTATTAAGTTAATTAAATAATCAAAAACATCAAATACAAAATCCATATATCAAATAAATAAAACAATACAAATATATCAAAGTCTATAATCTTGTTTATTCTCTCTAGCGTGCAATCCTAAGTTTTTCTTCCAAACCAGCTTGAATATCAACGATAACCTGCATATGCGTTAAAAATAGAATGGTTTTGTCAACACTAGGTTGAGTGAGCAACACACCAGTTTAAATGTTCATATAGAAAATAAGTATTTGCAACAAGTCATATGAGTATAACAAATTAACCAAATAAGCAAGTATAACTGAGATGTCGAGAAGCACAAAGCTATAACGACTGGCGTATGATCATACTAGACTGAGATTATGTTGGACCTCTCCGAATGCGAAAGCATACAAAGCAAATAAGCACATAAACAAGTAAGGTATAAGTTGTTAACACATAAGACAAAGTTGCAGTTTTAAGTATAAGTATATAATGAGAAATATATTTACGCATATGTCCCCAAAACGTGGAAAAACAAGTAAAATAGGGGAATGTGGTACTCACCTTAGATGGAAGGCAAGTGATTAATAAATTCGACAACGAACTAATGATTTAAGCGAGTCGTCCAATACGCGTCCAATGAGATTAATGATCAGAATCTGAAACTTTGTGATATGAAACTATAAGTAAAAACGAACTTAATGCCGCTGGAATCAATCCAAAAGGATGGGTAGAACTCTAGTTATGTTGATTTTAATGTTTAAACGAGTCGAGTCTGACCAGAATCCGAAATTCGAGTCGGGAGTCGGGTTTTGGTTAGAACCCTTAAAATTTAATTATGAGAAGAAAAGTCTTCTGTACTGAACGTTGAATCCGACCAGAAGCATGAGAAAACGAAAAGTCAAACTTGTTGACTGTTTTACCCTTGATTGGGTTTTTTAAAGCAATTGACCAGTCAATACCCTTCAATCTCAGAAATTGATTGAAGGCTATTGACTAAGGAGTGTGTATGAACAATTCTACAGTTTACAACTTACCCGGAAAGTGAAAGGATTGACGAGAAACGGAAGTCAAAGATCATAAAGCAAGCAAAGTCAACGAACAAGTCTTGAATCTTTAACGAAGATGCAAAAACCGAAGGGTTGGAGGATGAACAGAGGTAGGTGACGGCTATGGAATGTTATTTAGGGTTAGATTAAAGTTTACAGCAGATGAATGGGGCTTGTTTATATAAGAATACATAACACGAACTAATTATGGGCTTTTTGGCCCGTTTAAGCAAGTAAAACAAGTTTTAAGGAAATAATCAACGATTTATACATAAAGATCTGGTCTTGGGCAGGAAGAAACGAATTAGCACTTGTATTTTAGTTACAGGATGTTTACTCGGACCTTAATTCACTCAAACATGCCTAAAATAAACGATTTTATGCCTTAAACGAGTTAGGAAACGAAATAAAGTTAAACGATCTAACCAGTGGTGTGGAGGCGGCGCGCTACGGGGGTGGAGAGTCTCCCCGTGCGGCGCTCCGGCTAGATAAGGAAGGAACTTTGGTTTTTTTGGCAATAATGGTCCCTAAACTTTCTGAAATGTTCAATTATTGACTATTTTAAAGTTTAAACCAAGAATAAATAACTTTAAGGGTGGGTATAAAATGAATATTAGAAACTTATTTACTTATAAATATTTGATTCTGATTAATATTAAGGAACTAAAATATTTCCGAGTCGGGTTAAATGTTAACGAATACGGGTTTGAAAAATCCGAGATGTTACAGTCTCCCCTTCTTTAGGGAATTTCGTCCCGAAATTAAGGAAAACAAAAAAAAAATTATCGTTTTGAAAACAATTTAAACTTTTTAAAGAAATATCATAACATAGAACTTCCAATAACCGAAGCAACGCTTCAAATGGCAATCCGATAAGGGCACTTATATATAGGATGTACCAGCGGTGTATCCACCATGTCCTTATCATCTCATCATTCGTACAGTTACCCAAGCTACCTTAAGTTTTAGATCATAACACATAATTGTACGCATTATGATTTCCATACGAGGACTTTGAATAATTATGTTCCGGACCATAATTAGTCTCATGGTCCGCATAATTCGTTCCATCATGTGGGTTATAAAACATTAAAATCATCATTTTGTAAGAAACAAAAGTTTTGAAATAAAATTTTTAAGGGAAAACAATTGTCTTGATAATTTTAAATATAATTTCAAATGATAATTAGTAAATGTTCTAGTTGAATCAATAAATCGTAAGATTTCGAAAGCCTCTTTTGCTTTTAAAAGTAAAATTTTGTAAATTGAAGAAAATAGATTTGGTGATTTTTGTGTTATTTAAGATAATCGAGAATAAAGGAAATGAGATGGAGATACAAGATCCTAATTGATTAATCTTCGATAAAGGAATTTTATTAAGGGGATGGATTACGCAAAGGTTTAATTTATAACATTTCTTAAGATCGAGAGTATAAGTTTAAACGAAGATTTTGGTGTGTCGAGTTTAGTAAGTCGAGGATTTATGAGATTTAAAGAGGAATTAATTATAAATTTATAGCTTTTCAAGTTGGTGATTTTGAGATTAGATTAATTCGTTTAAGATGTTCTATAATATTATAATAGTTAGTAATTAATAATTTAAATACTAATTATAATGCAAAAATATACGTATTTGAATTAAATTGTTAATAGATTAAACTGGGAAGCGGATATTCCCGAATAAGCGCGATTGTCCTATTCAAATTAAACCGTTAAAATTATATTAAATATAAGGTAGGTAATTGATAAATTAGATTAAATTTTGGGAATTCGTGGATTTTTCCTTTTTCACAAAATCGTTATAAATATTAGGGAGTAAGTAATTTGAATCACCAATAATGAAAATTTGAGTAAATAATAAATTTTAAATTAAAGTGAAGCATATAATATATTGAGATAAATGTGAGGCTAGAAATGCATGAACCACCATGACTATTCTAACAACTACAAATTTATCATTTAAAACGTTCAAATTTATCATTTAGAGAGTTGAACCAATGATGAAATTTTAATGAAATGATGGGTAAGTTTTGGGAATGAGTTGATATGAGATAATGGGGATGCGTATATGTATATGTATTAGTACTAGTGAAGATTCAAAATTTTCCAAAAATTCAAAGTAGAGAGTTGAAATATTCACGATGAAGGTTCAAAAAGTCAATTTAATAATAAAAATTAAATTAATGAAATTTTTTTTTAGAAATAGAAATTAAATTTAGAGAATACATAATTTAGTATAATAATAAAATTTATAATAATTGAATTTAATAATGAAGATTTATAAAGTGGAAAATAAGTTGTGAAAATCATCATGATATTGAGGAAAACAAGAGATAATAAAATATTTATAGTTTAAAGTTGAGGACAAGGATTTAATGTACTTAAAAATTTATAGTTGAGGATATGGATATAAATAAGCAAATGCAATTTAAATAACATGGATATGATTTAGTATGAGATTGCTTGTTCGGCGTATTTTAGTTTTGTCGAGATTGGCGGGTGGTCGATTGTTAGCATACAGCAGCACTCCTTGGTGATTCTAGTAGTCGAACAACAATCACGAGAAGTAGGTGAACGGTGTTGATTACGATAATTTCCTAGGGAAGACATTTTACGTGAACCAAAAATAGAGATTTATAAGATAAAGGATGAGTTGAGGAAATTATTAGGATAATAAAATGTCTAAGTATGTAGGTAAGTTATAATAACATTGCCTTGAGAAATAAAGGGAATTGCGTCATGAGAATCAAAAGTAAAAGTTTATAAGATGAGTGGGGTACATTGCGTAAATATTTATTAAATGATGTAGTCAATAAGATTAATGTGTGATGACTACCTAAGGAGTTAAGTCAGTTTAAAATTAGATTTGATTAAGTCTACAATAAACTAACGAAATATAAATTGTGGATGTTGGCCTCCCATGAGCTTTTCATGGCAATTTGAATGGCCCAACGAACTAACGAAAAACAGTTGAGTTGGACAGCCCATGAGCGTTACATGGCAATTTGATTGTCCCAACTAATTAACGAATTAACAACGCAATGAAATTTGTCGGCCCAATGAGCGTTACCGGCTCCTCGTTGTCGTGCCGTTTGGCGGGCATGGGGTCGGGTTTTATCCGGTGAATCCCTCAACAGGTGGACCGCTAGGAAACCTTTATTTATTAATTAGTATAGATTTCTTTATAATAAATAAAATTAAACTCCAAAAAAGTATATAAATATTAAAAACGAATAATGTAAAACAGCCCCTGTAACTCATCAAACCATTATTATATTATTAACTTTCATAAATATTATTTATAATTAAAAAAACAGTTTTGTAGTAAAAAAAATAAACGGGTCTTAGGTCTTATCAAAACCATATAGCTTTTAAAACGGGTTATAACATTTCATTTATTTGTGAAACAATTTATTATCAAACCATAAGTTTATTATTAACTTTTATACAATAAAAAAATATAAATTCAAAAAATAAATAAATATTAGATCAAATAGTATAAAACAACCCTGTAATATGGGGATAAAAACTAGTATATATATATATATATATTAATCCACCATTTTTTCCCACCTACTTCTTCACCCACCATTTTTTCTTCACCGCCGCAGCTGACACAAATCGGAAAAGCGACCTCGCCACCACCATTAAGTTCTTTTCACCCTCGCATCACCAAATCTCCACCCATCATTTTTCAATCACGACCATTATGTGCAATTTTCCGAACGTACCAACACCACTTCCATGAAAAACAAGACCTCCTTCCCCACTCATCTCCGGCTACCGAATACCGTCGCAACAAACTTCATTTTCTCTCAATTTTATAGTTGCAAAATTGATTAAATGCAGTGCTCTATAGAAAGCCCTAAATTGATCGGGTTCGGTTATAGGAAAAAAAATTAAAAAAGGGTGGTGCTCGTTTTCAGATCTGGCAGTTCCGATAGCTGGGTTCGGCTATAGGTTAAAAAATTAAAAAAGGGTGGTGCTCGTTTTCAGATCTGGAGATGGTAGTAAGAGATAAAACTGGTTTTCCTTCATCCACGATTTCAGATCTACCATGGTGAACGATGAGGTAGCGGTGGTGGTCGGAAATGCAGAGGCAGCGGTTGATGGTGTTGGGTGGCGATGGGGATGGCGTACGAGAGAAAGATCTGGTTTAAGTTTATGGTAGAAATTTGATGTTTGTTGTGTTAAATATGATAATATAAGCATAGCACCACCAATATTAAAAAGATAGCAGGGACTGAAACAATTGTTGAAATGAATTAGAGTTAAGACAATTAAGTTCAAGAAGATGGGTGTTAGTAGTGGGTCCCACTATCTTATTTAACATATACATTTTCTAATAAATTTATTTTTAGTCTTACAGTTTTAATTATTTGCATAAATGGCCCTTCAATGATTAAAAGACTAAAATGCCCTCATGTGCATAGCACATGAGGTGATTTAACTGGAAAACCTAACATTCGTTAGTGTAAATGACTAAAAACGAACCAAAAATCTATATAAAGGACAAAGAGTGAAACCCATTCCATAATTTAGCTAATTCAAAATGACAAAATTTGTAATTTTTTCATATATATATGTTTGTTATTTGTGTGAATAATAACTATCTTTCGCAATTATATTCAATTCGTTAAATACATCTGTGTCAACCAAACATCTATGGTTCTGAATTCAATTCTCTTTGCCCGCTTCAATGCCATATAATTCCCTCATTTCGGATAGTGTAGTGATCCTACAGTTTATGACTTTAACTTATTCAAAGCAAATATATTTCGAAACAACTCATTCAAAGGGAGACCTCCTGCCCATCTATCAATCCAAAAAAGTGTCTTGTTCCCACGACCACACGAGATTCCCGCCCATCTATACTTCCAAACCTTCTAAATACCCCCATACTTTAACCGGGATAAATGATTACATATTAATTCGAAATTAAAATAAGCATAAGTTCACATAAAACTAATAAGAATAATAGTAAACAGTTACATATTAATTCGAAAACATACGAGAGCTGTAAAACAAATAAATTAAAATATTAATACACGAACTTAACCGGCCACACGTAAACGAGCGTAACCAGACGAATGTACATGAACACATTACCGAAAGGTTCACAAACACTATTGAACGAACCCTGCCTATGTTTGTATTCGCCCGTTAATCTTACCGAACGAAATTTCTTTGTTGATGTTTGTTCATTTATTAAATAAGCGAAGATAAATGAATTATTTCCCATCTAAAGGTTCGTCGGACGTTCGATTCTTTTACAACCATATGGTATTCTGTCAAACAAGTCTCCACACACAACCCAATTGACCATATTGATTTCGCTAATATGGCATTATATGATAAAAGTATGTAAAAAAATATTAAAAAAATCCTCTCAAAGTTGTATTAACTAACGATTGGTGAATAACATTAACGGGTTGATCTAAAATTGATAGTTAATTAAATGAAAGTATAGTACCATAAAGGATTAATATAAACTACATAAACCACATGGACCAAAACTAAAGCTTTTGTTTTCTTTTTCCTTTTTTTTAACAATAAATTTTTCCACCTAAAATTCTTTTAATTTTGCAAAGATTTGAACCATCACCTCATTTTTGAATGAGAAAACATCATATCACTAAACCACTAAGGCGCGTTCGTTTCATGAAATGGAATGGAATTGGAATTGGAATTTGCATAGGAATTAAAATTTAAAGGAATTGGAATTAGAATTTAAACATTTCCATAGGAATGGAATTTGCTGGAATTGGAATCCCAATTCCATTTAACGTGTTTGATGGCCAATGAGTCGGAGGCAATCACTTTGACCCACTCTACCGAGGACCCGCAACGTTTTTGGATGATCCGAACCGCTTCCACCCGACCCGACCCGGCCCGCTTTCGTTTTTTTTATTCGTTATTTTTTTCTAGTTTCATTTCGGTTCGTTTTTTTGCTTCAGCTGGTTAGTTTATTAGGTTTTGTTCTGGCTCGGTTTCGATTTTTTTGGTTCGTTTAGGTTGGTTTTTCGTTTTCTGTTTCTTCGAGTTCGTTTTTTTCTTTTTTTTTTTTCAGTTTTTTGGGTTTCGGCCCGTTTCGGTTTTTTTGGTTCGTTTAAGCCGTTTTTTCTATTTATGTTTGGTTCAAGTTCTTTTTTTTGCTTATTTTGTTCAGTTTTTTCGTTTTGTGTTTGGTTCAATTCGTTTTTTTTTGCTTATCCTGTTCAGTTCTTGGGTTTTGGCTCGTTTCGGTTTTTTTGGTTCGTTTATGTTGTTTTTTTGGTTCGTTGATATACATCTATTTATACATCTTGAATCCCTTGTAAAGTTGTGTTTATTTAATGTTTCAAGTTCGGTTTAGTTCGTGTTTAGTTAGTCTTTTATTATTTAAGGTTTTGAGTCAAGTTATTTATAGTTATTATGTTTTATATCGTTTGGTGTGTTGAACGTTAAATCTAATTCTTTCTATCATCTCATAAGAAGTTTAAGTTCGTTTTACTCGTTAATGATTACATGATTATTCCACTTAGTGTTTTGATTTGTTTGCATGTAGCTGGTGGTTTGAAAGTCAAGGAAAAGAAGATCTAGAAGGTTCTAAGCGTTACTTGGAGTTCAAGGAAGAAGATTTATCAAGATTTTACAAGATATTTAATAAAATAAAATAAAAAGAAAAATCTACTCCTGGAGGGCGCCGCACCGCACGACGGGGAAGGCTAGGCCGGTCGCCGGGCGCCTAGGCATCCTGGTCAGCCATATTTTGCAATTTAAGGCCCAACTCGTTTATATATAAAGAGGGTTATAAACCTAAATGAAAATACAACCATTGACAGCCGATTTTGAGAGAGAAACAAAGGTTTTGAAGGAGTTTTGAAGCGAGGAATCAAGGAGGATCGAGAGTTCTTTCATACGGGTGTTCAACGATCAATTGTAAAGGGTTTTATCGCTCTAAATTTCGTTCCTTGTTCATTATTTGTCATGTCTTTCCTCTTTGTTTTTAATACTTGTTTAGGATTGTTTTTAATAATGATTCTAGGCTAGACTTCATGTCTACCTAGGTTTGATGAACATGTATTGACTTGATTCTTGCTTTGGACAATTGATTTGATTATGGTTTTGTTATTTTAATAGTAAAAGACTTGATTTTGCTTTCATGATGCATATGAGTATTTATTATCTTGATTGATTGTTAACTATTGCTTCACATAGATCTTTTATCTTTTGATTGTGTTCTTTAGATTTAGGGTTTATGTTTAATCATTACTTGGTGTTTTGATTATTATGGTTGAAAGATCATAGAAGCTAGTTGATAGTTGGTTAGGGTTTTAAATGTACTGCTAAATTCCAATAGCTATAAGGTGAGGAGTTGTTCATGTGTCTTGGTCAATCGCATGCTATGATAGATTAGTGACAATATTCTTGCTTATTGTGTTGATCCTTGTTCATGATGTCGTGTTTAGCTTATCAAGTTATCTAGGGTTTAGTGTTTCGTGAGATTACTTGCTTTAGATACTATTAATTAACCCTATTTGATAACCGTGAGGAAATCAATATTACTGATTGCTTAATAATCTAATAATTATTCTTTGGGATGTCGTTTGATTCGGTCAAGGGTCCTTTAGGGTTTGTTAGATGAATATATTTAGAAATCTGTTTCCATATCATGTTATTGGTCCATTGCTTGATGATTGTTGATGCATGGGATTCTTACTTAGGTAGATTCCTTCTCTGATTGGTTTCGATCTTGTGATTAGTTGTTTGTTTTCTAGTTTACTTGTTTATTTGCTTTCTTAGTTTAAAAACCCCCTTTAAACATTAATAATAAATAGTCGTGTCGTAAGTCGAGTCTAATTAGTTAATTAACGTAATTTATAGAGTCCTGTGGGTTCGATATTTCGGACTTAATTAGCTTTAGTACAATTGATCGGTTCACTTGCCGGTGTTTTGTGTAGTTGAGTCTTAAGTCTAGTTTTTATTTATTGTTTAGTTTAGTTAATATTTAATTGACTGTTTCTAGCACATCATTCGTTTATGTCGTTTTTTTTGTTTCGTTTCCGTTCGGGTTTAATTTTTTGTTTCGTTTTGTTCGTTTACCTTTTTTTGTTTCATTTTTGTCGGTTTACTCGGTTTAGTTTAACTTTTATTTTGGTTAGTTTTTTTTGGTTCGGTTAATGCTTTTTATCTGTTTCGTTTCATTTCGGTTTCTATTATTTGTTTCGTTTTGGTCCATGAAATGGCCAGGGCGTCGGCGGACCGGGTCGGGTTGAGCCGAGCTGACCCTGGCATCAAACCGAACACAAACTGACGCGGGACGCCGAACCGAATGCGAGCTGACCCGGGGCGTTGACCCAAACGTGACCCGAGCCGGAGCACTGAGCTGAAAGCGCTAAGACTCGGAGCGTTGACCTGAATGTGAACACACCCCAAATGTCGACTCGAACGCGACCATGTTAGTCGCCCAATTGAAGATTCCATCAAATTTACTTGAATTCCTTCACGTGATGGAAGGATTCAGAATCCCTTTGTTTAAAGGAATTTGAAGGAATTGAATTCCAATTCCAATTCCAATTCCAATTCCAATTCCAATTCCTTGTCAACCGAACACACCAAAATGAAATTAAGATTCCAATTCCAACGAAACGAACATGCCATGTCATGGGATTTTAATTCCAATTCCTTTGAATTCCCACGAATTCTGTGAAACGAACGCGCCCTAAGTGATAAGTAATTAGTGAATAAATTACACAAACTTTGTGTTATGGGATAACGTCGCAACGTTTCAAGTACCACCACCGATCATGATTGAAAATGTGTTTGTTCTTCACAAATTTGTTCGTCACGAATTCTATAATATAGTACATTCTTATCAATTGTTGTTAATCAGGCCGCGGTACTTTGTGCGACCAAGTTCCAATTATAAGGGCGTATAGGATTCTAAATTTAAAATGTTAAAGCATATAAACAAATCATATAAGAACATAGTGAAAGCCATGATGAACCTTTGGCAGTTTGGCTTTATATGAAAAAGACACAAGATATGTAACTTCAACTACTGATGGCCCTTTGGCTTTATAAGAGCTTCCTCCTGCAATCTGCATGTTTCCTTCTATCCCTTGATGTGGGGTCAACGATTCACAATATCAGAAGTACATTACCCTTTCCCCTTATAATTACTTCTTGCTTAACTTTTAGTTCATTGTATTGGGTCAGCAAAGAAAACGAATTAATCTGTATAAAAAATCAAAGTAATTAATCATTTATGCTTTTATAGTTATACTAAGTTCTTTACACTTACTGTAATTTTAAGGTAATTAAGTTGTTATTAACTTTTTGAGACGAGCTCAACTGGTGTAACCGATTAAACCATAGCCGATGGTGGGGTTTGATTCATTGTCATATCTTGGACTTTTTAATTTAGTCATCATTTTCCACTATAAAATATTAAAAATTGGGGAAAATAAGCACAAAACAATAGAAAAAGGTAACTAGTTGTGATTTATATATGATACATGTTATGACGTACAATATTTGATTTTATGCATGCATTAAGTCTAATGTTTGACTTTGTATTCCATTTTTTTATGAGTTTTTTTTTCTTTTTAAGTGTTAGTGGAAAAAATATTTATTAAATTAGGGTTATTTGAAAACTATTAAAATAATGTTTTTGATAATATTTTTGTTTTCTCACTCGTCCTATTTGATAAAATCAAGCGGATCATGTATGTCTTCTTATCTTTTTGTATTATAAAGCAATAATGTTAATATGAATTTGAAATAAATAAGATGTTTATATAAATTATCCACTTGTTTTTTAAACTTGATACAGTCTTTTTAAATAAAACCTAAATAGTACCACAGCGTATTATGGAATACCAAATTCTTTATTAGTTATATGTTGGCAATATATTATTTTGTAAAGCTTTTTTTAAATGTTTTTAAATTTTCTTATAATCTTCAACTTTAAAAGTACAAGTACACTATTTGATATATTATTTTTCTTTGAAGAGCGTTATTTTTTTATATTTAAAATAGCTTTAAAGATTTTTCTGTGTCAATAAATTTTTTTTTCTATTTAAACTAGAAAAACATTTTGTACTTCAAGAAAAATATTAAAAAATAGTTTTTTATAATATAGAAAAAAAAATTAATGGAAATTGTATATTTTATGATATATGTTTTTAAATTAAAATAGTTTTGTATCTGTCGCGTGACGGTACATTAACGTGTATTCGGTTGATATGTTTGTACGGTAACTCCGGTTGCTAAAGTACCATAACCAAAATAAAATATTACATATGTACTTAAAGCAAAAATGTTGTAGCCCAGTTGTTGCGGAGGAGATGGGTCAACGCGAATTTCTTCGGTGTTGGTTATGTTTGTTACGGTACTCCGATGCTAAACGCGAGCATTTTGACGGTGAGTGACACAAAGTCGTTTGATGTTGGTTACGTTCGTTATAATACCAAACTAAAACTAAAAAAAATAAATAAAAGACATTAAAATATTAAAAAAAATATGTTTGCAACGCCGTGCTCCAGTATTTCCCTTATGTTTTATAACTTTTAAAAATGTATTTTAAAGAATTTATTTTTAACAAAGAAAAAACTTTATTATTTGATAATATTCAAAAAAAAATTATTAATTACAGAATATAAATGCATTTAAAAATATTATAAAGAATGTTCACAAAAAGCTCTCAATTTTTTTTTGTTTTAACCTTTTCTAAAGAATATTTTTAAAAATAAAATTTATTTTTTTATTCAATAAGAGTATGAGTGAAAAACCAAAAAAAAACTTGTCAAAAACATGTACTAGTTTGTTAATATTTTTCAAGCAACATTAATTTAGTAAATATTTTTTCCACTGCCCTTTTAAGAAAAACTCAAAAAATGATACCAAGTCTTAAAAAGACGCATTTAATTCTATTTACATAACTAGTTTTAAATGTATAATTTCATTGACTATAAACACCGGTATTTTTATATCAAATTTTTATTAATTAATTCTTGTTGTTATACGACTTGAACCCATGTGTTTAAAAGTTGTCTTTAAACAATGAACACTACAAATACCTTTTAATCGACTAACTAGATATAAGTATTAAAACGTTCAAAAAAAAAAGATATAAGTATTAAAGACACTTTTATTCCACGCGGAAATTAAAAGAACAAAACAAACTAGATAGATAAGTCATAAGTGCATGCAACTTATTACAATCAACACATATACAAACTTAACCGCCCCGGTGAACTTGCACGGTGATCATTCCCAAATAGCAACCTCCATGAACCCATCTTCAGTAGCACACCCTCTAAACATACCAACACAATTAAACCCACAAGCCACTTCACCCGTTTTCGACACCGCGATTAGCCCCGCTTTCCCATCATCCAGCCTCTCTTTTATCACAAAATCCACCGCTTCCTGTAAACCAAACCCTTTGTACTCCATCACCGCGGCCACTTCTCGCGCAAGTGTTCCGCGGATAATGGCTTCACCTTCACCCGTACACGACACGCCACAAACGTCACAAGCGTATGTTCCGGCTCCAATTAATGGAGAGTCACCAATTCTCCCGGTTTTCTTGTTCATTAGCCCTCCGGTGGATGTTGCCGCTGCGCAACGCCCTTGGGTGTCGACCGCCACACACCCCACGGTCTCGGGTGAGTAGAAATTGATTGGAAGACCGTTCATGCGTAATGGGCTCTCCGCACCGAGGCCGCATGATTCGTAGCCGATGGTTGGGATTCTATAATCAAACTGTTGTTGCAAATATAAAAGAACCTTGTTTAGATAATACTTATTGATCAAATATAAGTACATAACATGTTTAGTCATATAGTTATTCTCGTACCACAATGGAGTTGGCTTCTTGGGCTATTTTGAGCATTCCTAGGTTGTCTTCGGTGATGAAATAGTCGTTTTCTTCTCTTTCCACACCCTTCAAACACAAACCCAAGTCATTAGTAGTATCAACAAACTAGTGGAATAAAAGTAAATGAAAGGGTTATGATACATCACTCATTTTAATGTGACACAGATGTTTTGTAAAATTCAAATCATGATTTTCATTCAAGTGTAACGTTTTGTTCTTGAGTTTTTAATTAATGAAAGAAAAGAAAATGAGAGGGAAGGATAAGAAAGTGAAAGGAATGGATGGAAATTTTTTTTAATTAGGTATGTTCTTGAATTGGAATGAAATTAGAGGAAAGGAAAGGATAACTATGTTCTTAAGTTGGATCGAAAAAAAAGAAAAATAACACTTTTATAAAATGGGTGTTCTTGACCTAATGAAGTAATGAAGAAGATGAAAAGATTAGTAGATAATATTGTAATTTGGTTTTTTATCCTTAGTAATCAACCCATTTTTTAGAGGATAATTTATTAAGAAAAAACATCAATTTATCCTTCGTAACTCCCCGTACTCCTTTCCTTTTCATCATAAAAAAACTCAAGAACACTCATTTTTTAACTATCCTTAGTTTTCCTTTCCTTTATCTCTTTTAAAAAAACTCAAAAACAGGACGTAAAAGTGATTACAAACTATCATTTATAGGCAAACATATACGGCTAAACACTAGACAAGCGTATATGTTACATAAACGCTAATTATATCACCACATATAATTATTGTTCAGAACCAACGTTTCCAGTTTTGGAAAAGACGCTCTAAACATAGAAGGACAAACTTTGAAAAAAACTTTTTTGTCAAAATTTTCATCCGGTCTAAATGGTTGATTGAAATAGTGTGAGATTAGATGTTAGACGATGTGTTTATAACTAACATTAAATGAAATGCGGGTACCATTTGTTTAGCGAAATCTTCGGCACCGGAAAACGCCAGATACGAGTGTGGCGATTTGTCCATGACAAGGCGAGCAAGCGAAACCGGGTTCTTAACGGTGGTCAATCCCGACACCGCCCCGCATCTCCGCCCTAGACCGTCCATGATACTCGCTTCCATCTCAACTTTTCCCTTCTCCGTCAGTGCAGATCCACGCCCCGAATTAAATATCGGGTCCGTTTCCAATTCACGAACCTGCACCGTAATTTGTTAATATATATATTAACCACAAATCTGAATACAAATCCAAATTTGTGTTATAAACATGGAGTATTAAAAGATGAAGATTCATACGACTAGTTCCACAACATCTATGGCTGAAAGGTTGGATCGAAGAGCCGAAATACCGAGTTTGAGACAACGAGTGAGGAGTTGTTTAGCCTGGTCTTGACGTTGGGTTGGGAGGTTAGGGTCAACACCGGCACCACCATGCACAGCTATAGCCCACCCAACCATATTGGCGATTAACACAAACAAACACTGACTCGATCGGTGAGATTAATTTGTGTTGTGATGAATGAAGGTGGCAAAACGGTGGTATTTATAATAGGATGGATATTGAACTGTTACTGCTTACCTGTAAATGTGTATATGTTTTTATTTTTTTAATTAATGGGTGGTTTGTTACATGTGTATGTTAGCTCGGGCACACGAGGTGTTTTCCATTTTGAGGTTGTGTTCCTTTGTCTGAGGACTGAGGTCCCAACACCAGACTGACTCTTGAGTGTAAGTCTGTAGTTTGCAAATGCTAATTTGAACACGTAATGTATGTTACATAACTTGTATATACTTGTATTTTGTGAATTGATGAGTATTATTAATGGTACTAAGGCCATGTGTAGTGAAGGGGCTACAATGGGGGGCGAATTGTGACACGTGGCGCTCAGTCAGTATAGAGTGTCATGGTGTAGGGGCTACAAGTTGGGCCCACAGTGTCTTTTTTTATTATTTTCTTTTTATAATTAAACTAATTAAATAAAAACCAATTTATTTAAAAATAAAAATGTATTAAAGTTAAAAAATAAATACAAAAAATACATAAAACTAAAAAAAACACACGAATAATAAAAATAAATTATAATAAAAAAACAAACCACAACAAAATACATATACAAATACAAATAAAAAAACTAATCTATTCGTCTTCATCTTCGTCTTCGTCCCCGTCCTCGTCTTCGTCTTCCTCCTCCTCTCCGTCCTCATCTTCGTCCTCAACGGGACGATTATCCCACAAGTATTAGAACCAAATCCGCCTTCAGTTGGTTATGTATATCACTTGATGTGAGCTGGTGAATGTTATACGTTCGTTGGTCTTGGGTTGGTTCAGGGAACTGTTCTGGAACGCTTCCTGATATATAGTGTTGACATATTGCTTTTCCCTCGTCTTCTAAAATCATATTATGCAATATGATACACGTATACATGGCATCGTTCATTTATGCTAACGTCCATACACGACAAGGGTTTTTCACATAATGTCAACGTTTATTTAGAACCCCGAAACACCTCTCGATATCCTTTCTCATGGACTCTTGCTTCTTCTTAAAATAATCTCTTTTTTCTTCGATATGGTCTTGAAACGTCTTGACGATGATCGAGTACTCTGGATATATCCCATCTCCCAAATAGTATCCGTGACGATACAAGGTATCGTTGGCATAAAACGGTAAGATCGGTATGCTACGGCTGATGTAATACTCTAACACGGTTGACGCGTTGAGAACGTTTATGTCGTTGTTGGACCCGACTGAGCCGAAGTAGGATGACCAAATCTAGAGGTCGTGTGAATAAATGGCTTGAAGACTAACCGTTGGCACTCCATGGTCACCACGAGTGTATTGACCTCGCCATGCGGTTGGACAGTTGGTCCACTCCCAATGCATGCAATCTATACTCCCGATCATGCATGGAAAAGAATGTTTGCTTTCGTGTACATCATATATGCGAGTCAGGTCGTTTGAAGTAGGAATCCTCAGATAACGACAAGAGTATAATTGTATTATCCCTATACAAATAAATTATTAAACAATATTTATATTAAAAACAATAGTTAATACAAACAATTTAAATATTACCGATGCAAAAAATTCTCCAACGCGTCTCTTGTTGTTTTCTCAGCCATCTTTAAATACTCGTCATTAATATCGGTCGTGTTGCCGTATGCGGGGATGCGTAGAGCCGAAGTACACTTTTGGATGGCGGAGAATCCTAAATATCCTCTTGCGTCGGGTTTCTGTTGAAAATACTCATACTCCCGCTCCATATCTCCAACGATGCGCAAAAATAAACGCTTGGACATCCGAAAACGACGTCGAAACATAGTGTCGTTAAATTAGGTGTGTCGTTGAAGTAGTCCTTCATTAAACGAGCGTTCGCTTGCGTACAATCTCGAAGGATATATGACCGTCTACGTGGTGCCGTAGATGGAGCAGAGCCGGACACCATGTTATTGGCGACGGCCCGAACCGCGTTCGTGACCTCTAAATGCTCTTCCGCCACTTGTCGATGAATCTGATGAATTCTTCGACTTTCGTTGATTAATTGATCCCAAATCTCGACAGAGTTCGTGGAATCCGGGGAACTCATTGAGTTTGAAGAAGTATGAAAATAATAAAAATGATTGGTATTTTTATGTTTGGGTTTGTGTATGATAGGGTGAAAATGGTTTAATTGGTTTGATATTTATATTAAGTTTTTAAATTAATTTTTTTTATATATAGCCGTTACCAAGTTCAACGGTAACATTATTATTATCATGGTTGTAAAAATCGCGCCTAGGCGCCGAGTACTCAACGAGTAATCCCCGCCTAGGCCGAGTTCTCGGTGAGCCATCCCCGAGTACTCTCCGACTAAGGCCGAGTACTCACCGACTAAGGCCAAGTACTCCCAACTCCCCAGTCGACCGCCTAGGGTCCGCCTAGTGACTTTTGCAACCTTGATTATTATTATATTATTATTAATCAATCTCGCCGGCGACAAACTAATCCCGCCCCCACTCCAAATCGCTCAAATATCGCCCAGGGGGCGGTGTTTGCGCCCTTAGTCGCCCAAAATCGCCCCTAACCGACGCCCACTACACATAGCCTAATAGCATGAAAAAATATTAATGAATATATGTATATATGTTGTAAAGGAGCCAGACCATCACAACTTTAGTTAAGGAAGAAGAACATTTACAACAACAAACCTCTACAAACCGTCACATCAGTAAAACATCAGATTTCAAACTTTTCTTAAAAAGTTCACTTTATTCTACAACAATAAAGCTCCAAAAATCAATCACATAATATTAAAATTATATATATATATATATATATATATGATCAGGATCATGAGAGAACTTTTTTGAAATTGAGAACTATAAAAACCATTTTGGACTACAAAAAACACAAAAATAAAAAAAAACATAAAATTAAAAAAGCACAAAAATTAAAAAAGTAAAAAAAACCAAAATTCTTATTTTATCATCCCGGTTTCATAAAAAAAACTCAGTTTAGCTAAATTATATACACATATGTATAATATATACATATATGTATATTTACATGTTTTTTTGTACACGTGTGTATAATTTAAGATAAATGATACTGTACATATGTGTATATTACGTAACTAAAGATTATATAAAATTATACATATGTGTATAATACGACGTTTTTTTTTGTTTTTTTTAATGAAAACGGAATGAAATATAAGAATTTTGGTTTTTTTACTTTTTTAAAATTTTTATTATTTTTTGTTTTATGATTTTTTTAAATGTGCATTTAGTGGTCCAAAATAATTCTCAGAATTCTCAATTTGTAAAGGGTTCTCTTAGGATCCTTACCCTATATATATATATACATGGTTGTAAAAATCACGCCTAGGTGCCGAGTACTCAACGAGTAATCCCCGAGTAATCCCCACCTAGGCCGAGTTCTCGGTGAGCCATCGCCGAGTACTCTCCGACTAAGGCCGAGTACTCACCGACTAAGGCCGAGTACTTCCAACTCCCCAGTCGGCCGCCTAGGGTCCGCCTAGCGAATTTTGCAACCTTGCATATATATATATATATAAATGTTGGATTAGGTTCATTTCAGAAGTGTTTCTTAGTGCGAGAAGTGATTCTAACCAATCAAATGATTTCTTTTTTATTTTATAATTATTTAAATAAAAGGGTATATTAGTAAAAAAAATAAAGTCTTTTGTTTAGTAACCAATAGTCATTAATAGTTGAATTAATGATAAGTTATTAACTAATTTAAGTTACAAGCTATTTTTTTTTATTATTTCATCTAAAATTTGAACAACTAAAATCCATTTGATCAAACTTCATTTTATTTTAAACATGGGTAATTATTATTTTATTATTTCATCTCAAATGTAAAAATATAAAGTGTGTTAAAATTTATTTTCAATAAAGTAATATATTGTTGGCTTATCTTATGTAATGTAGATATAGCTACGTAATGTTGTGTAGGTACACTTTCAGATGTTACGTACTCGTAACTAATGTAGTGTAGGAAAAACTAGTGTAATGTAGACACATTTTTAAATGTTGCAGTCATAATTAATGTAGTGTAGAAAAAACTAGTGTAGTGTAGGCGCACTGTTAAATGTTACGTAGGCACACTTTTAAATGTTGCGTAATCATAACTAATGTAGTGTAGGAAAACCTAACATAGTGTAGGAAAACCTAACGTAGTGTAGGCACACTTTTAAAATTTACGTTGTCATTACTAATGTAGTGTAGGCAAAACTAGTGTAGTGTAGACACACTTTTAGATGTTATGTAGACATAACTAATGTGATGTAGGCAAAACTAATATAGTATAGATACACTTTTAAATGTTTAAATGTTGCTGTCATTAACTAATAATGTAATGTAAACCAAATGTATATACTATGATGGCATATAATCCAAGAAATACTAAAAAAATTTCTCAAATTATTATTTAAAGAACGTTGACAAAGAACAAATATAATATCCATTTCAAAAAAGAACAAATGCTAAATGTAGCTAATATAAATCGTTTTATGTTTTTGATAATTATAAATGTTTTTAGCTTAATTATAAGAGTAAAAGGTGGGAATTTCATTATTGAGTGTTATATATATATATATATGTGTGTGTGGTTGAGAGAGTGGTCCCCCACTTTTTGCCATCTTTTTTGTAGTCACAAACTTTGTGAAGCAAACTTGTAGCCCACAACAAGAAAAGTTGGTATCTCTCTTGTTTGTGATGTCCCGTAGGGTGTCAGACCTAGCAAGAGGTCGATGCCCCCCTTGAGACTACGTGGTAAGGTTTCACCTTTTGAACCATCCGTTTCTAAGGTGACAAAAACAGAAATACTCTGTTATATGTGTTTGCTTTATGCTTCTTATTTTGAACTAATGTTTATTTATATTTATATTCCGTCTTTGGTGTTTAGGTCAATTCCAGTTATACTAAAATGATCATGTTGACAACAAAATTAAATATTATAATACTATAATGGAAAACTAATTTTCAGTGGTAAAGGAATACCTCTTCAAACATAAAAATGTTAGAAATTTGATTAATGTTGTGAAACAATGCCTACTAAGAGCATTTTCAACTCGTTCCTTAAAATAATGTGAGAGAGATTTGTAAATTATATGGTATGGTTATGAGTGGTTGTGAGTAGTGAATAGAGAAAATGTTATATGGAAAAGTTAAAGTTGGAGATTCACTGTACATATGGTATAATTTTTTAATATGTTTTAAAAGTCGTAGTGAGTATACGAAAGAGAAAATATAATGATAAAGGTACAAAATATATTATTTAATTAAACAGAAAAGAGAAAGTGCAATGAATTTTAGTTTAATTATATATATATATATATATATAGTTTGAAATGGACTGGGAATGCTCTAACAATAACTAATATACAAAGTATATAAGATTAAATGTTAAGAATACAGATTTTATGATTATAGAGAGGAAGAGAATATTAATTTTTTTTTATTAATTTCATTTGCTGTATTAATTTGTTGATATAACAAAACTTATAGGATTTTTAACAGTGAATACAATAAATACAAGTTATGAAGAAATAAAAAACAATCGAGAGTCTAAATAACCACAATAAATAATAAATATTTAATAGTGGGACTGTGTGTTCATAATTAGGAAACAACAAAAAGTTGGGAACCGAAAAACATCAGTTGTACATGTAACAAAAATTCATTAATTAAAAAAGAAAATAATAATCAGTTTTATTATATAATTTTTATAAAAAAAACTTATAAAAGTTATTTGATTTTTTATAAATCGATGGAATTAGATATTAATGACAAAAACAAAGGTCAACAAAAGAGGAAAATCACTCTATTACCTCCTTTTCAACGATAACTAACAAACTTCCACTCAACGACATGGATTAGTGCAAACTTTCTTACTATCGTCACTACACACTTTCGTACATCGACATGTGAGTTGTAAGATAATTTTTATATTGATGGGTTGTTAATTATGTTAGGTATAACACTTTTATCAGATTAGCTAGAGTTTACACGTTATTAGAACATGAAATTGTAATTGTTATATACTATTTATAGGTCACCAGTCTTTTCTCTCTTGTAAAGTTTGTTTAACACACATGTCACTTTAGGCATATGTAGGTAGGTAACTATGCTTATTGCCTACCATATAAGGTTATGGAGTGTAGATCATTTCCCCTCATACCATACTCTATGGGCGGCATAGTGGGTGGCACAGGGCGGCATAAGGGGGCGTAAGGGTGGGGGTGGTGAAGACGTGCGGTGAAGGGGGAAAGTGGTGAGGCCATGTGTTTCTCTCTCTCTCTCTCTCTCTCTCTCATACACACGCACACATGCATACATGCGTTTGTGTGTGTATGTAAGACCCTAACCCATTCATAACAATTTTAGGCGTAAACATACGCTCGTTAGGACTTAAAAACCAGGTCTAATTAAAACTTTTGCGGATGCCGTGATAACATGACACGACATACATAACTGGTAATTAAAAATTTACAAGCTTTACATTTATATGATACAAAGACTATATTAGACTTTGTCTTCTAAAATGAATCATTATAGCGGAAGCTTGTTCGGTTCGGTTGTGTTCAGTTCTTCAACAGCTTGACCATCAATCCAAGTCCTTCAATTAAGTTATAACATGTCATGGAAAATTCGCCATAACAATTAGTCATACATACTTTGCATCTACTTGTAATAAACACAAGTATACTTAACCCATTCATTAATACTTTCACTATCATTGTCTTTATACAAATTTTCTTTTAAAACATTAAGAGGGTCTAAGTGTTCTCACTTAGTATAATCCCCCTTTTGTCCTTCTTTTATATTTGCAATCAAGAATTAGGATTTGCACGTTCATGCACAAAACCTTAGCCTCTACGACCCCATAAGTCGTTTATACAACAATTTACTTATTCGGATTAATTGTACGAGTTAAACGATTTTAAAATTACAGATTAAACCAACGAGTACGAACCCATTTCCCGTTTCCCTGTTAACCTGTTACCCTTTTTACACTACAACCATATTGTAGCCGGTAACTTCATGGTTTGTAAATCTAATCTTCACGACCCCGTTATTCATTTAGGTCAATGTCTACACTAACCTTATCGTTTGACTCTTTATGTTTTGGACGAACCGTTAATATCAAATGCACCCATATACCATTGCCTCGAGGGTGTTTTGGTCTTTTTTTTAACATTAACCGACATCATGATTTAATTCACGTACCTGGCGGGGTCAAGGTTGTGATCCGTTACCAATACCTTGTAACTTCTTTTAGAGAACTCGACAATGCATTCTATTACCATCATGCTTACCTGTAGGATAATACTCAACAGGACAAGCATTGTATATCAACTTCAAATGGTGATAGTTTCACCATTTGACATATATGACCCGTTCACGCATATACCCATTCCGGTCACTCCTTTTTATGTCTTATTCTAACAACGGGTTATTACCAAAATAGTGATTTAACACCAATTTACCCATAATACCCCTTTATGACTTGGTCTATAAACCACACCCGATAACCTTTAAAATCCTTGTCCCATATACTAGGATTATTAGTTTTTAATTCTCATTTGACCCTTTTGGGGCAATTTGAACCAAGTCTCTAACATTAAAGATTATAACCCAATCCCGGGTTGTACCTTAATACCCCCAAATTACCCTTCTTGAGTTTTCTTAACATTTCATTCTTTTGTTAGTCATTTAAGCAATATCACAATTTGACAAGGAACTTTAGATTATAATTTGAAATGAACAAAATCACTTACCTTTCTTTGCTGACTAGAACTCCCATGCACTCCATTAGCTTGTTTGACCCGTTTCATCCAAGCCTCCACCTAGCTTGACAAGATCAAACTTTGTCCAATTTCCACAAGATTGTCGGGTTAGTCATTATATAACATGACCACATAATCCTATGGACTCATACATACCAATTTATTAAAACACTAGTTTTTGGGTCAGTTTCACTTTTAAAAGTCAAACTGCTCATGGGTATGTATATTTTCCTATCATTATATGCAATGGTGTAAATACTCATACTAACCATTTGCAAGTCCTTTAGACACTTTAAGTATGTCACATGAAGTTTTATTAGTTCTATACAATTAATACATCATGCCTAATGCAAGTATATATAATCTTAGGTGTTTACACAATTACTAATATCTTTATTAAAGTGCAACGATTTCATATATCTCTGTTGTAATCAGCCATTTTGACCCATGAAACATCTGAACTGGTTCAACATGTTCAAAGATGGATCGTAGGGGACTCAAATATCTTTTCAAGAATATAAAGAACACCCTTTAACTATTTTTCTATGATTTTATATGATTTTTACAAATTCAGGACAGAAGCATAAATATTCCCAGTCAGCATGTAATATATCCTGACCAGTCACTTTGGTCTACTGTTTTGGACAACTTCCGATCCTATTTAGACTTTCATGATCAAATATGAATTTAAATATACATATAGACCTTTCCAACGATATAAGGTCCGTCCTCTAACTCTTAACGACGAGTGAGATACGCGCTCTGCAAATTAACTATTTAAATATGTCAAAAGTGACGGATTTCATACTATATTGCACAATTCATGTTTCATGTGTGCATTTCATCAAACACTTGGTGTGCGGTCAATAACATAGCCTTAAACATAAGTGTTCTAAACATATATTACCATGTTCCTCATCCAAATTCTATTATTCAATATTAATAAGTTCAAACCAAACAATTTCATTTAGTCTAGCAATAATCTTAACATTTAAAACTAGACTAATCATAAGTCTTACAAGTTATATATGGTGATTCTAACACATATACATGCTTAATTTCAGATTATTCAACATAACTAGTTTTCTCTCAATCTTGAAATTATTCATAATTGAAGATATTTGAACATACCTTATGTTCACCAAGTTGAGTTGAGCACAACCTTGCTCACATTCACGGTTTTATTATTCAATTTGTCTTCCAATTTGAAGAATTTGAAGAACTAGGGCTCTCCCTCCCCACACACACACACCAAGTGTGTGTGTTTTAATTTATTTTCCCTTTTAATGTTTATTCTTTCCCACTTGACAACTTCAACCCCTCATGATTAATAATTTATCTAGTGTAAGAATTTTTGAAATATATAAATATTTCACCATTATTAACTTAAGTACTAACTATGTTGATATTATCCTAGTTTCGTGTTTCAAACTTTTCATGTTTCATACTCGACACGATTAATATAATATTTTGGGGTGTTACAATGTAATGAGACGAGAAAAGGGGCTTTAAATCACAACGCAGTGTTATTGAGAGGGCCGGGCTTCAAAGCTCATTTCCTACGTAACGATGATGTGAAGAGGCTTTAAAGCCCCCCTCCATAATAAACAGTCTCACGAAATAATCCTGCGTGGCCACGCCATCATGCATGATCTCATTGAAACACAACCACCCTCTCCTTCACTTCATGCAAGACGTGAGGGGAACGACCACCCTCACGCACATCACGATGCCTTCCTTTTCCTTCCCAACCAAATTTCCAACAGTAACTTTTAAAAAATTTGTTTTATTTATATATATTATATCATTTCCAATTTTCAAATCCATTTCCATTTTTCAAATCCATTTTCAATTTAACATCATATTCATTTTCATTATTTACCATATTCATCTTCATCATTCTCTATCCATAAATGGATCCCAACTTTAACCTGAACCGATATCGATGTCGAAAATAATGAAGAAAAAAAATTGTCCAAAAATACGGCACAACGGATTAGGTTTTTTTAGTTTATGATTTGTATTATTTTAAAATTAAATGTGATTGTTTCCAATCGTATTAGTTCATTTCTGGTTGTATTAAATATTATATTGACAAAATATTAAATATAAATCAAATTAAAAAAAGTAGAAATAGAGAATGACCCGTACCCCATAGAAAAATAGGTTGAGTGATGTGGCGTTAATATTATGAATATAATAAGAGTACTGAGTAGTAGACTATAACGTATAGCCTAATATTCATTAAAAAGTAAAACTTCATCGTATAATGGTCAAGTTTTCGTATATGTTTTATGGTTTTATCAAAGTCATTAAAAAAGTTTTAGTCCCTTTAAAGTTACTAAATTCTTATCAGTTCTACTTCTACATGAGTTTTCCATAATAATATTTTTTCTAAAGTAAAGTGAAACGAATAGAAAACATATACATAAATTTTGAATGCTAATAATGTTAACTGTTTTCCAATTAACTAGTAGCAAAGAATAGAAGATGACAGTAATTAGTGAATAAAGAAAACTTATTAAATATTAAACAACCAAGTTTTATAACTTTTAAGTTTAAGGAATTAAATTAGAAAAGAAAATCATTAAACAGTAACCAATTCACATATGTTTCATTTTCCTTAACTAAAAAATTTAAACACTTAATATAAGTTGGCTGGCTTTAGAGGGGGAAAACGTGATAATCTACAGGTATGTTTGGTTAGAAGACAGAAGTAATAGAATGAAAAGGGAATGAATGGAATGAATAAGGGCTTGTTTGGTTAACCTATGGAAATAGAATGAATAATTATGTTGTTTGGTATCCAATAAAATATTGTAGGAATGATATAGAAATAATAAAAGTATTCTTATCCCAATAATAAAAGTACTTTCTTCACTACGAACGTTACTGATTCTCACGTCGGAGGGTGGTTACAGGAAGACCCCCCACCTTGTCCTTCCTGTAACGAGACTCACGGTATCTGTTTTGCAGGTTCCGGTCATTGGACTTTGGGAAGTTGTGCTCATACTGTGTTAGTAGTTATCGTATTTTACCCCGTGGACTCATTGGATCCAGGACCCATAACTGGGGAATGGATCCGTATTTCTTCATTGACGTCATCCGTTTTGGTGTTAGAACTGCACAATTTTTTCTTCATTGGTTTTTTCGGTTCGTGTAAAGTATGAGTAAACTTCCTGAAGAGCCGACGGGAACTCCTGTACAAACACCACGTGTCGATAATACTGAAGCATCCGAAGGATTTGCTTCCAATATTTTTGCATGTGGTTTGGCTTCGGCTTCACGTGCCACCGGTGTAACGGCGGAAGGTCGTACCCTTGAGCGTGTTGTTGCACCAGCCGGACCAACTCCCACCGATTTGGGACGTATTGCGGCTCCGGAGAGTTCCAACTTGGCAGGTCAAAGACGAATTACGAGAGAGACTTGCCGTACTAGATCAGTTCTGGATCTAGAAGACGATTCCGGAGATTCTGAACTAGCGAGATCTCATCGTCAGGAGTCCAGATCTCCAGGACTGTTGTCTACGGACGAATGGCTCCGCGTGCAACAGGAAAGTTTGGCGGCTGAATATGAACGTAGGGTACGTAACGAACGTTATCATGCCCGTACTTTGACTTACGAAGAGTCTCCTCAGAGGTCTCTTTCTCCTCCTCCAACGGTGAGAGGAAGCCAAATTCGTTATAGCCAACAAACTGATCAAGAATTCATTGAGCCACGAAGGTTACGCCCTCGTCCTCGTATAGACATGCGGATCCCTTCCTATTTGGACGAATATGACAGTTATGACTCAACCTATCACCTTGAAGATAACTTCTATACGGGTAATAGCAGGATGAGTTCAGGGCAAGAAGCAGTCGTCCGCGTGATGTTGTCCGCCATACCGAATATCACAGCGATTCTGAGGAAGATTTCACCAAGCCATACCGTCCGACAACCTTTGCCGAAAAGTTGAAATTTATAGCTAGCACTGCGACAACACCCTTTCCTGTCAATGCTAAGATACCTACAACGGTGGGTAGATACAATGGCATGACTGATCCTAGCGATCATCTGCAGAACTTCGTGGCGGTAGGTGGTGTGAGCGGATGGACGCTCCCCTATTGTTGTCATATGTTCGCATTGACACTAACAGGGGCAACAAGGGAATGGTTCGAAAAACTCCCTGATGGTCAAATTTCTAGTTGGGATGATCTGGTGAAGAAATTCTCACAACAGTTCAGCCAACAGAAGAAGCACACGCGTGACCAATCAGAAATTCTGGATGTTGTCCGCCGAGATAATGAATCCATCGAAGATTTTATTACCAGGTTTAATGACGAAAGTCTAAACATTGGTGGGATAAGCAAGGACATGCTTCGCGGTGCCTTCCGCAAGAATGTCAAGTGTGACGAATTGATCCGCACACTCACTGGTCGTGATGGGATGCCAAAGGAGTGGGATGATCTTATGACCGCAGCAAAGCTATTTGCCAATACTGAAAAAACATTGGGAAACAACAGTTCAAGACAAAAATTCAAAGTCGAGTTTCAAACTCCACGACCCAATAAACAGGCAAAGGGACCAATCTGGTCAAGACTTCAGCCAAATATAGAGGCATCAAAACCATTTGATGCAAGATCCCTCATCGGTAATAAGAACAAAGCAGGACCAGTAAGTCGAGGTCCTAACAAATGGACTCCTCTCTCAAGAACTCCCGCCGAGATTCTCACCACTGAGAATGTAAATTTTCGAAAACCACAACCGCTCACAAGGAGATCGTTCCTTGATAATAAAAAGCATTGTTCGTTTCATAATAACATCAATACGAATGAATGCAATGCTCTAAAAAGCGAAATTGAAGCGGCTATGAAGTCCGGTAAGCTAGGACACCTGGTGAAAGATGGAAAGTCGGGGACTGGTAAAGCTCCTATGTGGGACAACCAGGGCCCATCCAAAAAACAAGTCAAGGACTTGAACGTCCATATGATCCAAGGCGGACGAAAGACGGGAGGAAAGAGAGGAGAATGTGATGAGGAAGAATGGAAAAATGAACCAGCGATTTTTCCGCGAGTCAAAGGCGGTCCCAGTAACAAAAATCCCTTAATTATCACTGCTGTTTTTGGTCATTATCGTTCCCAATATGTTTTATTTGACACTGGAAGTACATAGGACATCATGTACGAACAGTGCTTTGAGTAATTGGATGACGAAGATAAAGAAAGGTTGAAACCTATTCATGCTCCAGTATCAGGATTCAGAGGAGAAATAATGCATCCGCGAGGGGTGATTTCTTTCCCGGTTACCTTGAGTGATGGGGTTCGCTCAAGGACTGAAGAAGTTGAATTTTTAGTTCTGCCAGCAACATCGAAACATGATAACATCCTTGGGCGAGAAGCCATTGGTGACTTCAATGCTCATCCGTCAACTGCTCACGGCGCGGTGGGAGTTCCAACACCCACCTGTGTGGCAATAATTCATGTCAATCGACATTGCTTTGCAACTGAGAGTTCAAAACCCAGCAAGATTCCAAAACAGGCTCAACGAACTGAGCCTGAAAAGTAGGTTTTGAACAAGAAGTTTCCTGATCAAACTGTAACAATCAGACCTGCTATCTCCGAGATAGTAAGAACTTTTCTGAAGCAGCTGTTGTCAAAAAATATTGATGTCTTCGCATGGCAGCCCGCGGACATGTCTGGTGTCCCGCGGAGCATTGCGGAACACAAACTGAGGGTAAACCCTATGTTTATATTGATTGTTCAAAAACAGCGTAAGATGGGTCCGGAACAAACAAAAGCAATGAATGAGCAAGTTCAGGACCTCTTGCAGGATGGAATCATCCGACCAATTCAGTATCAAACCTGTGTCGCCAATCCGGTTATAGTTCCCAAAAGCAATGGGACGTGGCGGATGTGCATAGATTTCAAGGATCTTAACAAGGAGTGTCCCAAGGATTGTTATCCTTTGCCCGAAATAGATCTCAAATTCGACGCTGTGGCACCATTCGAGTTCAAATGTTTCCTGGATGCCTACAAAGTCTATCATCAGATCCGCATGGCTACGGGCGATGAAGACAAAACAGCGTTTCGCACCGATCAAGGCACTTTTCGCTACAAAATGATGCCCTTCCGATTGAAGAATGCAGGCGCCACATACCAACGGATGATGGATGTAGCGTTTAAATGACAAATTGGCCGAAGGCCATGAGTTCACATATGCCATAAAGTTAGGCCTCAGGCTAATCAATCCCGAAGGCCATGAGTTCACATATGCCATAAAGTTAGACTTCAAGAGTACTAACAACGAGGCAGAATATGAAGCTTTTTTGGCAGGCTTACGGATAGCCAAAAAGCTTGGGGTTAAACATTTGGAAGCTCGTGTGGATTCCATGTTAATTTCGGGACAGATTAACGGCACATACGAAGCAAAGAATGACATAATGGCTTCATATGTTTCACAAGCGAAAGATTTGATAATTCAGTTCTCCACGTGCAAGGTCATTCACATAAAAAGAAGCGAGAACAAATCAGCAGATGCTCTTAGCAAATTGGCTTCAATAAACTTCGAACATTTTGCCAAGGATATCCGCATTGAAATATTGGACCGCCCGTCTATCCTGCAAAATCAAGTTTTAGTGATCCAAACAGGAGTAGAGTCCTGGATGACACCCATTATAGCATACTTGTCATCCGGAGCTCTCCCAGAAGGAAAATTCGCGGCCCGGAAGATAAAACACAAAGCCTTTAACTATTAGTTGCACGATGGTGTTCTATACCGACGTTCTTTCCTCGGACCACTACTTCGTTGTGTGGACGCCAGGGACGTAAATTATCTAATTAAAGAAGTTCATGAAGGCATATGTGGTCTTCACGCTGGCCCGCGCATGGTCGTAGAAAAGATAATGAACGCTGGATATTATTGGCCAGGAATGCATGTGGATGCGGTGCAAGAAATCAGAAAGTGTGATTCATGCCAGCGTCATACTCCTAACACGCTACGACCAAAGAACGAGTTAGTTCCAGTCACTTAGGCTTGGCCGTTCCAAAAATGGGCAATTGATATAATGGGACCTTTCCCCGAAGCCCCCGGACGTGTCAAATTCTTGATAGTAGCCATTGACTACTTCACAAAATGGGTGGAAGCTAAACCGGTTGCTTCCATAACAGCAGCAAGTGTTAAAATATTCCTGTGGGAATTCATAATATGCCGGTTTGGTCTTCCTCTGGAACTCGTTAGCGATAACGGAACTCAGTTCGCGGATAGTGGGTTACAAGAATGGTTAAAAGAGTTACACATTTCTCAAATCTTCACCTCTGTAGCCCACCCGCAAGCGAATGGTCAGGTTGAGAGAACCAACCGGACGATCAAGGAAGGAATCAAAGTAAGGTTAGGGACTAAACGGACGGGCTCGGTTGAAGAATTGCCCCATGTACTATGGGCCTTTCGCACCCAAAAGAATTCCAGCAATTCTGAAACCCCCTTCAGTATAACTTACGGCACAGAGGCCATGATTCCAGCCGAGATTGGAATCCCATCCGCTCGAGTTTTACTGATTGAGGACAATGATCATGAACTCCAGATGAACCTTGAACTCCTCGAAGAGAGGAGAGAACTAGCATCAATCCGCGAGCACAATTACAAACAACAGTTGCAAAAGTATTATAACTCGCGGGTCCAAAGATGTGAGTTTGATGCGGGAGACTATGTCTTCCGCAATAATGAAGCCTCCGGGCAAGTTGGCCCCAACTTGGGAAGGACCCTATAAAATTCAGAAAGTTTTATCTAAAGGAGCATACAAGTTAGAAAATTTGGATGGGACTGAGATCCCTATAACTTGGAATGGTGCCCAACTGAAGAAATGCTACATATAGTTTGTTTTTCTTTTGGCCCGCGTGCCTAATTAGATACTCACAATCTGTGTAATTTCACTTCTTGTAATTCGGCTTATGCCTCATTTATAGAAAGTTTCATTTCAGTCGTTTAAGACTTGTATTGTTATGTAATCCTCTATTGGCCTATAAAGAAGATCCTCCAAACACTTATATTATAAAACATAAACAAAGTGTACCGGATATAAAAATTCGCATTCTTTATTCATACAAAGGGATTACAAAAGATATGGAAAGTTTAATTACAGAGAAAAAGAAAAATCTATCTATGGTGCGACATCATTATGCCCCGCACCTTCGCCTTTCGCAGCATCTTATTCATCTTCTTCATCTTCTTCATCAAGTTCAAGAAGAGATTTTAGCTGCTTGATGCTGTCCTCCTTATACGCAAGTTCGGATATCTGCTCCGTCAAAGAAAATTTCAAAGAATCAAAATTCTTTGACTTTTGTTTAAGGATGGCAGTAGTATCCTGGCCAGCCAAAATATATTCCTCAGGAATCCTGGAAGTTGAACCAAACTGGTAACCCTCCTCGAAACCCAGTTTGCGGCCAGCTTGCTTGGATGCTTTCAGGAGAACATCAACACAGTTCCAACCTCATCACTTGCCCGAACATCGGCAATGACCTGTTGGAACAATCATGTATAAGTAACTCTAAACACTTGGATTATTTATAATAAAAACAAGGTACATACCTTGGGGATAGCTTCCGCTAGTAGCCATTTTTGATCCGCCTTGGCCGGACGAGATCCATCTTGTGGCCGGCACACTCTAAGGCCTGTTCTCGGTTCTTGGCATTAAGGTCAGCCAAACGCCTGTCCTTGGCCGCCGATTCAACTCGCAGAGCCTCCACCAAATTGGCTTGCTCATCCATTGTTTTGGCTTGCTCATCCAACTGTTTCTGGAGAGCAATCCTGGCAGCCTCGGCAGAAGATCGAGCAATCTTCTCATCCTCCAGAGCCTAGCGGGCCTCTCGGGCCTCATTCATAGCTATAAGACCTTCTTCTTTGGTCTCAGATGCAGAGGCCGCCAGCTCGTCCTATTGCTCATTCATCGCCAACCAGTACCTGGTTATTTCCTGGTTAGTAGAAATAGTATTCGCCAGATAATAAGAATTGGAGTTTAATAATTCTTGGCGAATACTACGGCGACGTTGCTCCCTCTCATTGGGAGGAAGACTCTCCCGCAAATATTCGAAACATAGGTCCACGTCACAGAACGTTGAATCCCGACGTAATGACCAACGCGGTTGGTGCGGGGTAGGATCTTCCTCATGAGGAGCCGGAGAAGTCTGAGGAGCATGATGAAACATGCTCACACCTCCCTGGTCCCTGAAGTGATGAACATTATAGGAAGGCGACATACTGACATGATCAGTATTGTCAACCTCCTTATCCTTCAAAGGAGAATCATCCGCCACCTCAATCGGATCCTTAGCACTATTATGTGGTGGTGGCGGAAGAGGAGTAGAACTTTTCAGACCTGAAACACCTTCAGCAAGGTCATCCAGATTCCCTGAACACCATTTAAAGTTGGTTAGAAACATTCTAGTCCATAACAGTTAACGAAATTTTTTTTATTAACTTACCCAATGAAGGGTCTTCCGCGTTGAGCTGGTCCAAGCGCGCCTCCAAGGCAGCAGGCTTGGCTTTCTTAGATTTCTTCTTAGGGGCGGCTTTGGCGGGGTTAACCTTGCGCTTGCCAGCCACCTTCGAAACATCCACATCAGTAACCGGATGTTCACCTTCAGTAGTGATATCGTCGGGTTGGGGATGGTCTTTCCCCGCAGCAGTATCAACATCGTCTTGACCCGCTGCCTGGCTAGTAGCGGCTCTCTGGCGGGTAAGACCTGCAGTGGAGTCCACAACTCTGTTAGCATCAGCTGAAAAACTTCCTTCACAGAGTGACGACTCTTCGCTGGAGGAAAAGAGTACAACCACTCCGCTGGAAGTAATAGCAGTCACAGGTCGAGGTTTTAGAATGCCCTCACCTTTTTGGATGCAATTTTTAACGTATGCCTCACCTTTGGCGTACATCGCCTCGGAAACTACGGGTTCCGGGCGAAACGCGGTGGGATATACAAAATTGGAACAGGTGCGCTCAAGAAAAGGCACATCTCGTTCATCGATGAGGCGGCGTACCATCATCCCTCCCTCTTGGTCTAACAAAGTGCTGAAGGCGGAACCCTCACCTGCACAAATAATGATAACAGTAAGAAATCTGAGGAATATTAAAACATGAGAAGTAATACTCCCAAAACTTACTCTTGTCAGTCTGCTCGTAGTAGGGTTCCAATAAGGGAAAGGGCCATAGACGGCTCATCTTCGCACTCACCATTGCCCCTTCATGGATTGGGCGCATGGGAGTTGGAGTAGTAGTCAAGGCTGTAAACCAGGTAAGCCCCTCATGGGCAGAAGCCGGAACCACCGGCATGGCTTCCTCCACCTTCCGACGGGTCATCGGGAACGGGATAACCTCCTTCCGGATCCAGAAAAATTTAGGCTTCCAGCCATGAAGGTTGCGAATCCATTCCATGCCTATAACGTTCTTCCCGGTGGAAGCAAAACTGTAGCATCCGTCATGTCATTTTGTAGAATATGGCAAACATGCCGACAGACGGTTCGAAATTTCAAACTTGACAACAAAATTCGAAGTGCCGAATTCGTAACATCTCGAAAGGATGGACCTGGGAGATATGAATCCCATAAGTTGTCAAGACCGACTAGACATAGTTCTTCACTGGAATTCGGAAGTTTTCGGTCGTGAAATGATCCACATACAAAGCTATCTTCTTCGGTGGTGGACTGGTGGCAACAGAACCCTCTGCCGGATGTTCTTGTTCCCATTCTGAGGTCAGACCGTACACATTAACGACATCGTTAAAGTCTTTATCCTTAAGATTTACGACAACGTCATGAATAGTGGGGGTACCTTTCTTTTCTCCAGCCATTTGATAAGAAGAAGGAGGAAATCTCAAGAAAGCTCTTATGCTTCGAATATTTGAAAGAAGAAGAGTTTTGAGAGTAATAAGAGTGGAATGAAATCACAACTGCTATATTTATACTCATCGCAATTAATACGACTGATGGTGTGCCAGAGGAAAGAGAAATCGAGGACCACCAGATGATTGAAACGTCAGGCGGGAGACTCAAGAAACTGTAGACAGACTGTCAAAGACGTTATACACGTCTTATCAGTTGTCCCCAGAAATTTCTCTCTCTGCCACGTCATACAAGTTATCCGACTTTCAAAATTCAAAAATATCTTCTAAAGATATTTTTTTAAAATAGTTGGATATTTACAAAAAGCTCTTTCTCATTAAATATTCAAAAGAAATATTACAATACATGGAAAGAAAAATTACAAGTCACACCTAAACCTATCCTAAGGATTGGAAGTCGTTTCGCCTTCCGGAGCTTTCGGCAATGTATCTTCCGAGGAATCATCTTTAGAGTCATCGCCTAAGTAACTCCTCAGCTGCTGCACGCCCTCTTCGGCGGACGCAAACTCCGGAAGCATATTTTGCAAAGGAAAGATCAAGGCATCGTGCTCTTGTACACGTATAACACGTTCTTGCTTGACGTCAAGGCCATGGAGCGGATGATCTTTAAAGGTACGGTTACTTTAAGCATAATTCATCCCTTCACGAAAGCCTATCACACGTCCAAGAGAAGAAGAGGCAACCATTACATTGGAAAAGCTGTCAGTAAGCTCCTTACTTCCCTTGATATGGCGGACGATCTGCCAGGGTAAAAATATAAATTTTCATTATTGAAAATGAGAAGTAAGCAATGAGCATAAAAAAAAATAAAAAAAACTTACAGCATCAGCTCCTCGAGCGAGGAACCACTGACGGTCCTACTCTGCGCGTTCAGCTCGCGCCTGAAGCACTTAAGACCTTGCGACCGCTTCCTCATAAGCTTGCAGGAGGGAGTCATAAGTAACTTGAACTTCAATAGCACTTTTGTTTTTAAGCTCAGTTTGCTCCCTCTGCAGATTTAGCTCCGCCTCAAGCTCTTGGATTCGAGTGCCTTGAAGGGTCACTTGATTTTCCAAGGCCGAGTTTGCTTCCTGAACCCGGGCCAAGTCATCCCTTTCCTTTTGAGCCTTTTCCCGAGCAGCCTCAAGAATGGAATTTTGCTTTTCACAAGCTTCCTTCCATCGGCGAGCAGATTCAGCATTGCGATCTTGCTCACTTTTGAGGGCGTTCTCCACGTCGGCCTGCTTCAATCTAGCAGTATGGGCCGCAACGCAATGCTCCTCAGCCTCCTTCTTTGCAACCTCAGCGGCTCGACGAGCTTCTCCCACATTCCCGCCTAGAGTGCGCCACTCACATAAAATCTCCTGGCTACCGGCTAAGGCATTAGCCAGGTGATAAGCTACATTCGTAGGAAGATCGTGGCGGGAGAGGTCACGTTGATACGCCATCTCAGCAGGCGGCGCACAATGCTTCATAAAACTCATACAGACCCCAGGGTCAACAAACCGGGATCCGTTAGTAATGTCCCATGGAGGGACAAACATATCATGTTTATCACCCAGGTTCGCATCCCCATAATAGCGGGAACCTGATGGCTCGAGACGAACCGAGAAAGAAGACGACAGTTGTGGAGGAGGAGTCTCATAGCCCCTAAAACCTCCCGCATCCACAGGCGGGTCATCACTCTGAAAACCTGTACCACCCCCAGCCTGGAAAAGGTAGTCAAAACGATTATCAGTCCCAGACTGGTTGTTCGGGTCTTCCGCCGAAGTATCAACTGGGGGAGTCGGCACCCTTGTTGGTACATGTGTCAGTAGTTCATAGTCTAGCAATTTGTAATCGAGTCTGTAATGTAATTATGTTTTGTTTATGTTTAGTTATGTAAAACGCGAAGTTGTCAACAAGTTCGCTATGGCGAACTTGTTGAATCAGCGAAGTTATTGACAACTTCGCCTGTGGCGAAGTTGTCGTGTTTATATACTGTTCAGCGAACAGTTTACAAGTAGAAAGTTTTAGGGTTTGTTTCAGTTGTTCAGTGAACGTGTTCGTGTCATAGTCTGTAACAGTGACCTCGGGTCACGTGGTTGTTATTAATATAACGTGGTTGGTTTATTGCTTTCGTGTTCGATCTCTACATACTCTACACTCGTATCTACCCACGCAGGGATTCCGCACCTGCGTTGTTAGCGACATCCCGTGTACGATCCGTCCAGGAACCTACAATTGTCAAGAATGGGCTTGTGATGAGCGTTCCCTTAAAAAGTTTTAACTTTGAAGACAAATGTATAGCATGCAAGAAGGGAAAGCAACACAAGAAATCCCATCTCACCAAGAAGATTAACTCAATTGCCGGTACTCTAGAACTACTTCATATGGATCTCTTCGGTCCCGTGAATGTACAAAGTCTAGGAGGTACCTCTTACTGCTTGGTGATCACTGATGACTACTCGCGATACTCGTGGGTATATTTTCTGAAAACGAAAGACGAGACGGCTCAAATGAAAGACGAAAGAGCTGTGACGAAGATAATACTTGATGAGGAAGAGAATATATTGCAACATCAGATTTTTGAGAAATCTCAACCTTCCACATCAAACACGATCGATACCCCTGCGGCCTCAACTGAAGATGAATTTATTAATCCTTTTCACTCTCAGCCAGAAACAACCATAGATGAGATCTCTTCGAACTTGGAAGACAATTTACATGTCGGTGCTGTTCCGACCACGAGAATTCACAAAGATCACCCATTGGAGAACGTTATAGGTGATGTGTCCTCGAGTGTACAAACCAGAAGTAGCTTGAATGAGCACACCTGTGTGTATACAAGCATAAAAGAAACGGGTATAATGAATGAATGTTTGTACTCCTGCTTTATAAGCCAAATTGAACCAAAGAATTATCAAATGACTTTAAAGGACAGCTCGTGGGTCGAAGCCATGCAAGAAGAGTTGGCTCAGTTCGAGAAAATGGAAGTTTGGACCTTGGTTGAAAAACCAAGAAATGTGCATGCTATAGGCACAAAATGGGTGTTCAAATGTAAGAGAGATGATAAGGGAATTATCGTGAGAAATAAGGCGAGGCTGGTTGTTAAAGGTTTTAATCAGCAAGAGGGTATTGATTACAATGAGGTGTTCGCTCCTGTTGCCCGGTTAGAAGCGATTCGATTGTTTTTGGCGTATGCCGCATTTAAAAAGATGAAGGTATTTCAGTTGGATGTGAAGAGCGCGTTTCTAAACGGGAAAGTTGATGAGGTTGTGTATGTTGAGCAACCTCCGGGTTTTCCTGACCCAGACTTTCCTGATCATGTATACAGGTTGAGCAAGGCGTTATATGGGTTACATCAGGCACCTCGTGCCTGGTATTCAACGTTATCGGACTACTTGCTGGAAAATGGTTTTGAAAGGGGATTGATTGACAGTACGTTGTTTGTGAAGAGAGAAGGATGTGACTTCCTACTGGTTCAAGTCTACGTGGATGATATCATTTTTGCTGCATCAAGAGTATCCATGTGTCAGGATTTTGAAGCTGTCATGAAGAAACGATTCGAGATGAGTGCTATGGGTGAACTAACTTTCTTTCTAGGATTGCAGGTTGATCAGAAGAAGGACGGGATGTTCATTCATCAAACGAAGTACGTTCATGATGTGCTGAAAAGATTCAAGATAGAGGACAGCTCTCCATATGATACTCCCATCTGCGTCAATCACAAATTGGGTGCTGAATCAGATGGTGACGCAGATGTGGACCCAACTCTGTATCGGGCGATAATAGGTTCATTAATGTATTTAACTGCTTCTAGGCCTGATATAATGTTTGCTGTTTGTCTTTGTGCACGTTTTCAGGCAAATCCGAAAGAATCTCATTTGAAAGGTGCAAAGAGGATACTACGGTATCTCAAGGGCAAGCCGAAGCTAGGGTTGTGGTACCCAAAGGGAGGAGACGTTGAACTGGTGGCTTATACAGATTCTGATTATGGGGGTTGCAATCAGAGTCGGAAGTCAACAACAGGAGGCTGTCAGTTTCTTGGAGGAAGATTAGTTTCCTGGCAGTGCAAGAAACAGACATCAGTTGCAATTTCAACATGCGAAGCTGAATACATGGCAGCATCCAACTGCTGCTCTCAGGTTTTGTGGATTCAGCAACAATTGCGCGACTATGGTCTGAATTTCTTACTCACTCCTATTTTAATTGATAACACTGCCGCCATCTCAGTAATTAACAATCCCGTGAAGCACAGTAAAACTAAGCATATTGACATTCGTCATCACTTCATACGGGATTGTGCTGAGAAGAAACTGATCAAGATCGAAAAAGTTGATACACTTGAAAATTTTGCTGACTTGTTTACAAAAGCGTTTGATAAATCCAGATTTCAAAACCTAATTGAGCTAAACGGGATGATCAATCCCGAGTAACCATGCCTTTGTGTTTATTTAAAAAAAAAAAATAAAAGAAAAAAAAATAAAATAAAATAAAAAAATTTGTCATTATTGCTTAAAATTAGTCGGTTATCTCAGTTTGATGGACATATCCTCGGATATGTTTTGGTCCTCGTTTCGACTTAGAGAATGAGGATAGCCATTAACCGGAAGACTGAAAGTGATCGGGGCAGTTATGACGTGTGTTTTCTTTCTGTTGCTGAAAATTAGTCGGTCATACATAGTAAGAAGGACACATACTTGTATGTGGTCGGTCCAGTTGATCCATTGGATCTTCAGGATAGCCGTTTACCTGACGACTTTGACGTGATCGGGGCGATTGAAATCAAATTTTTTTTTTTTAAATGGGAAATGAAATTACGTTTCAAGTCTACTACTTCGTAAGAAGTTCTTTGCTGTGTTTAACAGAAAATTGATCCAACCTTGGAAAATGATATATATACTGATTGTGTGTGCTTAACTAGTGAAGTTATTAGGCTTAAAAGGCTTTAGAACAGTCATTGTATGTCATGGTAAATTTTTATGGTGCGTAAAAGTGTATGTGATACTAACTTAAACTACTCGAATTTACGTGGAAACTCCTTAAGAGTTTTGAATGTCTTCACACATATCTTTCCGAATGATAGGCAGAAAAGCGACTACCCAGTCATACACGAGCCCGTGAGTGTTCTGATTCCCGTGAGGAAAGCATGTCAAGACACTGCAGTGATCCAGATTCGGGACTTGCAGTAGTTTAGTACTCCGAAGTCAATAAGAATGTTTGGTTACAAAAAAAAAAAAAAAAAAAAAAAATGTATATTTTTAGTACTTATGAGACATAATAACAATCAAGACTTCTCATGTCTGGAGTAAGAAGAGAACGGGAAGCTGACAACGAGTATATACAAGTTAATCAGACACTATGGGTCGAAGTCAACTCGGGATGACTTGGGTATAGCCAAATACGCTTTGAGAATAGATAGAAGACATCATTATCTCTGAGTTGTTGCCAACTTAAAATTTTGAGCTTAACTGAACCTTAATCCGTATCACAGAAACGATGAAAACCATTTAAGTTATTTACATGCTTGCAACCTGTTTCTCTATGTCATAACACAGCTAAACACGGATCCAAGTGACAGTCACATAGTTAGTATGATTCCTGTTGGGATCTTTTCTAAAACGTAGTGGTTCCTAACTAGACTGAAATTTGATCCCTTATTTCGTTAAAATTTTTATAAGTTTTTCTATTTTTATAGTTGTGTTATTATAAAACTGGTTACTTGGACATGATCATTTTTGTTTAACTCTTTTTGGAAACTTCTAATGTTAACTGCAAGATTATTCAAACTTAAAGGGCTGATTTTGAACTTACGGGCGAAGTTGTTGAATTCGGCGAAGTTGTGCTTAACTTCGCCTAGGCGAAGTTAAGCGTAACGTCGCCTGAACCAACTCTGCCTTTGGCGTAACTGCTGCTGTGCCAGCTACTGTATCTCATGCTGTGTCTACTGCTGAAGACGTTGATCTTAATGCTGCCTTTGGCGTACATGGTGTGTTTGATATGGATGTCTCGGGTCCTCAATTTATGGATGTTACCAGAGCAGCTACTTCGGTAGCTGACTCTGATCTAGACGAGACGTTTGCTGAGGCAAGAAGACTTATGGTGTCTCGGGAACGGACTACGGGAAAGAGACCGAGAACGGAAAACGAGGATGAGGAAGAAGTTGATGAAGAGGAGGCAGTGCAGATTGTGCTTAGACGTTCAAGAAGAGAACAGAGAGGTATAGGTTCGGGAGCTGGAGAATCTTCAAGGCTAGTACGTTTTGCTCCACCTGCCTTGTCTGGTACGTCTCTTATTACTACTACAGCACAGGTTACAGCGGTCGAGACGTCGGAGCCAGCAATTGTGTCCCTACCACCCCAACCGCTTAATCCACCGGTGGTAGTTGCACGATTTGTGGAGTCGACAATCACTTCTACTGCAGGGTTACCAAGTGTACCACCTG
Organism: Bidens hawaiensis; assembly: GCF_021521415.1. Classification (NCBI taxonomy): domain Eukaryota; kingdom Viridiplantae; phylum Streptophyta; class Magnoliopsida; order Asterales; family Asteraceae; genus Bidens; species Bidens hawaiensis. Next base: position 690,823 of record NW_027491349.1, read on the forward strand.
CGGTCACTTCTGCTGATGTCCCGCCAACTCCAACGCCTACTTCAGATTCCAAGAGGATTATTTCACTAGAGCGGATTGTTGCTGATCAGACAAAGACCATTCAGAGCCTAGTGGAATCCAATCGACTACAAGCAGCCCTCCTGGTAGAACACGGTAAAATTATAGATGCCTTCAAGGCATTCTTGGCATCTCAGGGGGAGAAGACGTGTAGGGGTGATGAGTTGAGGACTAAGCGAAGAGAAGATCATGACGATGATCCCAATGCACCAGAAGGTGCAGGTGGTGAGCTGCCAAGAACCTCTCAGGCTCTTGGGGCTTCCACAACTGAGGGGGAGTCTACAAATGCAGCTGGTGACGATGTTGTAGCAGTTGATAATGATGATGATGTTGAAGACATGATAGATGCATTGAAAGAGTTGGATGAGGAGGATGATGAGTTTATGATGGAAGATGATGTGCTGCCAGTGGATGAGATTGAGAGGATTGGAGAACAGATTACAGTTGAAAACGTATTAGAAGAAAGTGAGATTGTTGATAACTCCGTGGAACATGAGATTCCGGAGGTTGACGGAAAAGGTTTGGGTGATGAGAATGCTGAGGAAGATGCTGAGTGGGAGGAACAACCGAACTGGAAGGAAGGTTGTGCCCACTGGTTCGTAAAGACGAAGAAGCCGGCGGTCCCTAAGATGTTCAGAAAAAGTTACAATATTAAGGGATACGCGGAAGCCAAGAAAGGTATTATCTGCTGGTTATACGACGAGCAGCTACGGCTCTTTGTGATCAAGAGGTACGATGGCGTTCAGTACTTCCAGAGAAAGTTGAGATCTCTAAACACACTGTCAGAATGTGAAGTAAAAGATCTAGCCAGATTGGGATTGGTAAACAGAAGCGAAGATAACATGGCTAGAATCATTGCGAAGATCGTGTGGAAAGAGTGCGTTAAAGAGAAAAAGTTTGAGCTACTGAAACCACAAAAAGGAAAACTTGTCGAAGACAAGGATAGAGATCTGAGAGTTGATGGAAAACCTTGGATGGTTATGAAATACAAACCGATCCGGTGCCTTAAAGAAGTACCGATGAAGTTCATGCCCAAGGACGTGCTCAAAGATCTAAAATGGTGGTACGTAGATTGCGAGACAGCTGAGGCGATAATGGAAGATGAGGATGAACAAGAAGTACTTCGGGTTTACGACCCGATGCATCTTGTTAATCTATCGAAGGCTGATCTGAAGGCGCTCAACGAGAAGAAGATCTTCTACATTCCTGCTTGGAAGGATCAAGCTAGGAAATATCAACGGGTGGTGTCGGTATGTGTTAGAGAAGGGGCGCACGCGTAGAGATGAAAGGTTACAAGACTCAAGATTTGAAGATCAAGATATGAAGCTACTGCCAAGGGGGAGTCTGTTGGTACATGTGTCAGTAGTTCATAGTCTAGCAATTTGTAATCGAGTCTGTAATGTAATTATGTTTTGTTTATGTTTAGTTATGTAAAACGCGAAGTTGTCAACAAGTTCGCTATGGCGAACTTGTTGAATCAGCGAAGTTATTGACAACTTCGCCTGTGGCGAAGTTGTCGTGTTTATATACTGTTCAGCGAACAGTTTACAAGTAGAAAGTTTTAGGGTTTGTTTCAGTTGTTCAGTGAACGTGTTCGTGTCATAGTCTGTAACAGTGACCTCGGGTCACGTGGTTGTTATTAATATAACGTGGTTGGTTTATTGCTTTCGTGTTCGATCTCTACATACTCTACACTCGTATCTACCCACGCAGGGATTCCGCACCTGCGTTGTTAGCGACATCCCGTGTACGATCAGTCCAGGAACCTACAACCCTCTCGTCTATTATGGTCTCAGTCGGAGGAGAGGTCGGTTGGCCTTCCACGTTAATATTATCTGGAGGAGTAGAAGGCCGGTTTTCTACCTCCCTTTTTGGAAGAGGAGAATGTTGTCTTTCCATTTGAGGAGTTGGAATAGGCAACCTCTCAGATGCGTCTTCTGGTAGAATCAGTGGATCTGCACAAAAGCTACACTTAGCTAACAGCCCAAAAATAGTAAAAAACCCCAAGGGTAATTCATACCTTCTACCGTGTCAATGCGATCAGCAAGACTGTACTGTGGCTTCTTGGGATGATAGGGCTTTCGTTTCTTCTTTGAAGGTCCCGCCTTAGCACCAGAAGTCTTGGTATCCGCTTGACTTGATTGAAAAGCCAAAAAAGCTCTCTTCTTCTCTAATTCTGCCAATAAATGGGAGACAGAAGAAGATTCAGGTGCATCGTCATTAGACCCCCTCTCCTCTTGATAGGTAGAAAAATCAAAGGCATCGCCATCATCATCACTCGATAATAAAGTGGCAATCGTCCCGTCAGAAGTAATAGCATTAAGCGGATGAGGGTTTAGAACATACGCACCTGTCTCAAAGGTGGCGTTCGATACAATAGGCTCAGCTCGCACCTTCTTTGGAAAAAGCAAACGAGACTTGGTTTTCTCAAGAATAGGTAGGTCCCCGGCATCCTGAATGCTATGTCGGACACAACCTCTATCCTCAAAAATGGCGTTGACCATAAAACCTCGACCTGAAAAAATAAGGATTTAATCATAAAAAACTTCAAAGAAGAAGAGAGAACAGTAGGGGTAACTTACGTTCATATAAGTCAACAAAGATGGGCTCCATAAACTCAGAAGCCCATAAACGGCTCATACCTGCCCACACCAGGGCTTCCTCAGGTAGTGCCCGCATCGGTGTTGGTTTCGCCATTAGAGTGAGAAACCAATCACGCCCCTCATGGGCAGCCGTAACAACGTCCGGAAGATGAGAATTAACCGGACGGCGGACCATGGAGATAGGTACCACGTCCTCAGAAATCAAAAAAAATTTACTGCGCCAATCGGTTGACACCTTCTCAACCTCTTATCCAATACTTCGGTCGGGAAATCCTTGACAAGTACACCAACCATCACGGAAGGCAAGACGGTAGAAAACCGGAAAACGATCAACATGCGGTACCAGGTCACGTGCTATACATAAAAATTCGTAATGGCGAATTCGCATTAAAGTACGTGGGTGTAACTGGGATAAATGAATCCCGTAGGCAGTTAATACCTTCACAAAGAATTTCGTCAAAGGAAGACGAAAATTTCCACAGGTGAAATAATCAGCATAAATAGCCATTTTACCAGGAGGAGATAAACTGGCTATAGAGCCCGGAGAAGGAAACTCCGGCTCCCACTCTGATGGAATGCCGTACGTCTCTAACAGTCTCTCATATTCCGAGTAGTCCCATGAAATTTCTACCTCGTCAACTTCGGTCTAAACGTTCGACATTGCAGAAGAATTCGGTAGAAGGATATAGGAAAAATATCAATGCTTTATCAGAGAGAAAGCAAAGAAGAAAATTAGAAAATAAAGGCGATAAAAATTCGATTAGAAGATTTCTCTTCCTTTTATACCCATCGCAATTAACGCGAAGGGATATGAACAGTGGAGAGAGAAACTCATCGCCTAATCACCAATCGCCACGTCACGCGGGAAATTCGAAAAAGAGAAAAGCAGCGCAGTCGGGTACATTGACAGCCGGCATAAACGTCCCATCATCTGTTCACACGCCTGCGAGTGGTCAATTTGTCCTTTTTCATGATTATCTATACCAACAGAAGATATTTTCTACCTAACTTCAAAATCCAAAAACCCCCGAAATACACCAAGTCCAGAATTTCACCCGCATAAAGACTTCACACGGAAGAAACACTGGACTGGGGGGACTTATAGAGGTAGGGTACCAAAAAGACTCAAATACCCATAAGTACTACCCGCGGGTCATAAATGAGCCTCTCACATATCACCAGCGGGACATGTAGATCACCCGCATATCACGGAAGAGGAAGAACGTCCTCATACCACGCGTGGAAACATCTGGGCATCCTCAGAAGTCATCCGCAGGACAAGACATTGGTCCGCCAATATGACCGGAGGGCAATGCCAGTTATACAGCTGTCAATAACTAAATACACTCTAGAAGAACGTCCACGATTGTTACTTGAGGAGTACGTGACCTGCCCACCAATGAAAGAAGGACACCTGGCCAGTTTGTTATAACCATGCACATGACCAGGGTGCGATTCGTCCTATCATTAGGTGACGTGTGTCCAGGTTGTTACACCCATGCACATGGGACGTATAGCTCAACCTATCATAAGAGGGACGCGTTGTAACACCACGTTCCTAACCCTCTTAATTTAAGATTAAATATACTAACTTTGAAAGTACAGGGACCAAAAATGACAATTATAAAAATCTTCTCCCGTCGCGGTAGGGATAACAATTAAACCCATCGCGTAGCGCGATGGGGTTGTTGAGTCAGTGGACACGTGTCCAACAACGTGTCAACACGTGGCACGTTGTGACAGGCCACGTGTCACCACCGCATAAGGCGGCGTCTTTTTGCGGCGCCGCTGTACGCGATAGGGCACAAGGAAACCATCGCGTACCGCGATGGGGACGAAAATTGGCTATAAGGTGGGGCGACGGGCATGAGCTCAGATCATCCCAAAAACACCTTCCTTTACACACACATATCATTGGAAAGCGTGCTCTATCGCCGTAGCAAGCCGACGTGCAGTTTTCTCGTAATACGTGCAAGAAACGAAGTTGGAATTAAGCTAGCAATCACATAAGCGAGTAGATCAAGTCCTGCCTTATCGTGTTATCATTCTAAGCATCCAATCTAAGGTAGGAGTTATGTTTAAGTTATTTGAATTATAGCTTAGACTATCAATCGAGGCTATGGCCTTTAACCTTGATCGTATTTTACAAACATTCATTCACAATCAAATTTTCATAAACGTTACTTCATGACGAAGTAATGTTCCGAGTAGTCCCATGAAATTCTACCTCGTCAACTTCGGTCTGAACGTTCGACATTGCAGAAGAATTCAGTAGAAGGATATAGGAAAAAGTTCAATGCTTTATCAGAGAGAAAGCAAAGAAGGAAATTAGAAAATAAAGGCGATAAAAATTCGATTAGAATATTTCTCTTCCTTTTATACCCATCGCAATTAATGCGAAGGGATATGAACAGTGGAGAGAGAAACTCATCGCCTTATCACCAATCGCCACGTCACGCGGGAAATTCGAAAAAGAGAAAAGCGGCGCAGTCGGGTACATTGACAGCTGGCATAAACGTCCCATCATCTATTCACACGCCTGTGAGTGGTCAACTTGTCCTTTTTCATGATTATCTATACCAACAGAAGATATTTTCTACCAAACTTCAAAATCCAAAAACCCCCGAAATACACTAAGTCCAGAATTTCACCCGCATAAAGACTTCACACGGAAGAAACACTGGACTTGGGAGACTTATAGAGGTAGGGTACCAAAAAGACCCAAATACCCTTAAGTACTACCCGCGGGTCATAAAGAAACCAACAATGATGACGGTTGGTGCAAGTCCGCTGCCAAGAAAGGAAACGCTCGTGTCTTTATTTTAGACACTCAGACAGCAACTGATATACCGGACGTGATCACCGGTACGTTTACTATAAATAATGTTTATGCTAGAGTTTTTTTTGACTCGGGTGCAAACCAAAGCTTTATAGATTATAAATTTTGTAGTCTATTAAATGAGCCCTTAGTTAAATTAGATAAACATTATGAAGTCGAGACTGCTAATGGTAATGTAAGTAGAATAACCGAGGCTTTAGATAATGCCACAATTCTTTAGCCAATCACGTCATACCTGTACGATTGTTACCCATGAAATTGGCAGGTTTTGATGTAGTTTTAGGTATGGACTGGTTATCGTTTAATCAAGCCCGTATCCTATGTAACGATAGAGCCATCGACATTCGAACACCCAATAACAAAGCCATTCGTATAACCGGAGACTAAGAAGGAGGAAAGGTAGGAATCATTTCCAAAATCAAAGCAAGTCATTACATAGGTAAAGGATGCCTCCCATTCATAGCCTATGTAACCAAAGAACCCGAACCAAAGAAGATGGAGGAAGTGCCAATCGTGTCCGAATTTCAAGATGTATTTCTTGATGAGCTACCAGGAGCCCCGCCTGATAGAGAAGTAGAATTTAAGATCGACCTCGTGCCAGAAACATCACCAATTGCCAAATCACCTTATCGTCTAGCACCAACAGAAATGAAGGAGCTGAAGAAACAATTAGATGAATTGTAGAGAAAGGATTTATACGACCGAGTTCTTCACCGTGGGGAGCCCCAATTTTGTTCGTAAAGAAGAAGGACGGATCGATGAGGATGTTCATAGATTACCGAGAACTGAACAAGGTCACGATCAAGAACAAATATCCATTACCAAGAATTGACGACTTGTTCGATCAGCTTCAAGGAGCAAGTTGTTTTTCCGAGATTGACCTAAGATCGGGTTATCATCAATTGAAGGAACAAGAAGAAGATATACCAAAGACAGCATATAGAACCCGATACGGACATTATGAGTTCACCGTGATGCCTTTTGGACTCACTAATGCTCCGGTAGCTTTTATGGACATGATGAATCGGATTTGCAAGCCATATTTGGACAAGTTTGTTATTGTTTTCATCGATGACATCCTTGTTTATTCAAAATCCAAAGACGATTATCAAGTTCATCTTAAGATCATACTTGAAACCCTAAGGAACGAGAAATTATACGCCAAATTCTCGAAATGTGAATTTTGGTTGTCCGAAGTACAATTTCTTGGTCATGTTATAAATGAGAAGGGTATTCAAGTAGACCCAGCAAAGATTGAGGCTATAACCAAATGGGAGAAACCAAAGACACCGACTCAAGTCCGAAGTTTTCTAGGCTTAGCCGGATACTATAGAAGATTCATTCAATATTTCTCTCGAATAGCTATCCCATTAACTTCATTTACAAGAAAAGCAATTAAGTTTAAATGGGGACAGAAGCAAGAGGAAGCATTCGAAACACTAAAACAAGAGTTAACTAATGCACCGATTCTGGCTTTGCCAGAAGGGCTAGAAAACTTTATCATTTACTGTGATGCTTCGCACACGGGAATGGGAAGTGTTTTGATGCAAGAAAAGAAAGTGATTGCATATGCTTCTAGACAATTGAAAACTCATGAAAAGAATTACACCACACACGACCTTGAATTGGGTGCTATAATCTTCGCGTTGAAATTATGGCGACATTACTTGTATGGTGTAAGATTCACGGTATATACTGATCACAAAAGTCTGAAGCATATATTCGATCAAAAGGAATTGAATATGAGGCAAAGGCGTTGAATGGAAACACTTAATGACTATGACTGTGAGATCATATATCATGAAGGAAAGGCAAATGTTGTTGCTGACGCCTTAAGTAGAAAAGAACATGAGAAACCAAAGAGAGTTCTAGCTCTTAGATTGGAACTTAAAGTCGATCTAGCAAGCCAAATTAAAGAAGTTCAGAAGTTGGCACTAGAAGAGGGAAATATTAAAGCTGAAAAAGAGAATGGTACAATCGATCAACTAGTTAAAGGAAGTGATGAAATACTTAGACTCGGTACAAGGATTTGGTACCGATGATCGGAAGTCTAAGAGATAAAATTTTAGAAGAAGCTCACAAGTCAAAGTACATGATGCATCTGGGAAGCGACAAGATGTATCATAATCTAAAAGATGATTATTGGTGGATCGGGATGAAGAAAGACATTGCTTTGTATGTAGCTAAATGCCTGACGTGTTCAAAAGTGAAAGCTAAACATCAAAAGCCGTTAGGATTACTACAACAAACGGAAATCCAGATATGGAAATGGGATATGATAACTATGGATTTCATCATGAAGTTACCGAAAACTTCACGCCAAAATGATGCAATCTGGGTTATTGTAGATAGACTTACCAAGTCTGCCCATTTTATTCCAATTCAAGAAACGTATAGTATGGATAAGTTAGCACACTTATACGTCGAAAGCATAGTATCCTTACATGGTGTGCCGCTATCCATCATATCCGATACAGATAGTCGTTTCACTTTAAATTTTTGGTCAAGTTTTCAAAAGGCTATGGGGACTCGATTAAACCTAAGTACTGTTTATCATCCCCAAACTGATGTCCAAAGTGAACGAACAATTCAAACCTTGGAAGATATGCTTCGTGCCTGTGTTATCTACTTAGGAGGAAATTGGGACACTCATCTTGCGCTAATGGAATTCTCGTACAACAACAGCTATCATACGAGTATCCAAGCAGCACCATTTGAAGCATTGTATGGGCGTAAGTGTAGAACACCTGTATGTTGGTCAGAAACAGGTGATAGTCAGTTGTCAGGACCTGAAATTGTTCAAAGAACCACTGATCAAGTTATACAAATCCGAGAACGATTAAAGACGGCAAGAAATAGACAAAAGAGCTATGCGGACGTTCGTCGCAAACCATTAGAGTTTAAAGAAGGCGATAGAGTTTTATTGAAAGTGTCGCCTTGGAAAGGTGTGGTAAGATTCGGGAAGAAAGGAAAACTGAGTCCAAGATTCGTTGGACCATTCAAGATACTTGAAAGAATTGGACCAGTTGCTTATCGGCTAGAGTTACCCAATGAGATGAAAGGAATTCATGACATATTTCACAAATCTAATCTGCGCAAGTGTTTAGCCGACGAAACCCTTGCTATGCCATTGAAAGATGTTAAGATCAATGAGAAGTTTAAGTTTGTGGAACAACCTATTCACATAGAAGATAGCATGATCAAGTTTCTCAAACACAAACGACTCAAGCTCGTGAAAGTCAAATGGGATTCAAGACGAGGACCCGAGTATACGTGGGAACTCGAGTCAGAAATGAAGAAAAAGTATCCCAATCTATTCCAATAAATCTCGAGGACGACATTATTCAAAAGGTGGGGAGGATGTAACACCACGTTCCTAACCCTCTTAATTTAAGCTTAAATATACTAACTTTGAAAGTACAGGGACCAAAAATGAAAATTATAAAAATCTTCTCCCGTCGCGGTACGCGACGGGATAACAATTAAACCCATCGTGTAGCGCGATGGGGTTGCTGAGTCGGTGGACACGTGTCCAACAACATGTCAACACGTGGCACGTTGTGACAGGCCACGTGTCACCACCGCATAAGGCTGCGTCTTTTTGCGGCACCGCGGTACGCGATAGGGCACAAGGAACCCATCGCGTACCGCGATGGGGACAAAAATTGGCTTTAAAAGTGGGGTGACGGACATGAGCTCAGATCATCCCAAAAACACCTTCCTTTACACAAACTTATCATTGGAAAGCGTGCTCTTTCGCCGTAGCAAGCCGACGTGCAGTTTTCTCGTAATACGTGCAAGAAACGAAGTTGGAATTAAGCTAGCAATCACATAAGCGAGTAGATCAAGTCCTGCCTTATCGTGTTATCATTCTAAGCATCCAATCTAAGGTAGGAGTTATGTTTAAGTTATTTGAATTATAGCTTAGACTATCAATCGAGGCTATGGCCTTTAACCTTGATCGTATTTTACAAACATTCATTCACAATCAAGTTTTCATAAACGTTACTTCATGACGAAGTAATGTTCCGAGTAGTCCCATGAAATTTCTACCTCGTCAACTTCGGTCTGAACGTTCGACATTGCAGAAGAATTCGGTAGAAGGATATAGGAAAAAGTTCAATGCTTTATCAGAGAGAAAGCAAAGAAGGAAATTAGAAAATAAAGGCGATAAAAATTCGATTAGAATATTTCTCTTCCTTTTATACCCATCGCAATTAATGCGAAGGGATATGAACAGTGGAGAGAGAAACTCATAGCCTAATCACCAATCGCCACGTCACGCGGGAAATTCGAAAACGAGAAAAGCGGCGCAGTCGGGTACATTGACAGCCGGCATAAACGTCCCATCATCTGTTCACACGCCTTCGAGTGGTCAACTTGTCCTTTTTCTTGATTATCTATACCAACAGAAGATATTTTCTACCTAACTTCAAAATCCAAAAACCCCCGAAATACACCAAGTCCAGAATTTCACCCGCATAAAGACTTCACACGGAAGAAACACTGGACTGGGGGGACTTATAGAGGTAGGGTACCAAAAAGACCCAAATACCCTTAAGTACTACCCGCGGGTCATAAAGGAGCCTCTCACATATCACCCGCGAGACATATGGATCACCCGCATATCACGGAAGAGGAAGAACGTCTTCATACCACGCACGGAAACATCTAGGCATCCTCAGAAGTCATCCGCAGGACAAGACATTGGTCCGCCAATATGACCGGAGGGCAATGCCAATTAGATAGCTGTCAATAACTAACTACACTCTAGAAGAACGTCCACGATTGTTACTTGAGGAGTAAGTGACCTGCCCACCCATGAAAGAAGGACACCTGGCCAGTTTGTTATAACCATGCACATGACCAGGGTGCGATTCGTCCTATCATTATGTGACGCGTGTCCAGGTTGTTACACCCATGCACATGGGACGTATAGCTCAACCTATCATAAGAGGGCACGCGTTGTAACACCACGTTCCTAACCCTCTTAATTTAAGCTTAAATATACTAACTTTGAAAGTACAGGGACCAAAAATGACAATTATAAAAATTTTCTCCCGTCGCAGTAGGGATAACAATTAAACCCATCGCGTAGCGCGATGGGGTTGTTGAGTCAGTGGACACGTGTCCAACAACGTGTCAACACGTGGCACGTTGTGACAGGCCACGTGTCACCACCGCATAAGGCGGCGTCTTTTTGCGGCACCGCGGTACCGCGATGGGGACGAAAATTGGCTATAAAAGTGGGGTGACGGGCATGAGCTTAGATCATCCGAAAAACACCTTCCTTTATACACACATATCATTGGAAAGCGTGCTCTATCGCCGTAGCAAGCCGACGTTCAGTTTTCTCGTAATACGTGCAAGAAACGATGTTGGAATTAAGCTAGCAATCACATAAGCGAGTAGATCAAGTCCTGCCTTATCGTGTTATCATTCTAAGCATCCAATCTAAGGTAGGAGTTATGTTTAAGTTATTTGAATTATAGCTTAGACTATCAATCGAGGCTATGGCATTTAACCTTGATCGTATTTTACAAACATTCATTCACAATCAAGTTTTCATAAACGTTACTTCATGACGAAGTAATGTTAAACGAAATATATATTTGACGGGCATGTAGTAACTGGAAGGGGAATATCACTAGTAGTAAGTTTCTTGCCTACGGAAAAGTAATTCAAATAAATCCCAATCAACCGAGGGACCCGTTTACTTACCTGGAGAAACTTACCAACGTAATAGAACCTATTAGGCCAAAGCATGTTATATCAAACGTCACATAAAACAAGTGTTTTCATTCACAATCAAAGATAAACGATTTCAAGGTTAAACTTACAATCATAGCTTAACATCATTCAAAACATTCATACGAACCTATTTATGTATAGGTTAAATATCATTCACAGTCAATCAATCAATCAATCGAGGTTTACAACACCGACAGTACAGGTGAATACGTTAACCTTTTTAATCAGTCAAAACATATTATACTCAATGAGACGAACGGGTGTTTGTCTTAGCGAGTCAATCAATGTCTACATGAGATCATGCAATCTCTAAAACTTTATGATACAAAGTAGAAAATAAAGTCAACTCAGACAGAATACACATGTGTCTGGATCCAAACATAACCAGTCAGCCTAATCATTCTAAGGCTACGTGGCCGCGGGTTAATGGTCATAACCAGTCTCCCGGAAAGGGCTACGTGGCTCGGGAACAATTGTGTGTGTAGGGCAGTGGTACATAGACCAGAAGTAGAAATGATTATGCTGAGCTTGTAGAGAAAACTATATTTGTATTATATTGTCATTCAAATGTTTTATTGAGTCATACGTGTTCACCAGCATATAGCTGACGTATTTTTCCAACCCATTACAGGTAATTAAGCATAAGTAGCGTAACAAGGATTGGAGTCTTATTGAAGATAGAAGCGCGTACAAGATGGCTCCGTTTTTTATATAAAATCCTTGTAATATGAAAACATCTTTTGTAAACTAATACTCGGGTATTTAATTCCCGAGTAAATTTTCAATGTAAATTAATATTATATTCAACCTAAAGTCTTCCGCTAAAATTAACCCATAAACTCTGATATATTTACAAAATAGGTACCAACTTGTGGTCACACGCCTAGGCCCTAAAGTCGGGGTGTGACACGCGTCCAGGCGGTTATTAAGATCTTCTAGAAGAGGACAGCTGGCTCAATCACCTTCCTACCTTTTTCGGCTATAAATACCTTGTCAACTGGCATGAGGTATTCATTCACACTCACTTACTGGTATTCTGACCATACTTAGTCTACTTTACTTCAGCACTTTCTTCACTACGAACGTTACTGATTCTCACGCCGGATGGTGGTTACAGGAAGACCCCCCACCTTGTCCTTTCTGTAAAGAGACTCACGGTATCTGTTTTGCAGGTTCCGGTCATTGGACTTTGGGAAGTTGTGCTCATACTGTTTTAATAGTTATCGTATTTTACCATGTGGACTCATTGGATCCAGGACCCATAACTGGGGAACGGATCCGTGTTTCTCAAAAACTTAATGCATGATCGAGTTTTTCAAATACACAGGTTCGGTTATGGAACCGAGTTCAGGCATGACCGGGTATTGGAAAATCGGGTATTGGTAATACCCGTGCGGGTTCGGGTCCGAGCATTGTCTCTAAAAACCATACTCTATGCATCGGGTTCAGATTGGTATAGAACCAGGTATTCAAAAACCGGGTATTTGAATACTCTGTTAATCGGGTATTGAAAACCCTATTTTTGGGTTTTTTCGAGTATAGATTGAAATTTTTAAAAGTTTGCACTTTTAACTTTTAAGGGTATTTTTCAAGTATTTTTAAAGTATTTTTCGGGCATACATTGGGTATTTGAAAAATCCGGTTCTTGGTATTGAAAAAACCTGGTTCTGGGTATGGAACAGGTTCGGGTTTTCGGGTATTACCTGGTACAAATCGGGTCCGATTCGGGTTTGAGTTTTAGTACCGAAATGCATACCTTATCCATACTCTACGGGTAGGGTCGGGGTTTGGGTTCTGATATTAAAAATCCATGTATTAGAAAACCGATTCCAGGTCTTTATTTCGGGTCCGGTTCCGGGTTCGGGTTTTTTTTCACCTCTAAATGCGTGTATTAATAAAACTATTGATTGCATTTTATGAACGGCGACAACGCGACATAATAAACGAGAAAGCCCAAATTTTACTAAATACATTTTATTGAGGGCTTCTAAGCCCACAGAGAGTGTATAGTCTTCAAAAATGTCCAATTTAATTTTGTAAAATTTTAATAAAACTCGGGCCCAGAATTTTCGTTGGACACTTTTAAGTAAAACCTTGTGTTTATCACAAAGATTATTCAAAAAAAAGATTTAACTTAAAACATTAAAGTTGCCAAACATATCTATCTATCTATCTCTACCTATACTAACAAACAAAAATAATGAAAATGATGGATTCAAACCACATTTAATCCTAACTTTAATTTCTCTTATATTTTCTAATCTCTCATCTCCTTAATCCATACTATACATTGGTCATGAGTTTAATTGGTATGACCCAGAGGTGCACAAATCGGGTTTTTCAAATACCCAGGTTCGTATATGGAACCCAGTTCGGGTATGATCGGTTATTAGAAAATTGGGTATTATCAATACCCGGGTCAGGTTCGGGTATGGGTATCGTCTCTAAAAACCATACCTATGTATTTGGTTCGGGTATAGAACATGTAATTTTAAAACCGGGTATTTGAATACTTTATTTTCGGGTATTGAAAAAACCCAATTTTCGGGGTTTTCAGGTATTTTTCGGATATATATTGGATTTTTTAAGGGGTTGCACCTTTTAGGACTATTTTTCTAGGTATTTTTTCGGGTAGTATCGGATATTTGAAAAACCCGGTTCCGGGTATTTGTAAAACCCGGTTCGGGTATGGAATCGGTTAGGGTTTTCGGGTATAACCGGGTACAAACCGGGACCGGGTCCGAGTACGGGTTTTGGTAATGAAATGCATATCCTATCTGTACCCCACGGGTAGGGTCAGGTACGAGTTAGGGTACTAACAACCCCGGTATACAAAATCCCGGTTTCGGGTGTTTTTTTCAGTTCTGGTTCCGGGGTCGGGTCTTTTGTGCACCTCTAGTATGACCCATTAGTTGTAACATATATAAAAAATGGTATTTAATGTAATTTAAATCACGTTAACTTTTATAAATCCATTACATCTAATTTTACTATTAGATATAAAAGGTTTTGACCATGATTTTTTTAAAAATTATAAACTATTTAATATCTATAATAAGTTTAATATCAAGCAATGAATTATTAAATTAGTTAAATAATGATTTACGAAACAATAATTGTATAATAATTATTGACCTATGCTTTTAATAGATATTTAATTATGTATATAGTTCAAATTTTGTTGGATAAATACAATATTTATAAATTTACAATATGTATAACACTATTTAACTTACATTCGTATTGATTATATAAAACATCTTTAATATGTTTAGGTAATCAGCAACATTTGATTTTACGTCATCTTAAAATATTATTTCAATCTCAAGAAAATGTAAAATTTAAATGTGTGACATTTGAAGTGTGTGTGATAATATATAAATTCAAAAGAAAATAGAAAATTCCTAAATTACATATGATTAAATACCTAAATTTCGATCATTTGATAAATATTGTGTAATACACGGGTTAAAAGCTAGTAAAAATATATAGAAAACTTATCCATTAGAAGTAATTCCGAAGTTATGTACCAAATAAAACTATAACAATTTATTAAGTAATCAAAAAACTCGTGTTTAAAGTCCTTTCCAATTTGGTGTAGTGGTAGAATGCCTGAGTTTTTTTCAATGTTTTCATAACCGGACCGGACACCGAACCGGACAGCCTACCGGTTCACCAGTTCAACCGGTCGGACCGGCCGAACAAATTTGGTCAAAAAATGACGGGTCAAGCTTAAAAAATGATTTTTCAAAAAAAATATTTTTTTTCATACAAACCGGTTCAACCGGTCCGGTTTTCCGGACCGACCGGCCGAACCGGTTCGAACCGGCCGATTCTCTGACTGCCGAGCGAACTGGGTGAACCGGACCGGTCGGTGGACCGAATCCAGGTTGAACCGGTTTGACCGGCCGGTCCGGTCTCAACAACATTGGTTTGGTACTTTTTTTTAATGGAGACTATGGTTCGATTTCCACTTACAACACTTTGGGGAGAACATGGGTGGCTCAACGAAGGAAGACCAGAATTTTTGTGATCTCCAATTCAATTCTGAGGGCGTTCGGGTTTTGTCACAAATGGGCCTTCAGGCGGGTGAGTTTTCTCCATAAATAGAGATAACTTAGAGGCGTTTAAGGATCTGTACGGCTGGGTTAAGCAAGCTGGCAATAATATTTTGCCATTGAAACACCTTGCACGAAGTACGTAGTTAATTGTCTGTTTTAAAAACAAATGCCTCGTGTTTAATATAGAAAATGTTTTGAATTATCCTACAACATTACATGAAGATTAATCGTTAATAAATTAATAAATTATCTCTTATCTTATTTGTTTTCAACCAAATATCAAATAGAACTCAAATTACATTAAATAATAAAACCCATTTATATTTCTAAACCCTTTTTATTAAATCGTTATTGTATATAAAACATTTTCCATCTATAAGATTTATATGAAAATTTTAGAATTTATGTACTAGTAATCTTTTAACATGTATTGTATATGCACGGGTTCTAAACTAATGCTAAATAAAAAGCATCATCAACATAAAGAGAGACTACTCTTGTCAAGATCCTCGGCTTCAAAAAACTTTTTTTAAGTACGAAATACTCAACTCATAGAATACACATCTACTGGTACTTGTTTGAAATTTCTTAGTGGTGTAGTTTGATCTAGTTGGTGATTGTATTCAAGTATCTTATTTACACTTACATACTTTATAAAAAGAATATATAATAATCTGTTGTTTTAATATCTTATAACAAAAAATGGAATAACAAAGTTATAGACTTCATACTTTACTAACTCTATGTTCATATGTAAATTTGGATCTAGTCCGAATACAAAATCTTCAAAACTCAAGAAAGCTTTTAAGGTATTCTAGTGTCCACCTGCTTATTTATTTATTTATTTCTTATTTTTATGAGAAAATCCTATGTGTTGATATGCAATGATCCTTTTGGCACATGTATTTTAATAAAATCAAACACCTACTGTTAAAAAAACGAATATAAAAATTGTTGACTTTTTTTAATGTTGTTTTCTTTTGTTTGTAAATAAGTCATCAATAAACTTTTCATGTATAAACAAGGAGCTATTGACTATTAAATATTCTATTTCTACAAATAACCAAGAAAAACAGGATTTGCTTTTAAGAATCCAAATCAGCTAACAACTTACCATACAACCTTGTTAGTTTAGATTCTAGGTAAGTTCCAACATTCGATTATAGTCACTTTGTCTTCTCCCCATGTTGAGGAACATTAAAGAAAAAGTGGTAAATTACATGCAGCCAAGAAATCAAACAAAACACCAAATATCAGATTTGGTTTCCTCTATATAAAATTGTATCATCATATAACACCAAGTAAATTGTTCCAAACAGAAAATCCAACCCTAAATGTTATATATTTTTACCCTTATTTGCCCCCTATTACTATTTAGTCAATAGCTCCTTGTTTTAGTACCTTTTATACCATTGTGGGAGTTTTACCATTTTTGATACCAAATATTTGTTATTTACTATTTAGTCTTGTCACTTTCAACTCATCTGCACACACCCAAAGGCCAAAGGGTCTCTTTGTGCTTTACCAGTTGTACCTTGGTACAATTTGTGTAAATAATGTGGTTCACTGTAAAGCTGTGATTGTGAACAATACAAAGATACCCTTCTTCACAGGACCACAAGTTTCCCCCCAACAAATAATTGACCAATTACATTATTGTTTATACTTAAAATCACTAATTGAAAAAAAGTGGCAACCATATGGTTTACTAATGGCAATGATTTATGTAAGCATATATTTGTTTGTTTTTGTTTAGGGATAAAAGTTGCATAACGGAAAAGTCCAACACCATATATATTACAACAAAGGCAATCTACTTTAAAACCATGGAATTATATCCACTATAGTTTGTCTACTTAGTTATTTAAAGACAGATGTTGAGAAACACGTAAAGTGAATATAAATTTTACTTGATTTTAATGGTTTCTTTCATCTTCTTTTGTTTTAACTAATTAGTTATATATAAGACTAATGTTTCTTAATTGCCATATATTCAGACAAACCTCTAATTTATGGTCTAAACTAAACTAGTATCGATCTTATTTAAAAATGTTGTAGGTTAAATGTTAACCTCGAATGAACATCAACACAATATATAATATGTGTGTGTATGAAAACCATTTCAGAATTCCCAAATAAGTTTGTAGGACTATTACATAGACAATTACAGACTAACGGCAGATAAACGGGCAACAAGCTGCGCCGCTACCCCCCTTCTGAATAGCAAACCCTACCCTACTAATGATGGGGTCAAGGGTGAAAATGTAACAGAGAATGACATGTGACAAAAAAAATGTACTTTTTTTACAACATACTTAGTTTAGACTTTAGAATTAGATTAGAAAACCGTGTCATGACAATTTCAAGCAACGATAATATTCTAAGTACATTTTACTATACTCGTCGATAAATACATCACTTGTAGGCACTGATGATACACTATCTATAATTGACGAGTACATCATAGTTCATATTATACTTATAACGTGTTCATGGTTATATACATTATAGTTTTCACTTCACTGATAATTAGATTAAACTGAATCTCATGACAACTAAGTGGTTCTCCTTTGTAATAATAGCTTCTTGAATTTGTAATATTTATTTTTGTTTTTTAATTTAAACCCGTCCAATTTAGATGACATGTATATAAGAAGAGCAGGGACTCCTATTTCAGTATATCACATGATCTAGGATGTTACGTAAATGTATCAAGCTATCAATCATTCATTCATTTATAGTGGTTTCGTTTTACTTTAAATATTATTATTTTTCAAAGATAAATAATAATAAAAAAAGATTGGTTTATTAGACAAGACAATCGTAGTCAAATCTTAGCGAATCCAAAGAAACAGATTGGACCATGAGTAGGGTCGAGCCATGCAAATGTTTTTCAGTTATGTGTGGTCATCTCGCAGGCTACCAGCAGACACCAAGAGAAATTAATTCTGCCTCCTTAGTTCAGTTTATTTAATCATCTTCATTATTAACACCAATTGCCGAAAATCCCACAATGTATAGAGACTATACATGTAAATCAAAAGTTAAATGGGTCGAGACATGTTAGCACCGCCACATTACAGGGCCGACTCAATGATTTTTTAGGTCTAAATCGAAATGGTATATGCATATATGGTAAATAACTGAATGTAAATGCTCTTAGAGTGAGCACATCTAAATTAAACACTGTGAGTGGGCCCGATTCCGATGCACCTTTAGTGCAAAATTAACATCCAGCCCCTTCTAGGTTTCTCGTATGACCGGTCCAAATTTTCAAATTATAATTATAATAATTGTAAAAATTCTAATTAAGTAAATATAAATGCCATTGCATTAAATACGGAGATGGGCTCGTGATCGTTACTCCGGCCCAGGGTACATCCAAATTAGGGCTGTTCACGAGCCGAGCCGAACCAAGCGAAGACTTGCTCGTTGCTTGGCCCGTTTCCAACCGAACCGAACCGAACGGCTGAAATTCGAACCGAGCGAAAACCGAAACGAGCCAAAATCGAATTGAGCATTTTTCGATCGAACATCGAGCGATTTCGAGCATTATTTATTTATTTTTCACTTTAAAATTTTCAATAATAAACATATTTGAAGGTTGTAAATAATATATTTTATAAATAAATTAGTATTTTTTAGACAAACGTGTAATATATTGTAAATTTTTATTAAAAATAAGTTTGAAATGAGATATAATGATAATGTAAGTATTCTAAAAACTTGAATCGAACAAATAAAACAATAAAGTTGACGGAATATGAAAAATTTAAATGGGTAAAAATAATTGTAAGCTTATATTTATGTTTTTTGTCTATATATTTATATATTTTTTTTCATATATGATTATATATAAAATAAATTAAAAATATTCGATCCGAACCGAACCGAGCAGGCCTTTGCTCGTTTCTTGGCTCGTTTGCAAATCGAACCGAGCAGAGCGGCTCGTTTTCAATCGAGCGGAAAAACGAGTGAGCATTTTCCGAGAAATTTTCGAACGAGCGGCGTGTCACACCCCGACTTAGGGCCTAAGCGTGTGACCACAAGTTGGTACCTGTTTTGTAAATATATCAGAGTTTATGGGTTAATTTTAGCGGAAGACTTTAAGTTGAATATAATAATAATTTACATTGAAAATTTACTCGGGAATTAAATACCCGAGTATTAGTTTACAAAAGGTATGTTTTCGTATTACAAGGATTTTATATAAAAAATGGAGCCATCTTGTACGCGCTTCTATCTTCATTAAGACTCCAATCCTTGTTAATGCTACTTATGCTTATTTACCTGCAATGGGTTGGAAAAATACGTCAGCTATATGCTGGTGAACACGTATGACTCAATAAAACATTTTGAATGACAATATAATACAAATGTAGTTTTCTTGACAATCTCAGCGGAAGCATTTCTACTTCCGGTATATGTACCACTGCCCTACACACACAACGGTATTCCCCGAGCCAAACGGCCCTAAACTGAGAACTGGTCATGACCGTTTAAGCTCGTGGCTTCATTGCCTTTGATTAATTGATTGAGCTTTAACAGTTATGTTTGGATCCAGATACATGCGTATTCGGTCTGAGTTGATATTATTCTCTACTTTGTATTATAATGTTTTAGAGATTTCATTATCTCATGTAAACATTGATTGACTCGTTAAGACAAACTCTCGTTCGTCTCATTGAGTATAAATATGTTTTGACTGATTAAAAAGGTTGACGTATTCACCTGTACCGACGGTGTTGTAAACCTTGACTGATTGATTGATCGACTGTGAATGATATTAACCTTAGTTCGGATGCTTAGATTGATAACACGATAAGACAGGGCTTGATCTGCTCGCTTATGTGATTGCTAGCTTAATTCCAACTTCGTTTCTTGCACGTATTACGAGAAAATGGCACGTCGGCTCGTCACGGCTATTGGGCACGCCTCCCTAGGTTAACTATGTGAAAATGAAGTTGAGTTTGGGATGAATGGGGTTCATACCCATCCTCCCATATTATAGCCGTTTTTGGACCCTATCGCGATACGAGATAGGTCCCTTGTGGCCCGTCGCGTATCGCGACGCCGCCATTTCACACCGCCTTATGCGGTGATGACACGTGGCCTGTCATATTGTGCCACGTGTCGACACGGTTTCAACATGTGTCCGGTGACTCACCAAGCTCATCGCATTACGCGGTGGGTTGATTGTTACCCCGTCGCGTATCGCGATGGGAACAGATTTTCAGAATTTGCACTTTGGTCCCTGTACTTCTTAAGTTAGTATTTTTAATCTTAAATTAAGAGGGTTAGGGACGTGGTGTTACACGGCGAGCGAGTTCGAGCGACGAGCGGTTTGGACGGCCCTAATCCAAATATGACAAAACAAATGGAGATGGTTATCGCAAGTTATCAAGTTCATTGTGGGCCCAAATATTGCCACAAAGCTATTTAAATTGAAAATCTATCTATTCTAATAAAAACCTACCATTTTTTGACAATTGTCAATAGCATAGCCTTACTCACCTTTTTTTTCAACTAATTTTTATATATGATCATTATCTTTTAAGTTATTTCAATATATGACATTAAAATTATTGGTTTATTCCAACTAAATCCATTACTACATATAATAAGTATTCTTCATATGGATTGACAACAGACGATTAGTGAATTTTTGAAGTGTTAATTATGGTTTATGTTCAAAATAATAAACAATAAACATTCGATGCATAATATGTGGAATAAGAACAATCGACTTAAACTAAATTCTGATAACGTCAGCGGCTAAGGCTTAGCCTTTAATACCTAAAAATACATATGATTTTAAAACTAAAAGTTTTCGGGTTGACCCAAAACCTAGAATTCGGACCCAATAACCAAACCGAATTACTTCGGTTCAGGTTCGGGTTAGTATTTTCTTGGATTTGAGTTTATCAGGTCAGGTTAGTTTGGGTTCAGGTACGGGTTTTCTTGGGTTGTGTTTCATGTTACGGGTAAAAGTGGCAGCCCTACTTTCAACGATTATAAATAAGAATCACTACATTCATTTTATGCAACTTAACTCTTCTAATATTCTTTTAACTCAGAATAATCACTACTATTTGAACATGGTTTAAATTTTAGTATTTATTTTTCATTTTCCTGGAAATTACTTTCATATGAAATAAATAAATCATTTTGTTATATTTAAATTTTTGGTTTTTATGTTGCTTGATTATACAATTTTTAATTGTAAATATAAAGTCAATTAATAATTTGTCATACACAGAATATTAATGACAACAAATTTATCATGATCAATCAATTTCAAATTGTAAAGATTCTAAGGATAATTATATCATTAAAGTTAAGATATATGGTTTTTGGATAATCATGTTTTTTTTAATAAACATGAGGAGATGTTCTCAAATGACATCATATTAATTGATTAAAAGCTATGATATATTATGTGTATGAATATTTTTTTTGTTACTATCATGGATATATATTATCATTTATCTATAGTAGGTATTTACTTGGAGAACATTTTTTGTCACACAGACAACTATATATACTATATCAAGAGTTACAAGCATGCATATATGTTACTTTATTAAGAGTTGCAAGTAGACATGAACTAAAAATTTTGATTTTTGATAAACAATGTATACCTGCTAATACAATCACGAATGTAGTGTAAAAGAAAGTTTTAACCTATTTGTAATATATTTGTGTAATCTTAGTTATGTAATTTATGTAATTTTAATTTAATTGTAATTGTATTAACAATATATGATTAATTTGTTGACTGTATTTCACTTAATGGTCAAAGTTTAAAATTTTCAACAATTACCCGTGTAATACACGGACCTCAAACTAGTTAAAAATAAATGTTTAAATTTACCATTTTGAGCAAATTTATGAATTGAAAATTTTTCCATGGATGTTCTGTGAAACTTTATAAACTTTATCCATAGCCGTAAATGCATGAAACTTAAAAAAAAAGTAGTAAGAAAATAAAACTTATGGACCATTGAGTGAATATAAAGTGTAATTACTTTTTTTAAAATGATATTGAGTGTTGTAAAAATCGGTTTAGCGGGCGAGTACGTGAAGAGTATATGGTACTCGGTAAGGTAACGAGGCTAGTCAGTCCAACTCAGACAACTTGGTAAAGTCGAATCCTTGTTGGTTTTTCTTCAATTCTTATCGGATTTTCGTTGTTTTTCACGTAAATAGTTTAGAAAACAAAAATTAAAATGATTTACTATGTCTGAAATATTAAAGAATGAATATCTATTTTTGAAATACTTTTATTTGAACATGTATCATTTTTATTCATATTAATATTCACGTGTTTTGTCATACATATAAGTAAATTTATGATATTTGACATACATATAATATTACAAAAAATGTTTTCTTTATAATTGACCATGTCAGGGTACTCCCTGCTTATGTCAAGTACTCGCAACTCCATAATCGACCAACCAAACAGCACCTAGCAACTTCTACTGCAACGTCATATATATAGGACTGCTTGGATACACCTAGATACCTAATCGAATGTGAAGTTATCGCCAAACACTATTTGTTATGCCAAATTATACCAATAAGTTTGATTTCATGAAATGATTTCATAAATTACACTATCTTGGAAGTGATTAAAAGTTTACCATTATGCCCCTACAAAGGTCCCAAATGTTATAAATGGATATGCAACAGAGAAGAGTCCATGAAAGATATGTCAATTGTTGGGAGTTGGGAGGCTCAGTTTTGGATAACATATTAAAGATTGCTATTATTTGGAAATTGGAATCACACAATTATACCAATCACGCAAGGAATGTGTTTTCATTGCGTGCCTCTCTGCAAATTTGCCTTCATGTCTAGTTTCAATTTAATGGACCCAACCTTCATCAATTCCTGCCTGCTTCAACTTCCCTTAACACGCTTAGTCGATAACGTCGGGCCTATGCATGAGCTGGATACGTATGGCCATATCGTTATAGAATGCGTATTACGTTACGTGTGCTAAAAACATTTTATTATTGTAAAACATTCATGATTTATAGATTTATCATTTTTATTAGTGTTTTTGGACAAAATGTTTTGGGATAGAAAGAATTTTATTTTATATTTTGATCCAGGTTGGATTCTACATGTGCCAACCGGGCATAAATAAGTTTATATTTATAGAGTTAATGGCCATTTTCGTCCCTGTGGTTTGCCACTTTCGCCACTTCAGTCCAAAATTTTTAATTTTGTCAATTTAGTCCTCATAGTTTTAAATATTAGTAATTACGTCCCATCCGTCTAACGGCATCCAGCTATGCCGTTAGTTTAAGGGTATTTTTGTCTTTCTCCTTTTAATTTTGAGTTAATGGTCATTTTAGTCCCTGTGGTTTGATATATTTGCCAATTCAGTCCAAAGTTTGAAAATTTGTCAATTTAATGTTCAGTTTAATTCAGTTTTTTTTATTTTTTATGTTTTTTGTTTATAACCCTAAAGAGCATAATTCAAGCCCAAAACCATCGAGCAACCTCAAATACTGGTATGCATTTACTCTGTTGACAACAGTAATCATACCCCCCCCCCTTATATTTAGTTTCTAGATATTTCCTAAAATCTTCTCCATGGTGGAATTCAATGGTAAAGTGGTCAAGGTAATTCCCTGAAACCGAATTATACAGAAAAAACTAAAAAAATGTTTTGTTGATTAATGTATAATAGTTGATTACGACCCAGATTTTCGTTATGATATGTTAATCTCTAAACCCTAAATATTATGCATTCATCAAATAAACGATTTTTAGTTTTTTTCCGTACAATTCGGTTTCACGGAATTGCTTTGACCACTTTACCATTGAATTCCACCATGGTGGAGAGTTTAGGAACCGTCTAGAAACTAAATACGAGAGGAGGGGGTATGATTACTGTTGTCGACAGAGTAAATGCAGACTTGTTTTGGGCTTGGATAATGCTCTCTAGGGTTATAGAAAAAAGTGACTTAAATTGACAAAATTTCAAACTTTGGACTGAATTGGCAAAAGTATCAAACCACAGGGACGAAAATGACCAATAACTCAAAATAAAAAAGAGAAAGATAAAAATACCCTTAAACTAACGGCATAGCTGGATGCCGTTAGACGGATAGGACGTAATTGGCTAATATTTAAAACTATAAGGACTAAATTGACAAAAGTACAAATTTTGGACTGAAGTGGTGAAAGTAGCAAACCACAGGAACAAAAATGACCATTAACTCGTATTTATATCACAGATCATTGAAACAAAGTTATGTCACCAAATAATACTACCACTCAAAGTAAAATTGATTGCACTCTTGTTTCCAATTAAAATAATATTTTTTGGGTTGTAACATCGTAAGTTGACTAAATATTAGTTTAAGATTTCTTACTATTAATGTATATAAATATTTGAGAAACTATTGTTTCTTAGGATTTTAGAGATTTATATCTACAGAAATTGCAAAGAATTTTATCTCGGTATACAATTTCTGAGAAGTTATACCGAATGTAACAATATAGATCAAGTTAGTGTTGAAGAGAAATCACTATATAAACCTACATATTGTTGTGACACGGGTAGATGTTAACTAATTCACTTTACGCCTACTCCTGGGTTCATCAATCAGAATACTATTCATCAGTGTATTTCCTTCAAAACGGCATTTATCACCGTATAAAACTATTCTATCTAATGTGGTGAAAATCATTTATGTTCTCCATAGTTGATATTTGGTATAGATGACTAGCTAGATACTTTTCATTGATTTAGGTATTGATACCTTTACAAATTCTTCCTAATCCTAGTACGGATGGCCTCTCACTAATTATTAAGTGTTGAAAGGAATGTTACAATATGTGCACTGAACACGTATTCCTCTTTCTCATCTAAGTACTCTTTTATGAAAAACGTGTTTAAAGATCTAGATATCACTTATAAAAAGCTCTAAGATAGAGTTTTTACAGGTCAAGAAGACGATCCATATGTTAGCTAGAATGTTATTCAAATAAATTAAGTGTTATAAACATCAATTGTTGATTAAATTATATACAATCACCATCATAGTGAGAGATGTAATGGAGATCACTTTCTAATTAGTCAAGTTGAAGGTGTGAATACTTACTTAATTAGTGAAAGATGTAATTGTGATCACTATCTTAGTTAGTTGGATGTTTAAGGGGCGGTCACTATCATACTAGTGAGAGGTTGTGTCGGTAAATACTACCCGAAGAATTATATGTCTTAAGATGTGATCACTTACTACCGGATGAAATGTTCTATCGATGACCTCTACCATTTTAGTGAGAAGATTTCTTAGTGAAAAGAAAACTCCAATTTGAAGATCGAATAGTATACACACATTAGACTTTAATATTCAACGAAACCACTAAGTTTAAAAAAAATCATTGTTTTCAAATCATAAGTTAGAGATGTTTGAAGTAACAATCTCTTGAGGTAACTCAATGAATTAGAACAAAGTTGGGAGTTTTATATAACACGTTTTATATTATTTCATATTGTACACTGTATATACTACAATAGAATAGAATACGGTGCCTAATAGAAGGTGTATAGTGGCTCTATAAGACGCTTTTCTACTAAACTTTAAATGGTTTTCAAATGTTTTAAGTGTTTGTTTTTATAATATAAATCTTTAATTCTTTATGTATCCATTTAGCATTTCTACTGTGTAAATGGTGTATACTTCAGTTAGAAAAGTCAGAAGGTTAAAAAAGAATAATGCAAAGATCGGTTATTGTATTTTATTTATATCATGTTACTGTTAACGTTGGACCACACGTCTAGTAATTATCTTCACCCAAGTTTTACATTGCTTGTAGTATTTTAGTAACAACTCACTCATATAGTATTGTAAGTTGTAAACCTTTCACACGACTTTTCACTAAGTTGAGGTTAGAGTAACAAAACCTTTATATAGTTTAATGTTTTCGAGTCGCATTTAACAAGGAGTGGGGAAGGAAATGGAAAAAAAATAATGTTTCGGAGATTTTTTGAGAGAAAAGACTGAAAAATTTAAGTATGTATATCTTTTTAAATTGAAAAGATTAGGAAAGAAAATGTTTATATATGACATTAATGCTATCAATTCCTATATTTTCTTTTACCTTCCATTTTCATTAAATTCATGAACTTAAAATCAAGCGGCACATTTTATTTCATCTCTTTCTTTTCTCTTTTAATTTCTCCGTCTTTTCTTTTCTTAAATAAAACTCGAAAACACACATATTTGGTTACTATCTTAGTGGTTAATGAAGAACACTCGTAATGGCACCACCGTCAAACCTTTTATCTTAATTTTAACGCTTATGGAGTTTATTTGTTTCATTCATTTCTATAATTGCAATTATAACTAAGCCCATTTATAAGCTAAGTTAGCCTTTAGTTTTAGTATGTGTTATTGTGTTATAGCTCAAATACTATTATTTCTTGGTGCTTCTATTTCAAAAACAATATAATCAAATCAATGTATCAATCAATTGGAAAAGCATTCTATACTCTTTATTATCTCATTAGCATTTTATTTTAATCAACTAAAACAGAAAGGCACTAAAAAAATATAAAATGATGTCAAATTATTTTTATTCTGGTGTATATGAAATATTTTTATTTAACTTAAGTGTTAAAAAGTTCAAGTCATATTTGAAACAAATGTAGAGATTATTATTTAGAAAATACCTCAAAAATGTTGTCATGAATCATGATATTAGATATATCATATAAAATAGTATATAAGATGTAAAAAAAGAAAGGATTCACTCCATCGTGGCTATCTAAAATAAGAGAAGATACAAAAATAATGATTGAAAATGCCATAAATTCTAGCTACAAACTTAGATCTCCGGCAATCACGCCACCCAAATAAAAACAAAAGGACTGAATAGTATATATCCATAAGTTTAGGTATTCAAGAAGTATCATTGTTTATGACCATAAACTCATAAAGTCATATAAAAAAAAAGTATGAGGGTAAGCATCATCAACCAAATTACCAAAGCCATGATTGACTTTTTTTAGTGGTATTTTAAAGTTATAGCAATGGAGATTAAAGAACATGGCTACCTCTCTTCCTCTTTGTCCCTTTTGGTGCCATCAAGTCTATGGCAAGTTTCTAAGGGTGTGAATAGTTTGAATTTTTTAAAATGATGGGGCTTCAATCAATCAATCAATCAATCATACCCAGTAAAATCCCACCGACAGCAGAGCTATAGGTAGGGTCTGGGGAGGGTGGGATGTAGGCACACCGTACCTCTATCTAAAGGAATAAAGAGGTGGCTTCCAGAGAGACCCTCGGCTCTAAGAACATGTGTATGAAGCAAAAAAAAGGAAATCAAAGTTTAACAGTTATATAAAAAACTACTACTAATTATAATAATATTAATAATAAGGTCACAGTTTAACCGCAATATAAAAGCTAATAATAATAATAATAATAATAATAATAATAATAATAAAATATGTAAGGGAAATACCATTATGGTATGTGACCTAAATAAGTTAAGTCTAAGCCCTAAGGTATTCAATTCTCTCTAAAAATCCTTAACTTTAATTCTACTTCTCCACGAATTCCTATCCTCAACCATGTCCTCGGAGAGGTTTAGATCTATCAAATCATGCCTAATCCTCTCATCCCAAGTCAATTTCGGTCGTCCTCTACCCCTCCTCCCCTCTATAGTAATGTTTTCTACGGATCTAAATGATGGGGCTTCAATGAAAATTAATAAACAAGTGAGATCTCTATACATTCACCATCCCTAGTTCTTGGGAAACAAACACTCATTTGGCCATGTCCCTTAACTTAAATTGGTTAACAAAATCATAGTGTGTTGGTCAAGAAAGGAACCTGGTTTTTATGAAATTGGTTGGCATCACTAAATTGGGAAGATTTCAATGTTCAACTAGTTCACAAGAGATTCTTACATTTGCTTTACCCAATATTTTTTAATCTAGAGATAATGCACCTTACTTTGTTCCAAATTTCCAATTCTTTTATTTATTTAGGTATATACAAATCAGATTAAATAAAATGCTGTTTTTGGAATATCATACAAAGGAGTACAAATAGTATTAAATTATCTAAGAATGTCGATTTTATCACTAACATGAGCACACTAGTTGTCCATGTAACATTTGGGTTTTTCCATTCATGCTATTTGTATTGTATAACTGACCCGGGTTTGTTACTCAGATAACTCAGCTAACGAACCTTAAACTCCTTTATTTTGGCCTAATATCACATTTAATTAAGATCCAGGGGCTAAATTGCAAAAAAAAAATATCAAATTTTGGCTTTCCCCTCTTAGTCTCGTGGAGGGTTGCTTCGTCGCGTAGCGAGGTGGAGTACTTGCACTTGTTTTGGCCGACACATGCCCGTCGCGCTACATGGGAGACAGGTGCTTGTCCGCCATGTGACAGGCTTAGTTGTTGCCTGCAACATTTGCATCGACGTGTTTGTTCCTTTTTCACCAAAAATCACCAATAATTCTTCATAATCTCGCAAATCACAAAACTAGACGTCTTTTGCATCATATAAAACTAACTTAGGCCTGAAGATTCGGTTTAATTTCAGTAATTAGTGATTCTGTTCCTAACTAGTCATTTTACAGTTAATTGATAATCAAACGATTTCGTGTTCCCTAAGGCCAATTAAGGCTATATAAACCCTCCCTACTTGATGAAAAATGTTTACCCCAATTATATTTTACATTCAATCCATGTTTTGTGTTTGCAATTGCATGTTCTTGATAGTTAACTTTAAAAGTCAACTGTTTTTGTTGTTCATCATCATCCATCAAGTTTCCGGGTAAGTATTGAATATGGAAGTTGTTCATTTTCATGATTTCATCATCTAAATGAAATACCTCAATCAATTTCAATGATTGAATTAGGGGGTTTCGTTGGTCAATTTTATAAAGATCCGTTTAGGGTTTATGTTAAAAGAACTATTTGGGGATTTTCGATTTCTTAATAAATTGACCTGAACTAGCTTATGACCTTTTTATGTTCCGTTCTTAATATCTCATTTAGGCTATGTTGGACCCTATTTCGCTCCCATACCGACAATTGGATCTGACACAAACCGACACTCGCATGTCTCTTGCTTTCTTTATATCTTGAGTTAGACATTATAATTCTCTGTAAGTTTGCTTCGTTTCTTCTTAGTTTTTATTCGAGTTTAATATTATGAATTTTAAGGTTTTTTCATATAAATTAGTTTGGCTCGCTTATTTTCTCGTTAATATCTCGTCTAGCTCGCCTAATCTCAAATGTGAGTAATCATATCCCCCTTTTACATATCTTAGTTTTGGGGGATTTATGCGTAAAAATCCATACTTATAGTATAAATACCTCAACTATAATTCTAGTTATCGTGTATTGTGTATTTACTCGATTAATTGCTATATGCTAGATGACAAGGTGTTTATTGTAATGGCCCTAATGGGTATTGATATATCATCCTCATTCTAAGACTATCCATTATCACAACCCAAACAAACCCAACCATTTATTAAAAAACTAATTTCTCTCTCTTCCATCTATACAACCCAACCCAATCAAGTATTTCACTCACTATCACAACCCAACCTAAACCAATATTTTATTAAAAAAATATGCTTCATTTTTTTTATCAAATTTATATCAAAATGTTCAATATTTTTTTATAAATAAAACCATGTTGTTACATTTTTTTTAAAGGTTAAGAGATGTAATTTCATGAAAATACAAAGTTAGATATAAAAGTTTGGTTTCAAACTTGGGTTGCTAGAACAACCTAGGTTGCAACCGGTTGTGGACAAAAAAGAATTTTCAATTATTTAATTAAAATATTTTTTTGTCATTTTGTGCCACCTTGCAACCGGTTGTGATAAATGGTCACCATAGTGGATAGTCAATATTATAATCATACGCCGTTCGAGTAACTTGGTCTAGCGCCAGGAGAAAATACATAATTTGTTCAGATTAATTGATGTAAATCCCATTCGCATTGGAATTGTTTATTTTTGTATTATTAGTATATTATATAAAAAATTGTGGTTGCTCACTTAACAAGTGTTGTTAACAAATAAATACTTTTTACGCATATTGTTGATTGCTATTTGGGATGATACAAAGTTCGAAGAATTTAGTTTTCGACTTTAAGTTACCTAAATTCTTTTGGTTGATGTATTAGTACTTGTTTTCTTTCTTGTATCGGATCCTTTGTGTACTTTGGTTTGAAATAACATAATTAATTACTGTCACTATATTTATCTATTTTCTTTGAGCTTATGAGCAATCATAGTCGTGCACTGGCTGATTCCGTTGTAGGTTGTGGTGTGACAGTCTAAATTCATCTTCACCAACGCATAAAATGTCTTTAAGAAGATAGTAAGTCCATAAAGTAAAACAAATGTAACAATAGTACACTTGTTTAGTAAGTCAAGTACTCAATACCAAAGTAAGTGAATAACAATTCATTTGTTGAAGTAGGGAAACTATATTTTATTTCTCGTTATTAGGTGAAATTCATCAGAGAGCAGTTACCTATAAAGGAACGATTACCCTAGATCATTTCTCTAACTATATGCACGTATGATACCATGGTTGGCCATATTTGAATTCCGTTCCCTGAGGTTGATGTAAAATATATGTCTAAATTTGTAATTCCCTAATTAGAACTAGTGGTAGAACGGGGTCAACGTCCCTCCTCAAGTAGGACTACTCATGTATGTCTTGTCTAACATTATAAGCTTAAGGTTATTGCTAATTCCCCAAAGTAGTAACTTTTTTGTACTTTTAAAACAATTTTAGGATTATTACTTTCTATTAGGAGGGATGGTGACTATAGGAGTATTAGAGCATTCCCATCCCTTTCTCGTATCTTCAAATTAAAAAATACACTAAAAAACACTAAATTTTCTCTATAATTTTTCATTAAATAATATTTTTTGATACTTTTATCAGTGCATTTTTATCTCTCATTCGATCACAATCACTTTCAATATATATTAAAGAAATTATATTGGATGAACAATAACATTTTAAATTTACAGAAAAATCATTACATTTATCTTTCCTCCACTCATAACACTAAACTACTCTATATATTATAAAAACACCACGCACTGAATATAATGGACAAGATGTGAATACTCTTACCCAAAGTGATTTAGTAAACATTTATGTTAAATAATCAAGTGTTAATGCATCAATAATCAAAAGTGATTTAGACAAACGGTCTAATACTACAACAACTCATTAAGATACGGGATCCTGAGATAGTTATAAACCTTTCAAACATGCTTCCCGGATTCTTTTATGTATTCCTAAAATTGGGGTTCTTTATAACATAGTAATATTGGATCCAAAGTTTATTTGTTCTAGTGACCTGAGTGTTTTCTATAGTCTATCTCATGCATCATAACAAATTAAGGATTTGATAATCTTTAAAAACATTTCATACTATATAAAACGTAATTACTCTTAAAAAAAATAAACGTATTAACCTTGCAATTTTCTTTGAATTGACGGTCCTTTCTGAGTTCATGTTCTTTGACCTATAGTTATATTATAGTTCCGTATCAAATCCTTATATCAGTATAGGATCTAGCTTTTACAGTCTAGTTTTATAGTTTCAAAACCTTAAAATTCAAAATCTTTAACTTTTTTCTATTGACTATCATTACTCTAATTAGTTCTAGATTAGATGGTTATCAAAGGTGTAGAAAATTATCAAAGAGAAAAACTATACTGAGTGAAACTACATAAGTGATGTGGTCATTGGTGGACCCCTTGCAAGCTATAACACAGGAGAAGTGTTATTTAGATTTTAGAGTGGAAAATTTTCTTATGTACACAAGACAAAACTAGTGTTAAAAGGATATCTGCTGTGTATGTATGAAACAAAGTTGAGTCCCATAACATACTTATATACTATACATCGTAGACTCCCACCAAAGCAAATATTGAGTCAAACATAATCATCAATGCTTCTCCTATCTCTCTCTTGTAGTCTTATTATTGGAAATCATCATCCCCATCATTTCATCAAATTTACTCTACATAATTGTTGTATATTATTGTTAATAAATACCATTAATTTTTTTCTTTCCATGTACTTTTTTTTGAATGGCCAACTAAGTAACACTGGGTACTCCGTACGCGGCCCCCAATGGCTAAAGGTAGCCCGAGCCGGTCACTAGTCCGGACGGACGAAGCCCCTAGCAGTCCACCTATTCCCATGTACTTCTTTTCATCATTAACACATTTCATAAAATCTAGTCTAAATACTTCTCATTATTATTTATTATCATCTTTATTTTTACCCTTCCCTATTAGGCATTAGGGTATACCTTAACGCTCAGGGCATTAAGGCTGATTTGACAAAAGTTAACGAGTGAGACACAACTCCCTTTTTAGGTTAGGGCGTTAAAGGCAAAAACGGTCCAAGTGTTAACTGACTTTAAAACGAGTGAGACACAACTCCCTTTTTAAGTTAAGGCTTTAAAGACAAAAATGGTGAAAGTGTTAACTGACTTTAAAATTCTTTACACTCACGCCACATTAATTTAATAGTTGTTTTTAAATAAAATTGAGAGGGGGAAGGGGGGGGGAGGGTGATAAGCGGGGTTAAACTATTATGGGGTATACAATAATGTCTCTTAATCAACCACCTTACACGTTTTACTCCATCTCTTCTAAAATAAATTATTTAACCCCACTTAACCCCCATCGATTTAATTTAAAAATAATTCTTAAATTATTGTGTGTGGGTATGGAGGATTTTAAAGTTTGCTAACATTTTAACACATTTGCCCTTAACGCTCCTTAACCGATGAAGGAAGTGGTGCTCCATTCGTAACCTTTGTCAAATCAGCGTTAACGCCATGAGCGCTATGGTATACCCCAGTGTCTAAGGTGAGGTGTAGTGGAAAGGGGAACGTGAGATATTAGTACAATCTGGCTAATTCAAAATATATATATATAAGAACCAACATGGAGTAAATTATCTTAAACTTGAATCTTTTGATTAAATAATTTTTTTCTTTCTTGAAGTTTTTCAACGCTTCATGATCGCTTAGGTTGAAGTTTCGAGCGTCGGAACGGGACGTGTCTGGATCAACAGAAGACGATGTTTTAGACTTTTTATTACGCGGACCACCTTCGGCTTCGGCATTCAATACCAGGCCCTATTTCGGGTGAAACCTCAAGTAGTCTTTCCAAATGCCAAAGTAATTGAAGGACCCCGAGACCTTATGTTGATACTCTGTCAACGCGTTTTCCATGACATTCGCGTCCGACACACCGCTACTCCTCGTTCGATTCATCCGAGAGAAAACCGTATGGAAACTCATGCATTTGGTGTTTATGTCGCCCCATTTCAACAGTAACGAATCTTTTTCTCGACGCGAGTCCCCGCCAAGTTCGTGCAACAACTCTTTAATTTTGTGCCAAAATACCTCCGTTTTTTGATAGTTCGCTAATAAAAATAAAAACATTACAAGTTCAATGTTTGTTCTAAGAAAATTAAAAAATATATATGTATTTTAAAAACCTACCGCACTTGGCATCTTCCGATATCGCGCACCATGCACGAGCACATAGTACGCACTCGTCATTCTTCCACGGTATCACCGTCTTTTTAACCCAAGGTTCGCCGGCGGGCTTCTTTGCGTGTTTTCTCAGACGTCCGCGTTGGCTCGAACCGCCTACAGTCTCCAGGACGGGTTGTGTCTCCGGCACGAACTCGACGTCGGGTTGGGTCTCCGGGAAGGGTTGGGAACCCGAAACAGCAAAAATGTTTGCCGTAGAGTTTTGGAAACCGGGCACCACATTTGGCATAGAGTTTTGTAACAATGCAACGTACGCGGCCATTTGCGGGTCGAACAGATTCGGGACGGGTACGGTTGGCAACGGGGCGGTAGATAGGTTCGGTTGTAGATTTTGGTTGCCTTGACGGGCAAATTGACCGAAACCGAGTAAATTTTGGTTGTTATTCAGAAACATTTTAGTAGAAATATTTGAGTAAAAAATATAATTGGTATAGAAATGGAAGAAAGGAATGTGTTAAAAAAATGAGTTTGGTTTGTTTTTATAGTATAAATTTAATTAATAATTTTTTTTTTAAATTCCAACGGCTCCATATGCAACGGTCATTCTTTTTTTGAAGTTTGTGCCTTTTCTAGTGTTTTATTTAAAACGCGTTAAAAAAAAACTCAAAACGCGGGGGGGGGGGGGGGATACAAAACGCCGATTATAACTCACCAGTACGCTTGGTCTAAGGAAAAATCAGTCATTTACTCTTTTCTGTAAAAAATATTAAAACTAAAAAACTATTAAAATTCTGTATAAAAACTCTTTCCTTTCGTAACCATCTCTCTAATTCTTGAACATATGATGAATTTATATGAATAAAGCCCCATATTAGTCAAACCCTAGTGAGAGATAACATACACTTTGACTCTTAGATTGGTGCTCTCTAATTTTGCTTCAAACTATACAAGGATTCGTTTTCAAAATTATACAGTTTGTTATTGATTCTTAGTTTTGGGTCTTCTAAAACGTTGATCCAAGCCTTGGACAACTCATTTTTTTGTCATTACATGGTTTTGCCTTCTTCCTGGTGGAAGAAGTATGCGTTCGAGTTAGGTCATGTCGTGTTACACCCCGACTTAGGGCCTAGACGTATAACCAATAGTTAATATTTGTTTAGTAAATATATCAGAGTTGCGGGTTATATAACGGAAGACTTTGGTTGTAATAAAATTAAATTTATTGTAAAAACTTCACGGATAATAAATACTCAAGTATTTGTTTTATAAACCTTGTTTG
Source organism: Bidens hawaiensis (assembly GCF_021521415.1). Classification (NCBI taxonomy): domain Eukaryota; kingdom Viridiplantae; phylum Streptophyta; class Magnoliopsida; order Asterales; family Asteraceae; genus Bidens; species Bidens hawaiensis. Next base: position 725,965 of record NW_027491349.1, read on the forward strand.
ATCTTGTTTGCAATTTTTTAATAATTAAAATTAAGTCATCTCCATATAGTGAGCATCTAACTTCATGAATGACTCTAATTCATTGCTACCTATGCTAAATATGTTTCCATGAAATGTGAGGGAAAAACTGGTAAGTGATGTGCTGGTAAATCGTTTATTCTAAAATCATTTAATAAATCATTATTTGACGAAATAGTTTCTGTACAAGCTCAGCAGAAACGTCACTTATTTCTGGTATTTTTACAGCTTGCCATACACATACTATTACGGTTCTTCGGGATTCGACGCTCATTGGAGAACTCTGTCATGACTGCTAGTTTGCGACCACGTAGCCTTGATTGATAGACTAGACAAATATGGTTGGATCTTGACACTTATGTATTCGGTTTGAGTTGCTTTTATTTTCTATCTTGTATTAAGGACCACGTAATTCCTTAAATCTTTGTATGTTAGAGATCACATAATCTCATATAAACTATTGACTGCTTTTTTAAGATAAATAACTCGTTTATCTTAATGACTGATTGTTAAATGTTTAACATATTCACATGTGATTGTCTGTTCTGAATGATATGGTGATCTCGTTTGAAAACTTTTGTGAATGAATGATGTTTAACATATAATAAAATATGTTTATATAAATATGCAGATCGTCTTTTGATCCGGATACAGACCTTTAGTTAGGTTTTGATAGCTTTAAACTTTAATTAATCAATTGTTTGAATAAAAAAATTTAGACTATAAGTCTTCTTCATGAATAAACATTTATAATAAGTTTCTTCTTCAAAAAGAAACGTTAATCTAACTATAATTCTTGTATGTAAAATCTTATGTTTTTTTAGCATTTATTTTTTTAAATTATTATAAGTGTATAAAAACAATAAATACAATAAAATAAATGTTTATGAGTAAGATAAAGATAAAGAATGATAGATGAGTTGTAAGAGATTTTTAAAAATGAGTATTAAATTTTTAAAATTATAAATTTTAGTTAAATTATAGAGTAAAAAATAATAGGTGGAATATGAATGCTCTTAAAGCATTCTCATCCCATTCTCCATCATCATCTCTATAATTACACTAAAAAACACTGCATTTCTCTCTTATGTTCAATTAAATAATATTTTTTATACCTTTATCATTACAGTTTTCTCTCTCCTATACTCACAACCAATCCAACAAATATTAAAAAATAAATAGGGACAAACAATGTTCCCCAAATTTACAAAAATTCACTATATTTCTCTCTCCACCCTATAATTTACACTCATAATCACTCACAACTCCCATATTTACAAACTCCCCACACATAATTATAGATGATGGGATGTAAATGCTCTTATATAACAAAATTGATTATTAAATAAAACTTCCACTTAATAAATGACCCAAAAATTGAAAGTGGAGTATGGGAAGATAAAAATGTCACATAAAATTTATCTAAAATTATTTATTATTGTGCATTTTTAACCTCTATTTTATAAAAAGTTTATAGTAACAAAAATCTAAGATAAAATGGCAAAAGACGTCCTTTATGTTTGAACGATTTTTCAATAGACGTCCTTTAGCAAAAGAAATGTCAAAAATCATATCTCATGTTTCAAATCTCTTTCACGTTGCGTCCTTTAATACTAACCCAGTTAAATTTTTTCGTTAAATCTGGCCATGTGCATTGCACATGAGGGTAGTTTGGTCGTTTTATTCTTGTAGGACAATTTATGTAATTAACAACAAAAACAATATCTATCTTCTTCTCTCTTTTTCACCTCTTTCTCTCTGCCACCCCAGACACAACCTTCAAGCCACCAACACCTACAGACAACCACCACCACCATATACCTACTTCTCTCTTTTTGACGGCGTACCCCAACCACCACACCATTTAGATTTGAAAACGAAAACCCCAATCGAGATTCAAATGGATCGGAACCCCAATTCATTATTCAGTAAACGTTGATTTAATTGATTTGAAAACCGAAGTGTTAATTGCACCGGTTGAGATTCAAATGGAATCGAACTCGGAAGTAGTTGATGTTGGTTGAATTTGGTTTTTTATGAGTAATTAAGCAAATTACTAAATTACTGCCATTAATCGTTTGACTTATGATTCTGATTAAGAACTGGCAGCTTCTCGAGGCGACGGTGATAAAGAGATGGTGGTGGTTCGGAGTGGTGGTTGCCAGAAAACGAGAGACTCTGGTGGCGACGGCAGGAGATGGTGGTGGCTGGAAAATGGTTGGTGTGGTGGTCGTTTAATGAAGATGTTATTACAGGTGGGTGGTAGTGTGGTGGTCGTGTGATGAAGAGATGGTGGTGGTTCAGAGTGACGGTCGTGTGGTAGCAGTTGTGGTGGCTTAGTTAATGAAGATGATGATGATTGGTAGGGGTGGTCGGGATGGTGATGGGGCTTAGAAACAGTGGCGACGACCGCCGTGAAATTGAATCAAGTGGTGGTGGTGGTGGTGGTTAGGGAAGGTGAAGCAGAGGTGTGTGTGTGTGTGTGTGTTAGAGAGAGAGAGAGAGAGAGAGTTTTGTCACTTTGTGAATTTTTATTTATTAATTTTGATTATAAAATAAGGGTCAAGTTATTCTACAAAGGGGAGATAAAAATGAGAAGTGTGAGAAGGATTATCAACCATTGGATCAAATCTCAAACAAAATCAATGGTTTAAAAAAAGGCGGTGGCAGTTTTGTAATATTAGAGAAAAACAAGGGCAAACGCTTAAACCTCAAAATCAGAATACAAACGGTTCCATCCATCGTTCTTTATCACTTCTTCTACCATTTTCTTCATCTTTTCCTCTGAACATAAACTGTTCCATCTCCATTCTCCGATTGAAATCTCAACTGAACCTCCTTCACGAATCAATGGCTTCATCTCCGACGGCGACAATCGAACCTCCGACTGAATCATCGTCATCGGAGGCGACACTTCAGAATTTGTTGCTCGAAGAAACAACCTATTGACACTAAAAAGAGAAAGGAAACAAGCAAAAATGTTCCAAAGAAGCGAAATACAACTTCAAACAACGACGATACATATTAGGTTTTATTTTTCATTGTGTCTAACGTGTCTTATTGTGTTATTGTGTAATATAAAATCATTTGTGTGAGTGTATAAACATTATTATGTCATTGTTCAGTTAGACTATTGTGTTATTGTGTGATATAAGATCATTTGTGTGAGTGTATAAACATTATTGTGTCATTATGCAGTTAGACTATTGTGTTATTGTGTGATATAAGATCATTTGTGTGAGTGTATAAACATTATCGTGTCATTATGCAGTTAGACTATTGTGTTATTGTGTCATATAAGATATTTATGTGAGTGTATAAGCATTTATTGTGCCATCGTGCGGCTATACTATTGTGTGAATATGACACAATGGAAACAGAGTCTGGTAAATATAACACCGTAGAAACAGAGTCTGGTAAATATAATACAATGGAAACACAGTCTGGTAAATATAACACAATGTAGACATAGTGTGGTAAATATAACACAATGGAGACAGAGTTTGAAACAACATTATTGTGTCATTATGCAGTTAGACTATTGTGTTATTGTGCATAAGATGAGTCATGTGAATATGACACAATGAAAACAGAGTATGGTAAATATAACATAATGGAAACACAGTCTGGTAAATATAACACAATGAAAACAGAGTCTAGTAAATATAACACAATGTAGACATAGTGTGGTAAATATAACACAATGGAGACAGAGTCTGAAACAACATTATTGTGTCATTGTGCAGTTAGACTATTGTGTTATTGTGCATAAGATGAGTCATGTGAATATGACACAATGGAAACAAAGTCTGGTAAATATAACACAATGCAAACACAGTCTAGTAAATATAACACAATGGAAACAGAGTCTGGTAAATATAACACAATTGAGACAGAGTGAAACAACATTATCGTGTCATTGTGCAGTTAAACTATTGTGTTATTGTGCATAAGATGAGTCATGTGAATATAACACAATGGAAACAGAGTCTGGTAAATATAACACAATGGACACAGAGTCTGGTAAATATAACACAATGGAAACAGTCTGGTAAATATAACACAATGGAAACAGAGTCTGGTAAATATAACACAATGGAGACAACATATTACACAATGACACAATGAACAACAAAAAAACATAATTAAAAAAACCCACTAATTTTTTTATATTTTTATATAGCAATATGATACTCATATTAAAGATAAAAAACGCTTATTATTATGGTGAATTTTTTAAAAAAAAATAATGTCGTATGAAAAAGTTATGAACATTTTAAAATGATTGGGGAATTAACATGTGCCTAGCATGTGGAGAGAGAAAGTCGACAAATATGGGTTATTACCTTAATGTCTTTTTCATCAATTTTTATTTATTAAAATTTATTTCAGTCATTCAAATTCAAATCTAAGATCAAGGGACTAGATTCCTTCTCACCCTTTCTCATTTTTGTTATCCTTTGTATTTTAACTTTATAAATTACATACAAAATTACAAAAATACCCTCACGTGCAATGCACATGGCCAGATTTAACGAAAAAATTTAACTGGGTTAGTATAAAAGGACGTAACGTGAAAGAGATTTGAAACATGAGATATGATTTCTGACATTTCTTTTGCTAAATGACGTCTACTGATAACTCGTTCAAACATAAAAAACGTCTTTTGCCATTTTGTCAAAAGCTAATGGGACAATCAATCATGAATCAATTTCAACCCTTGATGAACATAATCATATGAGCATGGAAAATGCTTACCATGAGAAAGTTGTTATTGACATTAACATTTATGTTCATTTTTTTTCCTTTTACAAAGGGAATTAAATAAATTACTAAAACACCAACCAAATTGCTCTAATTTTCACCATTTTCCTTCATTTTTTTTCTTTTCCGGATAAAATGCCAACCATCTTCGATACCAACCAACCCCTCATTTGCCTCCAAAAAAACTCACCACATAAGTCACAATTTCCATATTTGGTGGGGCTAATTGCAAAGATGGGTGCCAGTTTAACATCAATTGATTTAAACATGTAACACATTACACACACCACTTGGCTAGCTCAGGTTGCACCATGCCTACTCCTCTTGGCTCCCGGCTCGGGTGACGATGAAACCGACGGGTTCGATGGGTTCCATGACTCGTCAGAGCTGAATGACAAATCCACCACCGCATCCGGACTACCCGGAACCAACCCGAACTTTCGTTTATTATAATACCGACCTGAATTCCCACCAAGTGTTACTTCCCGGATATCCTTACAACACTCCTCCACTACCTCCTGTTTAAAAAGTTAACACAATGTTAAGTAAAGTCAACTACTTATAACTTTTGACTCATTCAACACTATTATCTTTAGCTAAAAAAATAAAAAAATGTCAAAATATTAATATTTTATATTTCAACACTATTATCTTTAGCTAAAAAAAATAAAAAAATGTCAAAATATTAATATTTTATATTTCAACACTATTATTTTTGGCTAAAAAAAAATAAAAAATGTCAAAATATTAATATTTTATATTTACCTTGTTGATACCAAGTATCCCTAGCAACTGAGCTTGATATTCAACACCAATGCACGGTTCAACACTATTGATTACGTGCACCATTGTTGCTGTTGCAATAACTGACGGTAGATAACACCTATACCTGTCATCTACATTGATGCATATCATATAATAATAATATAATATAAGCCATCAAGCTAATAAAAAAACGTACACAACTTTATAAAATAATAATATGACAAGTTACCAGGAAGGAAGCATAACAAGAGACACTCGCATCTTTTAATAAACTCAAAGGAAAGATAGTTTATTAACCCTAGTCTTCTTGTGATATAATCAAGAAAAGATAATGGTGTAACTGGATTCATTCGCCATTTAAGAGTTGATAATATCAACATCTCCATTTTCTGAATTGTTTTAGCTTCAAACATGTACTTGCTTCCATCCAACTAATTCAACACAAAGTCACAAACCAAACAAGTTAACATTTTTATATAAAATAATATATAACACGCATAACATATAAATAAATATTAAAGATACTTACTTGAAGATCTAGAAGAAGTGGGACATGAGTTTCTTCAACTTTAGCAGCAAGAGAGATGCAAGAAACAGCAGCGAGTTGAGTCATCCATGGCTTTTTTTCAGTATCATCAAACCCTTCAAAGGTTTCAAGAAACCTATCAAGATAGTTGACCGCCAGAACTGCGGTCAAAGGTGAGAATGAGTAATGTGAGACCACACTTAATATCAACTCCACCGTGTCACGGCGGCAGTAGGTGGTGGTGGTGGTGCCAGTGAAGTGGGATTCTTTGGAGAGTAAAGATGATAATTCATGGTGTTCCCAACACAAGTCTTGTTGGAGAATAATATTATTATTATTATCATCAAGAACACATGAAGTGTAACTATCTAGTGGTTCATCTTCTTCTTCATCATCTTCCCATTGATGTTTCTCTTCACAATAAAGTGAGTCTAAAAGGGTCATCATCTTGTATGATATGATATTATTGAAGATTTAGTGTTTGAAGTTCATGATGAAGATGGAGAGATGAAGATGAAGATGAGACTTGATGACGTTGTAGATTTAGAGGGAGGAAGAAGAGGAGACTAGTGAGCAGTGTGACTAGAGGTGTGTGCTTTTTATTCACTAGGTGTCTGCATTCTTTTAACAGGAAGGAATTTTAATATACTTTTTTTATCTTTAATAAGTATAAAGAAATAATATACATAGTTTTATCCATACAAAGGGTCTTGCTTGTATACCACTGTATATACTATACTCGATGCAATATTTAATTCAGTAATGTGTCTAATAAATTGGAAAATGAATATCCTTGTTTTCTTTATGAAATAAGAAATGGATAAATATGAATTCATCTTTTTTAATAGAAGATATTAATTAACAAAATGAATAAAAAATTATAAGTTGTGTGTATTTTATTTTTTATGAATTGAGAAAATAAACTAAAATATAATATATACAGGTATATAAGAGAGGACGAGACACTCGTATAGGTAGTGTGTCATCTTTCAAACCACATGGCAACATCGGTGTCATCCCCATATGGGTATAGTGCATTGCTTCATTTCATAGCAAATGTTTGTCAGATAAATTTGATTCATGGCAAAGATTAGATAATTAAAGGAATTAATAATTAATTAATAATTACAGATTTAGGATTGTGGATAGGTATTACTGGTAATTTTGTAGTTTGTGGCTACTTAATGATAGAAATTAGATGACAGTGCATGATTGACTAATGCATGGGTAGTACTTATTAGTGTCTCTCCCCCTCTAATAGATATTAGCCCTTTATATCTCGGTTTAAAGATTTGAACTAATACACAATTTACTACATTTAAGAGAAAATTAGCCTAGAACAAAATATGGTGGTTGTGCGGTTGCTAGCTCGTCATAGTCTATGTAAGCGTTTTGTCTCGATGTATGATTAGTAATACGGTCTTTCATCGACTCTTGTAGATGTTTGATAACTTATTATTTCTTATAAACTTATGGATATTATTATGACGCATCAAATATATGTGATCATAATATCCATAAGTTTATAATAATATCCATCTAAAAAAGTCTGAACAATTAGCCATGTAAAAATTTCAAAATTTCATCTTTTAATCCTTACTCAATGTATCAATTAACCCTCTTGCTTAAGGAGATCGTAATGAATATCCAACTTTGAATGATTAAAATAAATGACTTGTTGTGTGAAAAGATATATATTAAAACTAATTAACTTAAATTCACAAACTCAAAAAAAGAACATCAAACCAAACTTCACACGATAGTAGGTGCACAAAGCATAGCATAGTGTGTTGATATATCGAATTATTGGACAAGAAGACAAACAAGTAATACCAAACATCTGTCGGAAATTAACCTAATTTCAAATATGATTTCATAACATAATTAAGAACTAAAATAAATGACCGGAATTAAAGAATAACTAAAAGAAAACTAAGACGAAAACAAACTTACACAAGAAGAGATAAAAATGTTATTGACAACTCAACTAATATATGGCATCGGGATCTATAGATAGACTAACTCAAAATGCTCAGAATGGCTAGGTTACCTTTTAGTCTCACTAGCTAACCTCAATTAATCAAAGAAGTGGAATAAATTCACCAAGATAATATTAGTAAGGTACCTTGATGATGCATCACCTTCGGTCTCAGCAACGCATAATCCTCGTAGTGCTTGTGCTAGCAACTCTAAGGGTAAAGGGGGCAACTCCATCTATTAGGAATTACAATTGCAATAAATCAAAACCTAAGAGGTAAAACTCATTTGCATGCAAATCTGTCCTACCCGACTAATGAAACAAGACACTCCAACTCTATCACCTTTCAATATTAAGGGAAGTGAAACTACTTAATAAGATACTTACACACACACAAATCTTGTGGCTAGGCAGCTAGCTAGATGACAAATTTAACACCCGTCAAAGTTCCATATTAACTTTATATACTTACGAAGTATAGAAACTAGATTTTAATTTAGCCAAGGTTCAAACCCATGATTAAAGGTGAATATGAATAGATATAATACCTCTTCCATTGTCTTGATAGCAGATCATGCGATATAAAGTGACAATCCAAATGGGAAAGATCCAAAACTTCAGCTTCCAACACCGTCCGTTAGTTCTTCCTTCGCTATCTCGCACCTATAGTACGAGTGTAACATTAATTAGTCGGATACACGATCCGGCTTAAGACCTTTAGTCTTATCATCTCGATGAACCTTTAGTTCATTCTTTTATTTACTTTAAAACCTTTAGTTTTAATAGTAATTTATAAACCTTTAGCTTATATTGAAAACCTGACGTTTCTTTTTCTTTAAGAAACGTAATAATATATTTCTATAACAAAGAATAATCTTATCTTTATATATATTCATATATATATATATATATATATATATATATATATATATATATATTATCTTTCTTTTCTTTGTTATATATTTCTTTCGTTTATCGAGAATAATATTGACTTAGGGTACTAAGTCCTTTCAATATTTTATTATTATTTTGGTAGGGCATTATGCCTACCTTGCTTGGCTTGGCAACACCCTAGAAACTTGGGCAGTACTTTGACGCCGCTTGCTTATCAACTTCTACTTGATCAACACCTTCTTACACTTGGCACGCCTTTCGAGACGTCAACACCTTTGGCACGTATTTCAAGAAAATCACCGGGTCGTCGGGCAGTACTTCCTTCTTGTTCGGGATGTCGGGGAGTGGCACGTATATCGAGATAACGGGCACGGAAAAACGAGGCTCGGGGCACGTTTATCGAGACGGAGCGTTGGCACGCCTTACGAGGTAGTGAGAGAAAACTAGAGAGAGAGTAAGTGTGAAATTGAGGTGTGAAAGGGCTGAGCTCATGGCTGCCCTATTTATAGCCCAAATTGGGTCCCATCGCGGTACGCGATGGGCTCCTTGACTCCCCCATCGCGTACTGCGATATAGGGTTGTCGAGTCACGGGGTACACGTGGCAGGCGCCGCCTCACGTGTCAACACGTGGTGACATGTGGCAGCAAACGATGCCACCGTGAGCCACGTGGCACATGTGTCACGGTGTGTCAGACACCCCATCGCGGTACGCGATGGGTGTCTTTCTTGACCCTGTCGCGTAGCGCGATAGGTCCAGAAGGCAAATTTTTCATTTTAGTCCCTGGGGTTTGGAAATTGGTAGAATTGGTCCTTTGACTTTAGAAACTTGTCATTTTTTGCCCGAAATTTATGTGATGTTACATCCTCCCCACCTTGAAATAAATCTCGTCCTCGAGATTGCTTACGAGAATAAGTGGGGATATTTCCTTCTCATTTCGGACTCGAGTTCCCACGTATACTCGGGTCCTCTTCGGGAATCTCATCTCACTTTCACGATCTTCAAGGTTCGTCTTTTAAGTTTCTTAGTTTTCGAATCTTCGATTTGGATGGGACGTTCTATGAATTTTAAATTTTCATTGATTTCTACATCTTTTAGGGGCATTGAAAGAGATTCATCGACTAGACACTTTCTTAGATTCGAAACATGAAATACATCGTGTATTCCTTGCATTTCCTCGGGTAGTCGCAAACGGTATGCGACAGTTGCAATTCGTTCGAGTATCTCGTAGGGTCCAACGAATCGAGGACTTAGTTTGCCTTTCTTGCCGAATCGGACTATCCTCCTCACGCGTCAAACCCTCACCGGATCGGAGCTCCAGCAAGAAAAAAATCACCGGAAAAAAACTTACTCCTTCTCGACGAATCCTCACTCGACAACCCAGGTCTCGGTCCGTTCTTACTAAAACTTGCGCATGACATCTGCAATAATACCCATTTCATTTCCTTTCCATTCACCCATATTGACAAATCTACCACTACTTCACACTTAATTACAAAATCACCACTCCCTAATTTCAAATGAATAACAAATTAAACGAACCACTTTCTCCGGCGAAACAATCGACCGAGATGACATCATCGAGCAAGCTACTGGCTGGTTACATGGCGCATGAGTTTCGAACCAGAGGTACCGTGTTAGGGCGGAGATTCGGCGGTGGGAAAGTCTGGCCGGTGACAGAGAGTGAGAGTAGCAGTTATAAGGAGTGGTGGTTGGATGGGATGATGATTGAAGAAACGTGGATCGACTTACTAGTATACGATCAACTTTCCTCGGGTAAGAGTGTGCTATATCACCGATGGTTTTCCGGAATATGAATTCTTCCACCTACAAAATGAGCAGCACCGTGAACTTACCCCTCAGAAAGGGACAGAGGGGTCCTCTTTGGGGTAACCCTCCGGTGTGAGAATAAGATATTGTAGGAGAAGATAGTAATAATCTGAAAGTGAGTAAAGACTTGGAATGTATTTTCTTGCTTACCTCCCCTTGTGGAGGTGGTGTGGTATTTATAGTATTAGGGTTTCCAATGATTGGGCTCAGACCCAATTAGGGCCTTTTTGGCCTCCTCCTATTGCTTCGCGCCACGTGTCCTTAGGACACCCGGTGCTTTTTCATTGATTATTCTCTGACCAAGGTATTTCACCTGACCCATGTGCAATCACGTGGTAGCACATGGGTTTTGCTGAGTTGTCCACCCTTCATTGGCAGCTGTCAACATCGGCATATTCTTTATTCCTTAAAGGATACCTTCTGGAAGGTTGTCTGATGAGCACAATCATGGTTGTCCTTATCCTGATTTGGATAAGGACGTGGTTGATTGTGTGCATGTGTGATATGCGCCTATCCCGGGGATGCGCGAGGTCTTCTCTTTATTCTCACGCGCAGATGTTTCATGCGCAGATGTGATATGCGTGAGCATGTGATATGCGCAAGCATATGTAATATGCGTGACCATGTGATATGCGCCACGCGCAGATGCGCCACGCGCAGATGTGATATGCGTGAGCGTATATGATGCGTGAGCATATGCGATGCGTGAGCATATGTGATGCGTGAGCATATGCGATATGCGTGAGCATATATGATATGCGTGAGCATATGTGATGCGTGAGCATATGTGATATGCGTGAGCATATGTGATATGCGCCACGCGCATAGGTTTTGGCTTTGCGTCTTCATGACATCCTGATTTCAAGCCTCTTGTCTATATCTTGTGGGTTGACCGCCCCGCTCGATGTTAAGGCGGGTGCATACCTATTCAAGCCCCCTAGTCTAATGTGTGTCTTGTCTCGCGCGAGCGAGGTAAGATAGATATTAGACTTAATGGTTTTCTTTTTCAATAGGGTTTATCTTCTTTTTCATTTCTCACAAGTGCGTTGCGCGAAATTCTGTCCTTTTGGTTGAAATGAATCGTCCATGTACGTGGTTGGTTAGTGCTGACATGCGTCAGAGATGGAGACGTTATATGTCAGACTTTTCATGTGCTCGAGGTGCTACAGTGGCCTTTCATGTCTCCTCATACAGTGTCAGGAACACGTGTCGCGCTCATGTTGGCCTGCACCTGCGAGTGGGGGCGCGTGAGCGTATCTCTGATCAGTACCTGTTTCTTTCTCTCTCCTAGGCCTATAAAAGCAAGCCTTTTGAGTGGTTTTTTCTTCATCTTCATTGTTATTTCAGAGCTCTTTCTCCTTCAATTTTCATTCCGATTAAGAGCCTTTATCTTTTGCTTCCAGATTTCCGCGCTTAAAGTAACCGCTGTTTGATTCCCAATTGTATGTCTGATAACCCAGACACCACAATTTCCCCCAGCAAACGCCGTGTAAAATCGTTAGTTATGTCCACTTTGAAGAAGACCGGCAAGGGTAAACGGGCTGCCGAGGCCTCGTCGGAGGAGGTGGGGAAGAACAAAACGGTGAAGAGATGGGATGAGATTCCCTGCAAATTGAAACAGTCTGACTTCGATAATCTCGTCGCCTCTCAGGGTTTTCTCCCTGAGTACAGCTGTCTGCTCCCGGCGACCGGGCAAACGGCGGCAGATCCGCCCACCGGCTATATCTCTTTATACTCTCACTTTTTCACTCACTGTAACCTTCGTCTTCCGATGACAAGGTTTATAGGTGCGCTCCTTCAGTTTTATGGGATTCACATATCCCAAGTCCATCCTTGTGGACTAGTGCGCATGACTCATTTTGAGTTCATGTGTAAAGCTCAGCGCGAGGAGCCCACCCCTCGGCGCTTTCAATATTTTTACAAGCCAAAAATCCAAGATTCTTGGTTCTCATTCACACCGCGCAATCAGAAGGTTAAGTGCTGCACTGTTTCCTTCAAAAGCCTTCATGACTGGTCTGAAAAATTTTTTTATATTAAGGCTGGTGTGATTCCCATCCGCATGACCATGCGCGCGATCACTTCTGCGCCCGCGGATGAGAATGTTCTTAAGAACCCAACGGGCACATGGGTTAACAAGTTATCTGCTGAACCATCCCCCGCCAAGAATATTTGCGAGGAGGCGCTGGTAGGGGTTGGTATGAGCAAGAGGTGGACCGACAGCACGACTGAGCCTGTCGTCCAAGTTGATGGCTTTGGTGAGTTATTAGCTCATTGCATTATTTCTGCGCGAATATAATTCGTTTTGCTGATATCATTTGTCTTGTATTATGCAGTAAGCAAGGAATACGTCCACGCCGCCTATGACGAGCATATGGAGGGTGGCTCTGTCGCGCTGAGTGCTGGGGAAGTTGCTTTCCCCGATCGCTTCGATGATATGTTCATCCCTGTTGATTTAGAATTTTGCTTTGACAGCGATGCGCCTGGTAAGCCTTTGTACTTATGCTTAGGCCTTTAGAATACCAAATTTGGTTAACATTTCTGTTGCACGTATTGTAGATGCGCTCGAGAATTATGAGTTGGAGCTTGCGGAAGAGGAGGTGGAGGAGGAAGAAGCTGAGGCGCCACAACTCAAGCGCAAAGCTAAAGGCAAAACTGGCGCAGGGGCCAGTAAAAAACAGAAGAAAAATGATGCCCCTCTTGCCCAGAATCCTCCTCCTACCCAAGCGAAGGGACTTGAGAAAACCAAGGGATTTACCTCCAAGTTTTCCTCGTCTTCTTTGCCTCGAGGTGTGGGCAATCCTCCCGTCCACACGAGGTATGGTGCTGCCACCTCATCTCTTCACGCGGCGGACAAGGGAAGCAACGCTGCGCCTGCTGTTTCATCTTCTCCAACAGGTATACTTTGTTTATATTTTGTGGTTTTATGAGCGTGATTCCGATAGAGTTATTAATGAAGCTTTGCTCACTCAAATGTTTGTAGAGCCGGCGACTTTGGTGGCTCAACCTCAGGCGCAGCAAGGTACCGAGGCTGCGCCGAAGGTTGCTTTGAAGTCCCCTGTTTTACCCTCGAAAAGGGGGAAAATGGACTTCATGGCGATGCTCAATTCGCGGACGGCGGTGCGCCAAGGTATTTATTGCGCTTTGATTTTCTGATTTTTTCCTTTAGATCAAGTCATGAATCATTTCTCCTTGGTTTTTTCATAGGAATTATAGCTGGCACACAAGCTGCTGGTGGCACTGCTGGCGCCGGCGCCGTTAGTTCTGCTCCTGCTCCAACAAGCACTGAATCTCCTCTCATTGGGATTACTAAGGAGCAGGAGACTATTTTACGCGCTGATCTAACGGCGTCAAGACCTCCCTCACCTCGTCCTGCGCGCAGCCTTCGTGAGACTGTTTTTGATTTTTCCAAGTCGCAGGAGAAGAGACCTGTTACAGAGGATGATGAGGAGGTCAATTCTGAAGGCTCTGATAGTGGCCGCGCAAGGCCTGTAGCGCCACGAGATTTCGTGGCGCAGCCTTCTTCTCGTGGGGCTGGCGCTGACTTTTCTGCCGGCTCTCCGCAGGTATAAGTTTGTTTTGCTCCGCTGTGCGGACTTCCAGATTAGTGTTTAGATGACTAAAACGTTGCTTTTGCGTTGCTTTGTGTTTGCAGGAAGCCGATCACATATACCGCCCGAGCTGGAATATTACTGAAGATAGCTCGTTTCAATCCATGGGTGTGTGTGAAGACTTCTGGGCTCACTCTGTTCCTCCGGCTGAAAGGAGGTTTCAGGAGGACCGCGCTCGCCTGGACTTGCTCAACGACCACCTTTTTGTTGGGCCTGCGTTCTTTGCTGCCTCCCAAGAGCTTCGCAATGATTATATAAAAGTGCGCGATGCCCTTGTGGAGGCCAAGCAAGAGGCTAAGATTTCTGCTTGGAATCTTTCTGACGCTCGAGAGAGAGCTGAGAAACTCCAAGCAGTACTTAGCGAGAACCGAGCAAGTGCCAACGCTGCCTTTGTGAAACGCGGGCATGAGCTGCAGGCTGCGCGGGAGAAGCTGCAAGCGGCAGAAGCGGATGCGGCCAGGTACGCGCGTCGAGCGCGTGACTTGGAATTGGAGGCAGAGGCGCGTGATCAAACTCTTGCGCAGGCTAACACTGACAAATCTTTATTAGAGAGTGAGGTTGCGCGTCTGAAGAAAGAGCTCGATGCTGCGCGAGCAGAAAAGAATGAAGCCTTGGCGGCAGCAGCGTCTGACAGAGAAGAGCTCGATGCTGCGCGAGCAGAAAAGAATGAAGCCTTGACGGCAGCAGCGTCCGACAGAGAAGAGCTAAAACAAACCAAGGAAACTGTTGAGTTGTTAAACTCTCATATTCCTGTTCTTGAGACATCTGTTTCTTCCCTCGCGCAGGATCGTCAATGGCTAGTTTCACAGGGTGTGACTCGTTGCGCTTATGCGATGAAATACTCAGAAGAGTTTCAGAACCTTGTGATGGATTGCAATGCTGCGTCGCGCTTGGTGGGTCGAGCTGAAGGGTTTAAGGATGGCTATGAATATGGCAAGATGAAGAAAAATCCATCCGACTGCCCTTATCAGCTCGACGTTGTCTGCGCTGACATGGCCGAGGTGGGGGAGAAGTACTTGAATACTCCAATTCCCATCCTTGAGCAGGTATTTTAACCTTAATGAGTTTACCTTGACTTATTTTCCTAATCTTTTGTACTCATACTTTTCCTTGTGACTTGCAGATAGCCGCGCTTGCTGACCAGCCCGATCTTGGCGCGCTAAAGAAATTACTTGACGAATGTGAAGGGACTGGTGGCAGCGATGATGGCGCGGGCAATGCTGCCTCTGCTAGCGGCTCTGGCGTGGCCAAAGGACCTACTCCTGACACTATCGTGATAGAAGACGACTCCTTTCAAGACGAACAGCTTGATTATGGTAAGTTTGGAGATGACGAGGAGCGGGCTGCGCCAGATGCTGAGGGAGGAGGTAATGATGAGGGCGATGAAGAGGCTGATGTTGATATAGAGACTTGAAAAGCCCTTCATGTTTTTTTTTTTTTTTTTTGTAGTTTTTATCTCATCATTTTGTAAATTTGTAAACTTCTATGTTTTGGAATGAAATTTTGTTTTTCCCTTATTCGCATCTTGCGCATTCCCAATTCATCTCTTTATATTGCATGTTTATGCTCGTTGAATATAAGGTATGCTTACACATTGAAACTTGGACAAGGCTGTAAGGAAATTATTTTATTTAATCCTTAACAGTTGTCACATTTCAAGTTATTTTGCAATATTCTGAATATGCTGACACGTGCCTTGGCACTTCATTATTCCTCCTTTGCGCGATGTTATCGCGCATTTATTATAGGGAATTATGAATGAGTTTTTTAGCCTTTACGTGTCAGTATGTGTTACTCTGATATCCATTATAATCCCATGCGCGACCTCGACCTGAGACCTTAACAACTATGTTTTGGCATGTGCTTTGCCTTAGTTGTGCTTAGGTACTTTTATGGTCTAGCTGCGCAGCATGTAGGATGGATGTTGTGAGTGATTTGAGCTAAGGCTCATATTATTGGGCTAAGGCCCCGACGTTTTAGAGTTAAAACTCGTTAACGCGTTTGAGCTTGAAGCTCGCGCATGTATGTTTTACTTCATTTTATTTTTAGTTTGATGTCAATACAATGTTGTCATATTGCTCAAAATTAATAAAGGGAAGTGTGAAACATGTATGCAAAAGGTAATAGAACACACATTAAGAGAAAATAGCGCGCATCATTATTCATAATGGCTTAAAGGGCCTTGATTACAAACTTGACAACTTTTACATGAAACATTTTCTAAGCTGTGCTGCGTTCCATGTGTGTGGGATCTTCTTTCCATTCAAATCTTTTAAAGCGTATGCGCCTTTTCCCAATTCTGCCGAGACTTGATAAGGTCCCTCCCAGTTGGGAGACATCTTTCCCGGGGGTATTGCGCGACTAGCTTCATTGTTCCGAAGGACAAAATCATTCTTCTTGAAGTGACATTCTTTCACGCGTTGATTGTAATATTTTTCTAGTTTTTTCTTGTATTTGGCTTCACTGATGATAGCCGCCTCTCTGCGCCCTTCAAGTAAGTTGAGATCCAACCTCCTTTCTTGCTCGTTGTCTTTTTTACTCATCATGAGCACTCTATAGGATGGGCATCCAATCTCTGCTGGAATCATAGCCTCCGTTCCATAGGTTAGGCTGAACGGGGACTCGCCATTGCTGGTTTTGCTTAATGTCCTGTGCGCCCACAGGACATTAGGTAACTCCTCGACCCATGCATGGGATTCTCCTTCCAACCTTTTCTTCAGCCCATTCAGCAAGCTTTGGTTCGCGCGCTCCACTTGGCCATTCCCTTAAGGGTGGTATACTGAAGTGAAGACTTGGTTGATGCGCAATTCCTTGAGCCAACTGGATATCTTCCTGTCAGTGAATTGTTTGCCATTGTCGCTCACAATTTCCATTGGCAGGCCAAAACGGCATATGATGTGGCTCCAAATAAATTGCTTTATTGCCTCGGCTGTGATTTTTGCTAGTGGCTTGGCTTCAACCCATTTTGTGAAATAGTCTACTGCCACTACCAAAAACTTTACTCGCCCCATCGCTTGTGGTAAGGGACCCACAATATCGATTGCCCACTTGTGGAAAGGCCATGCAGAGGTCACCGGAATCAAGTTGTTCTTTGGCCGCATGGTGTTTGGCGCATAGCTCTGACACGCTTTGCATTTTTGGATCTCTTTTAGGCGTCCAAGTACATGCCTGGCAATACTAACCTGCGTTCATTGCCTTGGCAACCACCATGCGCGGGCCAGCATGTATTCCACAGATTCCTTCGTGTATCTCTCTGATCACATAGCTTGCTTCCTCAACATCCAGGCATTTCATGAGCGGTCCAAGATAAGAGCGTCGATATAACGTACCATCAAGCAGTTCGTAGTTCTGCGACTTGTGTCTTATCTTCCTCGTCTGTGCGCGATCGTCCGGTACCTTTCCCTCCTTCAAGAATTCCATTATTGGAGTTATCCATGATGAAGGTGTTGTATGAATTACAAGGACAGACTTCGCTCCCACCGACGGGTTGCTCATTACTTCCACCCTGACATCTTTGCCAAAGTGATCGAAGCTGGTTGATGCCATCTTGCTCAGCGCGTCGGCAGACTTATTTTCACTGCGCGGAATGTGTATGATTCTGAAAGATTCAAATTGTTCGATGAGTTTTTTCGCCTGCTCTAGATACAGAGGCATGGTGTTCTCCTTAGCATCATAAAGGCCATTGACTTGCGCTGCTACCAGGTATGAATCTACATGAGCCTCTAGCTTTTTGACTCCGAACTTGTGCGCGATGCGCAAACCAGCCAGCAGGGCTTCATACTCAGCTTCATTGTTGGTGCTCTTGAAATCCAACCTGATTGCGTAAGTATACTCATGATGTTCTGGATCCACCAGCTTGAGGCCTGCGCCGGACCCTTCGTTGTTTGAAGCTCCGTCAGTGAATAATCTCCAAACGTTTTCTTCATTATTGGCTTGCGGAGGGTCTAATTTGCGCTGAGCCTCTTCAACTTTTCCTTCAGGGATTTCTGCGATGAAATCAGCTAAGACTTGTCCCTTGATTGCTGGACGAGGCTTATAGGCGATCGTGTGCTCTCCTAATTCCAGCGCCCATTTTGTCAGCCTTCCTGAGAGCGCGGGACGCCGCAAGACTTGCTGGATGTTGTAACCAGTCAGGACTTCAATAGGATGACCATTGAAATATCTGTGAAGCTCGCGCGACGCATGCGTTAGTGATAAAACTAACTTTTCTATGAGTAGCGCGTCTCAGGAGTCAGCACCCGACTTACATAATAAATTGGTGTTTGGATTCCTTTGCGATCCACCAGTAATACTGCGCCAATGGCGCGCTCTCCTGCTGACAGGTACAACGTTAAAGTTTCACCAGGAAGTGGAGCTGTGAGCGCAGGCAGATTTATCAGACATTCTTTTATCTCATTGAAAGCTTGCTCGGCCTCAGGCGTCCACTTGAATTGGCTTTTCTTTAAGCAATTTCTCAATGTGTTAACGAATGGGGTAGATTTGCTTGCATGGTTTGCTAGGAACCTGTTAATTGATACCAATCTGCCATTCAACTTTTGAACTTCCTTCATGGTGGATGGTGAGCGCATGTCAAGGATAGCCTCCACCTTCTCTGGGTTCACCTTGAAACCATCCTTGGTGACCATTACACCGAGAAATTTCCCTTCTTCTACGCCGAATGTGCATTTGCTCGGGTTGAGCTTCATGTTTACTTCCTTTAGGCGCCAAAGGGTTTCTTCGATGTCTTTGAGCATTTGTTTTTCCTCCCTGCTTTTAATCACCAAATCATCCACGAAGACTTCTAAGTTTCTTCCAATTTGCTCGTTGAAAACCGCATCCATGAGTCTTTGGTAAGTGGCTCCTGCATTCTTCAAACCAAAGGGCATTTTTGTGTAACAGAAAACACCCTTGTCAGTTCTGAAGGCAGTCTTGTCCTCATCTTGTGGTGCCATTTGAATTTGGTGATAGCCCTTATAGGCATCCAGGAAACATTTGAGCTTAAATGGCGCCACAGAGTCCACATTCGCGTCAATGTTTGGGAGGGGGTAACAATCTTTTGGACACGCTTTGTTGAGGTCCTTGAAATCAATGCACATTCTCCATGACCCATTGCTCTTCTTTACCATCACGGGATTGGCTACCCATGTTTGGTATCGTATTGGGCGGATGATATTTGCGCGCCGTAGATCTTCTACTTGCTCATTCATGGCCTTTGCCTTCTCATCCCCCATGACTCTTTTCTTTTGAGCAATTGGCTCTACAGACTTGAATGTGTTGAGAGAATGTTGCGCCAGGTCTCGCGGAACCCCAGTCATATCAGAATGTTGCCACGCGAAGACCGATATATACGTTGTGAGCAATCTTTTCATTCTCACCCTTGTGTCATCTGATATCGTAGCTCCAATTGTGATTGTTTGTTCTGGGAATTTTGGGTTGAGAATCCATTCCTCTGGCGCATTGTTTGCCATTGGAAGCTTCATTCTCCCTTCTCGCGGTATACTTGTTACTGCGCACAAATGATCTCGGTATACAAATGTTACTCCTGTTGGTGTTGGGAACCCTAACGCGCCGTGCGCTGGTGACGGTATGGCGTTGAATTGGGCAATCGTTCCTCTACCCAAGATCATATTATGGCATGAAGTGGTGGGCAAGACCAAGAAGTTGACAATTTCAGCTCGCTTGTGTTTCTCATCCCCCATAGTTAGTTCGAATTGTATCTGACCTAGGGGGTGAATAATTTCGTTTGAGACACCCGAGATTGGTGCATTCACAATTTCGAGCCTTGCTTGGTCTGCTGGATCCAACTTCCTGAAACATTGCTCATACATGATGTCTGATTCACTGCCGATGTCCACCAGGACTTTTGACACCTCATAATGAGCGATGTGTGCAGTGATGACTAGAGGACTGCTGATAGACGGGCCTCCTCTGATTCTTGGGAAGATTACTTGTTGCTCGCGCCAATCCCCTTGGACTTGCGCGCTTCTCTTCCTCGATCTTTGCCCTTGCCTTCCTCTTTCAGCTACACAGATTCTTTTGAATTTTTTACTGGCTGAGGCTCCGTCTGGTTGTTCATTCTCTGGTCTTGGGTTTTTCACCAGGTGAGCCAACTTGCCTGATTTCACATCTCTTTCAATCGCATCCTTCAAATGGTGGCATGCATCGGTGTTGTGCCCTGTGGACTTGTGAAACTCACAATACTTGCCACTGTTTGGTGGTCCCTTATGGAGTAATGGCTTGGGGCTTTTAAACTGGACATTCTCTGTGTTTAACACTTGCGAAGGCGTTTTGGTGAGGGGGGTCCATATTCTTGGTAGAGGTCTGTTAGGCTCTCTGGCGCATTCCTTCCTGTCCCCCTCTCCGCGATTAAGCATGTCTTTTTGGGGCTGGGGTGAACTTTGTTGCGCTTGCTTTTCTGCAGGAGAATAATTGGCTTGTTGCTACCTGGACCATACGGAGTTTTGTTTGCCCCTCCTTTCATTGTTGTGTGGTGCTTCTGTTTGATGCCCTCTATCTCTTGCTCTGTCTTGGGCAATTTGTTTTTCATTTCGCGCGAAGACTCGCGATGCTTCCATAAGCTTAGCCCAAGTGGTTGGCATGCCATCTCTGCTCACGAGAGCTCTGCGGAGTTGATCACTGCGCGCACCTTGTATAAAGGCCACGCGCAAGAGTTGTTCAGTGATACCTCCAATTGCAAGAGATTCCTGATTGAAACGAGTTATGTAGTCTTCAATGGTTTCATCATTCCTGCGCACGCAGTGCATGATGTCATCGGGGTCGCGCGTGTGTCTGCGCTGCTGTACAAAGTGAGCCTGGAACTTCTCCAATAGCTCTTCGAACCCATCGATTTGTCCTGTCGGCAAGCTTTCGAACCAGACACGCGCTGCGCTCGTGAGGCAGCGAGCAAACATGTGACACCATGTTGGCATCGTCCAGCTTTCTAGGTTTCCAGTGTTGTAAAAACCTTGTAAGAAATCATCTGGATCTGTTGTACCATCGTACTTGCCTAGACCACTTGGCATCTTGGTTTTGTGTTGAATGGGAGCCTTCGCAATGCGCTCAGTGAATTTTGAATGCTTCACCAGAATGGCTGGCCTATATGGTGTGGTTACGTCCACTTGCCCTTTCGCTTGTGGGTTGTACGGTGTGTATAGATCCATATCAACTTTGGCTCCAGGCGCTATGTTCATGTGCGCGCGAAGCTGTGAACCTCCTGCATGAGTATCTCGCGTCTTCCTCATGCTGTGCACTTCTTCCTCATCACTAAAATCAGCGTGTTCGGTGTGAACAGAGTGACCATCTTCCTGCGCGCGCGCCCTTTTTGTTGTTCCCTGAATGGTTTGTTTATCAAATGCGAGCCTTTGTGTTAAGTCGGCTAACTTTTTGTGTTTGACCAGCTCATTGTATTTGTCCATTAAACGCCGTTGTTCGTTTATGAGCCATTCTTAAGGGTCATTGGTTTCAACTTCCGGACCCATTGGTCCTTTTTGTTTTGCACCAGTCAGATTTTGGAACGTGAGATCGTCTGGAGGAGTTTCAGTCTGGCTATGAGGTGTTGTGATGAAGGGATGGTTACTGGTGGTGCGCGCAGTATCACGCGGCGCCCTCAGAAACTGATGTCCCTCATTAACATCCTCAAGCTCATTATCCTCCAGAACTTGATCGCTGTTTCGAACAACGGAAACCATGGTGAAGATTTTCAGAGAGAACTGATGAGATAGTGGTTTTGTTGCCATTGTAACAGGTGATGGCGCCAATGAAGAAACGTGGATCGACTTACTAGTATACGATCAACTTTCCTCGGGTATGAGTGTGCTATATCACCGATGGTTTTCCGGAATATGAATTCTTCCACCTAAAAAACGAGCAGCATCGTGAACTTACCCCTCAGAAAGGGACAGAGGGGTCCTCTTTGGGGTAACCCTCCGGTGTGAAAATAAGATATTGTAGGAGAAGATAGTAATAATCTGAAAGTGAGTAAGGACTTGGAATGTATTTTCTTGCTTACCTCCCCTTGTGGAGGTGGTGTGGTATTTATAGTATTAGGGTTTCCAATGATTGGGCTCAGACCCAATTAGGTCCTTTTTGGCCTCCTCCTATTTCTTCGCGCCACGTGTCCTTAGGACACCTGGTGCTTTTTCATTGATTATTCTCTGACCAAGGTATTTCACCTGACCCATGTGCAATCACGTGGTAGCACATGGGTTTTGCTGAGTTGTCCACCCTTCATTGGCAGCTGTCAACATCAGCATATTCTTTATTCCTTAAAGGATACCTTCTGGAAGGTTGTCTGATGAGCACAATCATGGTTGTCCTTATCCTGATTTGGATAAGGACGTGGTTGATTGTGTGCATGTGTGATATGCGCCTATCCTGGGGATGCGCGAGGTCTTCTCTTTATTCTCACGCGCAGATGTTTCATGCGCAGATGTGATATGCGTGAGCATGTGATATGCGCAAGCATATGTATTATGCGTGAGCACGCGCAGATGCGCCACACGCAGATGTGATATGCGTGAGCGTATATGATGCGTGAGCGTATGCGATGCGTGAGCGTATGTGATGCGTGAGCATATGCGATATGCGTGAGCATATGTGATGCGTGAGCATATGTGATATGCGCCACGCGCATAGGTTTTGGCTTTGCGTCTTCATGACATCAAATTTAGTACATGAAGCATGCGCTCACACTCGATTATTTAGTAATTTTTATTTAGGCTTACTCAGTTTCCAATGTTACAAATTCCGAGTAACTCATGGAATTAGCTCATTTACACCTCTATATTTGAGGAAGATCTACTTTAAGCCCAAATAAAAAAGAAGTCTCTTTCATATAAGATTTTACGACATGAGGTACAAGTTTGGAGTAAAATTATTATCAATGGGTTGTGATTATTGTTGATGATTGGTCGTTTGAAAGTGTAGCTACATAATGGTGATGGATACCAGCACACCACCGCCACCACCACCACCACTTATTACCCTCCATATTAAGTTGTTGTTCAACATTAAAACAAACCTAGTTTCATGGTCTATGGGAACCATGTATTCTACTTGTACTCAACATATGATTTTCTTAGTATATTTATAGAACTTCTTATATTCTTTAATAGTTGTATAACTTACCAATAACATATTTAGGATGTGTTTTGTTGCACGTTACTGTCAAATAGGTAGTTGCGCTTTAATTAGCCACCCCTTAATATATCTATAATCTATATAAACGAAAACATAAAAATCTTACGTGTCGCGATGTTGTCGCTTCCCCATTTTTTGGAGTTGCCAGATTTGCTTGATTTTTAAATTGAGGTTTCTCATCCATTTGACCCGAATTCACAGTTATGAGTCTTATCAAACCAAATATTTCATTAAATTAAAAACTAATCTTGCCAAATATTTGATTTAAAAATTCTATAAAGTAGGGATATGCTAAAAATTAATATCTGATTTGTTTAAAAAAATGTATATTATTTATAACTAAATAACCAATTTCATAGTAAAAAAAATAAATCAGGTTATAACATCTCATGTATTTTTGAAACAATTTATCATCAAACCATATGTATATTATTAACTTTCATACAATAAAAAAAAATAAAAGTTCAAAAAATAAATAAATAGCATAAACAAATAATATAAAACAACCCCCGTAATACGGGGGATAAAAACTAGTATAATATATATGAACATCCATTGCTAGTTAAACAGGTATGGCGTTAATGGGATGTCACTTAAGCTGATGGCGCCTTGACGACGCTTCATTTGTATCTCACGGGCCGGTGTAGTTGGCGCCATACTGCCCATGTGGCATGCAATGGACAATGACTCTTTGTTAAACTACAACGATGTTATTAACATACACATCACGCAATTAGCATTACTAAATTACTAAACGAATAGATAAGTGTTAAAGGTCAAAACATTTAAAAAACATGTCTATAAGGCAGCCAATTCACTGTATAAGTAACCAATTTAAAATGACAAAAACAAAAATTGAATACTTCTCAGACTCTCAGTGGATTTATGGTTAAAAGCTGTTCCATGCAAACAAACAATTCTAGGCATGCGACCCACGAGGCAACGAGTGGGTTTTCCCTCCAAAGAAATGATTGCATATTGGTGGATTATTGTTATTTGAGGAAAGGTACGGGTAAGGGTAAAAAAGGTTATATAAGTCAATTTCACAAGTAAATAATGTCAGTTTTAATTTCATACAAAGATGCTTATGCCATTTTCTACTTATAGAAGAATGCACATGAAATTTGCAACTAATAGAAGGGATGTTACATACACACCACCCTTGTGATATTTGTATATGCTTACACGACTCGTACATACCATACATGTCTGGCACATATATGGAAGGAACAAAGTATTTTGCACAAAATCCCAAACTACTACTCGTATAGGACTTTACGAGTTGTATAGGTCTTCAAATGGTGTCCGGATAAACGTATGGTAAGTTTTTAACAAATAGAAGGATGGTGTATGAAATTTTCAACTTATAAGAATGTATATGAAATTAATCATATATAATTTGGATGGTAATTTTTGTCACGACACGAAAATAATCAAATTTTAAGTTCTAACATGTTTAATAAAAAGGTGGTAATCGAGTTTGACCTATTTAATTAAACAAGTAGACTTGTTAACCCATGAGTTGTTTCGCTTTAACCCATCTCTTACCCACCAACCCAATTGACACGTTTATAACTTAATTACGGCCCATCAACCCGTTTAGACAAATGATTTAAACAATCGTGTTAGAGTACACAATTCAAATGTGTGGGATTGATGTTTTTGACAGGAATAAGCATATGTGGGTCATAGTTGTTATTAGTGGATTCAAACAAATATTAACTAATAATGGCATTTGTAGCAACACAACAAACATTCACAAAGTAGGTTCATGCCTGCAAGCAAATAAAGCTCTAAATATTTGTCTCTTATGGTCATCAACTGCAACCCAAACAGACCAGTCCATATACTCCTTTACTATATTTCCAACTAATTCATAAAAAAAACCCACAGTTCACTTAAAGTCAAACAAACATCAACACAAGTCAACAAAATTAAATCTTAAATGTTAAATCTTTCAACTTCAATCATTTTCCCACTCAATTGTTTCATTTCAACCACTATTATCTACCACCATTGACAAACTGTGTGTGAACTCTAGCACCAATGTACTAGGGTGGGTGATCAAAGTCCAAAATAGTGTCTCATGGTTCGAACCAAACGGTCATTCGGTTAACCGATAATGAATGTGGGTTCGGGTAGTAATCAACAACTACTGCGTTTATAATGTTCCTTGATGAATTTTTCAGCATATGAAGGATATTTTTGTCTAATGTAAGCTCGAATACATTTTTGGTAAGAAAAATCGATCCATACGCCATCGGTTCTCACAACAAACAGGCACCTTGAATTTTTGAACTGCGGGTGCCGGTCAACCTTCAAGATTAAGAAAATGTTTACAGTTAAAAGTAATAAATAAATGGTCAAGAGTTTTTATTCGGGACGCACACGACAACTGTTGTGGGCCATTAACAGCTCAAGATTTCTGAAGACTTTAAGTGAATTAGACTTAATGTCAATTTAATCAACAACTTTATTTGGTGTTACTAATAAAGAATGTCATGGAGGATGTATAAAGAATTAAATAGGCTAGCAAATGTCAAGGTATAGTAACTAACTATGGGACGACCCGTTCTTCGCTACATGTGGACTTAATAAAACATGTCCTTTCATAGAAATGCATTATTGCTATTTCTTAACCAGTTTATACATAACAAGGTGACAAAGATCAAGCAAATTCTGCTTTGAATAACTTATGCAAACATAAATAGGCTCAGGAGCATTTCAGAACTTCAAAATAATTTTAGATCATTTATTATATGTAATTTTATGATTACATCTATGTAAACTGGTTATTACACATATGTAAATTTGTGATTACATATAGTAATCACAATATTACATAACAATAAATGACAAAACTACACCCAAAATAACATTAAATATATAAAATAAATTAATAAAATTGTTGATTGTTAGGAGTTCTTGAATTTTATAAATTTATAGTTCTGAAGAATCCAAACCTATATATACATTATACATTTGTATACTTAGTTTAAAAGAGCGAGGTGGCGAGGTGATCAGGAAAGCACCTCATGCACATCCGGGTCAAAATTAGGGTATGAAAGAGGGTGATATGTAATAACAACCAAGGAAGTGAAAAAATTATGAATTGTTTAATTGACAAAAGATGTAAAACAGATGTGACAGATGCAACAGAAGGCTTTTATGGTTGTACAAACTTTTTTAAATCAAGATTGTGTAACTATTAAAGGCAAATAATTTGCTATCTTGAAGTAAGTGGGTTAAAATATGTGACCAGAGGTAGTAATTGGCTAACTGTAACTATTTAATTTGCCCATGAAATAATATGTAGATGCAATGAATGAATCAGTTATCAGCCCATGATTATTTTTAGTTGGGATTTCGGACTATGAGAACAGTAAAAAAAATAAACCAAAATGCACTAAACTATTAAGGCCTTCATAAAGAAAAGATTGAAAGATTTTATCAAATTTACCATAATAGAATCAATGCCACACCCGATTTTATCTTCAGAGTGAGGATGATAAGCAAGAAGCTTTTGAACCACCATTTTCTCATCTGTTGATGTAAGTTGTTGTCCATCCATATACCTGGTAGCAGAAAGGATAATTACTTAGTGAGCTTGATTAATTTGACTGCTACAGCTGTTATGTGATAATTTATTTGAATGAGAAATAAAAGTTTGACTGCTAAATACGGATATTAATAGTAGTTTATGCAATACTGTTGAATATGATTAATTTGACTGTTAAATACTCTTGACCCATTTGGGTATGTTCTTGAGTATATATGTGATAAGAATCAACTTTATGTTAGAAAATGAGTAGAACTTGATGACTAATGGAAGGAATTATGCATTCATTGTTTGTGATAAATCATTAGATTTGGAGTGTGTGTTATGCCCATATTTGGGGTTTTTGTTGGGTTTTAGCCTTGAAATTGTTTAATGTAAACATAAAGATTGAGGCTGTTTAGACACCTAACCTAACTGATGTTATATGGAAAGTTAAAGATATTAAAATATCAGTTTGTATAGGTGATCAAGCATTCGTGATACCTGACAGATAAATACTTTACGAGAGTGATCAATTGGCTTCAAGATAGGTCAGAAATGATTTCCAAAACAGGGGACCATATGTGTCTTTTCTAAAGTATGTATGTTTAATTAAAGAAATGTTTGAAGATATGAAAGACACGAACATGT
The DNA here is from genome assembly GCF_021521415.1 of Bidens hawaiensis. Taxonomy (NCBI): domain Eukaryota; kingdom Viridiplantae; phylum Streptophyta; class Magnoliopsida; order Asterales; family Asteraceae; genus Bidens; species Bidens hawaiensis. The sequence continues at coordinate 753,653 of NW_027491349.1, forward strand.
CAAGTTATGGGCATACTCGATAAAGTAAAGAACTAGAATCAGAATGAATAGCTATGAGTTTATGATTTTGATAAAATATTGTTTTAAAACAATTAATCTTATGTACTATGTTGTATGAGCTTTTAGTAAAATCGAGTGGTTTCTCACTATGCTTTATAGCTTATGCACATCAGCACATGTGATGTCTATTTGGAATTGAGGAATTCTATCTGAGTTTATTTAATCTTAAACCCTTCATAACATGAAGCAAATATCACTTAACTCTCGAATTCTCTGTTATGGTGGAGAATCCAATAAATACTTTACGAGAGTGATCAATTGTATAGGTGATCACCTATAACAATTGTATACTTTACGAGAATCCTATACTTTACGAATGCTTGATCACCTATACAAAATATAATATCAGGCACGAATAAGGTTTACTTGTTTGGTTAAGGTAAACACACTACCCTCATGAGTCATGACATTATGTTATCACATAGATATAGACCGTACTTTTGAGGTGGATTATGTATTTTCAAAATTAGTGCAACTTACTCCACGTAAAACACTTCAATACTCTACAGCCTGCTATCTATTCAATGAAACATTTGTTGGAACTAGATATTGTTCAATAAGATAGAGAACACATACATATTCTACAAAACTGTGTCATGGGCTTATTATAACCCTTTCTAATACTCCTATAATTGGAACATATATATGAGTCATGGGTTTTTTATAACCCTATCTAACAGACTAACACTCCTCAAACTTGAAAGCCTTCGTTAAGACGACTGAATCAAGTTGTCTTGTTTGTCATGATCTGACCAGATATCTCACTTAGGGGTAACTTTGACTTTAAAGTAAATGTAACATACATTTAAAGTGGTCAACAAGAATATAATTCCCTTTAATAGTGCAAAGGGATACCTAAAGTAAAAAAGATCTACAACTTAATCTGGTGGAAGCGTATCTTTGTAACACCAAAACCTAGATGAGTTAAGAAGCGACACTAATCTTCAGGCGAACGTCAAAAGTAAAGATGCATCTTATAAAGTCTTCACTAAGAAGTCAACTATAAGATGCAGATGTGTAATCTCTAGGCTTAATTTGAGAAATCTCAAGCTAGGTTCAGTGGTTCACCCTAGTTGTATGATGTAGTTGTGAGTTGTGACCTAGAGTTGCAAATGAGTCAAGCTAAGTTGAAGCTCACCTCGACCACCTTAGCCTAAGATCAAACTTGATTTGATAGCTCAAAGGGGAATTAATATGCAAACTCGAGTCAAGCTCAATACAAATAGCTGGACTTAAATGAGCTTGAGCTTGAATAACTCTCAATTGTTTGTAACCAAATATCTAATGGTGCTTATATGAGTTACATGTCATGTACTGCTCAAAAGCCACATAAAAATTCAAGTCAAGGTTGAACTACCATTTAACTCGATAAAATCTAAAGTGTTTGCAACCATAACTTGACCTACAATGAGAAGTTAAATATGTGTTCAAACATAGTGAAATAAGGTTTTGTTGCCTCCAAACGGCCAAACAAAAGAAAACTGAGACTCGATATTACCAATCTAAGCCATGATACATATTTAGGGTAGAGACTTAGAAGTTAGAAAAATCGTTGGGAAGAATAAGAATGTTCATGTCAGGCCAACATGAGTAGCAACTACAAAAACAATACTTTATGTTATTCAAGTATTTTATTAAGGGGTCTATGTGTGCACTTCATAGACCCCTTAATAAAATGAGTTGTGACCTAGAGTTGCAAATGAGTCAAGCTAAGTTGAAGCTCACCTCGACCACCTTAGCCTAAGATCAAACTTGATTTGATAGCTCAAAGGGGAATTAATATGCAAACTCGAGTCAAGCTCAATACAAATAGCTGGACTTAAATGAGCTTGAGCTTGAATAACTCTCAATTGTTTGTAACCAAATATCTAATGGTGCTTATATGAGTTACATGTCATGTACTGCTCAAAAGCCACATAAAAATTCAAGTCAAGGTTGAACTACCATTTAACTCGATAAAATCTAAAGTGTTTGCAACCATAACTTGACCTACAATGAGAAGTTAAATATGTGTTCAAACATAGTGAAATAAAGGTTTTGTTGCCTCCAAACGGCCAAACAAAAGAAAACTGAGACTCGATATTACCAATCTAAGCCATGATACATATTTAGGGTAGAGACTTAGAAGTTAGAAAAATCGTTGGGAAGAATAAGAATGTTCATGTCAGGCCAACATGAGTAGCAACTACAAAAACAATACTTTATGTTATTCAAGTATTTTATTAAGGGGTCTATGTGTGCACTTCATGCCTTACATGACAATGACGGTAGCTTAATGTGACAGCCCGCCTAAAACATGTATCAAAAAACTAAAAAATTCCCATAAGATCCAAACTGATCTTGAAACAAAGAGCCTTTACAGAAGAATGTAGAGCGTTCTTTAAAGCAATATAAGTCTTCGTATTCCTTATAATCTTGCACTCTATATAAGTTGTGTGAAAGTCACGTACGATCAATGTTAGGCTGACTTAGTTAATATTGGAAAGATAGGTTTATAACATTAAAGTGTGTCTAGACACCCTACTCATTGAGAAGATTACATAGAAAAAAAACATGGTTTCTTATTACAGTCCAACCCCTAAAGAATTAGTGCAATCACATTATTAAATAACATTTCTTATGCATGTTTTGAATGAGAATGTACAAAGAATAACCCTTAAGAATGTTCACATATCTTTGTAACATTGTGTTATCTAAAAGGTCCGTCGTACTTGTAAAAAAAACTCATTTCTAGCATCAAAACTAGTAATTTATAAAGTAATGTAAACAATCACACCCATTGTAAGGCTGTGAGGTATGGGTCATGCAAGAACCTCCAAGGGTCCTACATCATCCCTCCTTCAAAGGTGAAGAAGGAACACCGCGCCACCGCCACCCCAAAATGGTCACGCATGATATGAGGGTGGCCACGCGGGTCATTCCCCACTTTCTCCAATCAGAATTTTTTTTTCTTTTCTTTTTCATTTCTTTATATTATTATATATAATAATGGTGGAGAATGAGGGGAATGAACCATAAGGCAGTTCGCTATGGGCAGTGTGAGGGCGGCGTAGCAGGGAACACTGCAGAGGGGCGGTGTTTTGAAGACCGGGAAACTTTGAGAGGGGGGGGGGGTCCCATCCAACTTCTCTCTCTCACACACACATACATATAAATGTATATATATAATGGGGCAACTAACCATAGCGAGCCGTTATGAAGAGGGGCAACTAACCATAGCGAGCCGTTATGAAGAGGGGCAACAAACCTACGTGACGATGATGTGGCATTGTAGAGCGACTTTAAAGCCCCCTCCATAGTGAACAGCCTAACATAGTGGTGAGGTTGAATGACAGAGGAAAAGTTGAGTTGACACTGAGGTGGCCCGGACGTGGCAAATGAGGGAGAATGATGAAAATGAACCATAAGACCATCCTCTATGGTGGGGGGCATCGAAGACCCTCCACAGTGCCACGTCAGCACCACGTAAGCACCGTGGGGCATCGAAGCCCCAACCAATAATGCCCCGTTGTGGTTTAAAGCCCATTGGCGCCCCTATATATATATATATATATATGTATGCCCCTACCCACCACGCCCCCCTCCCGGCGGTGTTTCGCGCCCTCCACCGCGCCCATAGCGGGTGGTCTAAGACATGAAAAAAACTCATAATGTGACACTCTAGTGGCAACTTTTAGCGGCCATCATGCTCTCTTGATTTTATCCCTATCCGTAAAACACATTAACCATGCTCTAGTCAATCTATTACAAGATTACCACTATATGCCTTCCTATAATTGACCAATTTCACAAAACCTAATTTATCATCTAGCAAACATAATTAAATCCACTATAAATAAGTAAAACAACACTCAATTGTTCTAAAATACCTGTCCGAGTGAAGAATATGTTTAATGAGGAGAGTGATAGGGTCAATATCGAGAAATATCTCGGCTTCTTTATCCTTCCATTTACGATAATCAGGATCATGCTCTCGCTTAGGGTCCTTGGGTGGTGGATTACGTTTAGCGGTTAACAAAGAGGCTTTGTTGTTGTTATCGTGTGTAGTAGTAGTAATTGTAATTGTGGGAGGTGGGTTTCTAATTGGGCGAGGAGACTCGGTGGCGGTGGTTGTGTAGGAAGGTCTTCTTATTAGGAAACATATTGCAGCCGGAAGCGTTGGATGGTGGAAACGGAGGCGGAGCTGAGGGATGGCTCGCCCCAGTACCGGTGCTGCTGCCATAGTCGGTCGGTCACACTCGCTTACTGCATTCGAATCCTCGGTCCGGTTATTATCACTTGTTTTCTGATATTTTAATAATTGTGATATCTTACTTATTTTATTATTAGTTCGAGTAAAATGTCGTTTTCGTTCCTATATTTTGTCTAAATATATGATTGTAAATTTGTGATTTTTGTTCATATAATTTCATTTCATTTCAAATTAAACCTGAATTCACTAATTTCGTTAAGTCTGGTTGTTAAAACCATTAACATGTCATTCACGTGATGGACAATTGTGCCTTTTTTACCCCAAGTACACCCAAGCCCCTCACATGAGGGAGTTTGCGAATAATGATTGGGGTTTATTTGGTGAGGAAAAAGAATAAAACTGCCCATCACGTGAGGGGAACGCTGATGGGTTTAACATCCAGACTTAACGGGGTTAATGAATTCATGTTAAATTGCAAGTGAAAAGAAACCACAGAGACAAATCACAAATTTGAAACTATTTGACTAAAACCGCATATTTAGACAAAACACATGATCAATAATCGCAGATTACACTTAGTTTTTTTATGATCGAATTTAGGATTCTCAAATAATGGTGTTGATTTACTCCTATATCTGTGTTTAATTGTGGAGTTATTTTTCTATTCACAACTAATAAGTACTCGCAAAACATTTTGTTGGCGGATATGCAAGAAATGGATCACGTAATAGCGACGAAAACAAGTGAATAATACCTTGGAACATAGAGTTATTGGATAAGGTAACTATGGGCTAATCGCAAAGCCATTGTATCAATCGTTGATACTAAAGTTTTCTCACAATGTAGTGTATGAGTTAGGGATAATCCATGTGGTGTGATTTTCTAACGTGGCACTAAAACATAGAAGAAGAAAAAAAGGTTAGATGATCATGTTTAGGTTCATGTATCTGATATGATTTTTTGAGTTTATGTTGAATTATTAGAGTTTGCTTTAGGTTCGACTAATGATACAACTTGTTCTGAATTTATTAATTTTCGATTCAATTCAAATGAGAATGATGTATATAATTTTTGTAATAATACGTTATACGTGTTCATAAATGCATAATTAGTTGATATAAATATGAGCCTAAAAATTGGGCTTTTAGTATTGAGCTTCTAA